>NC_088931.1:33497500-33567500 GCF_038396675.1 Hydra vulgaris | reverse complement strand
CAAGTATCATTTATTAAAAAATATATACAGTTGTGCTTTTACTTGCCTTAGGGTAAAAAGATTAAACGTACTTTTATAAATATTTTTGATGCAGTGTTTTAAGTTATAACATATTTACAAGGAGTTTTTTTTTTTTTGTAAAAAAAAGAAAAGAAGAAATTTTAAGAAAAAAAAATTCTTTTTTATTTAAATATTTTTTTTATTCAAATTCTTCGAAATTACAAGAAATTTTCTGATTACACTTTTTTGATATCACACAATCTGTTAATTATATAAAGCTGATGTAGTTTTCATAAAATATTGTTTTTCTAAATAATAGAGTTATATCCATAAAATAATTTTTTTTTTATTATAAAAAAACTCTTATAAGATGTCGTTTAAAGTTTCTAATAATGTTTTTTCATTTTTTTGATAAAATCAATTTATTATAACAAAACAAATAAACAAAAAAATTAAAATATCAAAAGTGATGTTAATATAAAATAAAATTTAACGTAAACTATTTTTTAGTTAATAAATTTTTGTAATGTTTTTAAATTTTTTTAAAAAACGCGGTTATTATTTTTGTTATTGTTTGTTATGAGAAATTGTCTAAATAAATATCCTTGCTATTGCAAGATGATAAATATAAGTTTTTTAAAATTTCTTTTTTTAAGCATTGTATAATATTTATTTATTATTATTTTTTTTTTTTGATGAACATTTTTGATGGAAAAGTTAGAATAAAAAAAAAAATTTTTTTTTTTTTTTTTTTAAATTATTACATTTTTAAATAACGTAAATATCAAACATAATTTTTGTGCAAACTTTTTTATATAATCATCATTCAAACTTTATAAGTGGTTTTACAATGTTAGTTACTTTTTTATCTCACCGCTTAAATGATATCTTTAGACTTGTTTAAAATTAAAAAATGATAAAAAATGGCTCACCTGAAATGGCTAAGCACATATGTAAATGGCGCGCCAGTTTACGCTTTAAAACAAGGTCAGTGTATGAATATATATATATATATATATATATATATATATATATATATATATATATATATATATATATATATATATACATTTTTATATATATACATAAATATATGTATATATATTTATATATATATATATATATATATATATATATATATATATATATATATATTTATATATATGTATGTATGTATGTATATTAGGGTGCATCAAATGCCCCATACTTTCAAAAATCGATCTGTCCCTATTCTTAAAACTTTCAATTGGTTCTCACAAAACACTCTGTTAAATTTTTTCAAAATTGAATGAGATTTAGAGGGGCCACCTCAAGTCTGAAACTTGCAACGATACCCTAAACAGAAGAAGAAAAAGTTTTTCAAATGTATGTCATGTTGGATCTCAAAAGAAGCGAAATTTTATATAAATTTCAAAAATAATAAAAATTTTACTCAAAAATTATTATTTTAAATTTTATTACATAAAAATTATTATTTTTTAACAAAAAATTATGAAATAAAATTTTTTTAATGGTTTTTGTCAAAAAATTTTTATAAGTCATTTTTAACAAAAAATGATATTTATTTTTGTAATTTTTATAAAATTTTGCTTCTTTTGAGACCCAACATGACATACATTTGAAAAACTTTTTTTTCTTCTGTTTAGGGTCTCATTGCAAGTTTCAGACTTGAGGTGGCCCCTCTAAATCTCATTCAATTTTGAAAAAATTTAGCAGAGTGTTTTGTGAGAACCAATTGAAAGTTTTAAGAATAGGGACAGATCAATTTTTGAAAGTACGGGGCATTTGATGCACCCTAATGTATATACATACCCAGAGTTTATTTAGGGACACTGTTTTTTTTTTGGCAACATTGGGAGGATAGGGAGTGATGTTCTTGGGATTACTGCCCCTCTCTTGTTGATATTCTTGAGATTACCCTCTCCCCTTCTCCCCTAGTTAAAACCAGTGCCACGACGATAAATTTAATCATTATTTTACCCATTTGTGTTTATGTTGTTTAATTTTATCTGAAGATAAGGAGTTGATCTAAAGTCATTTCTTTGAATACATGAATTTACCAGTGGACGAAACCATGTTACTTTAGTTATGATAAGAAAGCTATTTTACTTAAGAATTTAACCACGCTATTTGTAAATAATTATTGAAAATTGTTTAAAGTATTTAAAACATTTGTTCACTATATTTTAATAAATTCAATATTAGTAGTTAATGTTTTAAATAATTAGTAATTGAATGTTTAAATACTTTAAACAATTTTTAATCAAGATTTACATTGCATAATATATTTACATATATTAAATCCCGCAATATTTGTAAAATTACCAAAATAGTTTAATGTCTTGTATTCAAATAACTATTCGAATTAAAAACATAAACATTTAATAAACCTATTTACTATTATTCTAATTTTAAAATTTTGATTCTAAATATTAGCAAATCTGTTCATTTAAACGTTTACTAAAGGTTAATAATCTTTAAAGTGATTTTAAGGCGCCTTTTAAATTAAAGATAATTAAAGCAGAGATAATTAATTTACGGTAATATACAGTAAACGTAATTAGAGATAATTAGTTTACGATTATATACAGTAAACGTAATTTATAAAATGATTAATTTTTTTATTAAAAAACATATATTTTTAACAAAATATGTTTTATTTTTTTATTTATTAAATATAATTTAAAAAAATTACGTTTAATAAATAAGTTACATTTACTATAGATTTTTTTAAACATTAAAGACATGGAAGTTTAAAAAGATAGATCCTAAAGTTTTATTAAGTTATTGTAATCAATATTTTTGTTATTAATCAAAAAGAATATGGAAAAGAAACAAGTTTCGCTTTTTCATTTTCCTCATGTAAACTAAAATAAAAAGCTAAATATCAAAAGTTCATTCAAAAATTAAGTTTGCGTAAATATGCAAAAAAATTAAGTTTTTTCTAAATTTTAATTTTGTTCGAAATAGGATGAAATAGCAATAAATTTGATTCGCTAACGTGCGGCGATAAATTTATTGCAAATACAGCAAAGTATTGCAATAAATAACTTTATAAATATGATGCTAAGCTTCTAGTTTTAATTAAAAACTTAATAGAAGTAACTAAATTAATATTAGGGTAAGTAAATTAAAATTTTAATTAAAGTTTTTATTCAGTCTTTTAGTATTTATTTAAATTTTTTTTTTTTATCCAATAAACTAATTTTAAAATTTAGCTGGCTCTCAATTTGCATCACGCACCTCAAATGAAGCACCAAGGCATGCAGCAAATACTATTAGTGGAATGTCTCTTGAGGTAAATGCTTTTCATCTTTTAAATGCTCAGGTTTACCAGAATCTACTGAATATTTTACTGAATCTGATTAATAAGACTTTATCCTAGATTAGAAACTTTGAATTCAAGATAGCAGAATACTATGCTAAAAAAAGGAATAAGCTTTTTAGCAAGATTTATTTTTACAGTAGAAAAAGCATCAAATCATCATTTGTCATCAATGACTTAACAATGTCACATAATATCAATGAAATAATAATGATTATACATTAAAACATAGAAATAACATTATTATCCTGTTTATAATTTGTTTATTTTTATTGAAGGTCTCCATTAAAGCATGGTTTTATCTTAGTTATGTATGACGACTAATTATAAAAGATTTTATATCTTTTATAATCAGTTGTCATACATAACTAAGATTTTTATATTTTATTTTATATATATATAAAAATTTTAAAGTTAGCATAAGGAATAAAAGAATAAATGGGTACTCTAAACCAGGGGCGGATCTAGCTTTTTTTGGTGTTTAAGCTATATTCTAGACTTGGAGAAAACTTCAAACATTTATATGTTTGTACTTATGTGTAATAAGAATGCTTTGCAAAAATTGCAATGATTAGAGTCTGGGAACAAAAAAGCCCCATAATCAAGTTGATATAATGTTGTTTCTATTATTCTTAACTAAATTAATATTAATTGATAAAATTTAAATTTCATACAATAACTTTTAGCATTCAAAAATTATGATCATGTAAAGTTTGAATCCCCCTTAATTTGAGGGGGTTCAAACTTTACGTGGTCATAATGTTTGGACAGGGGCGTCTCAAATTTTAGGGCTTTTTTGTTCCCAGGCTCTAATAATAACAATTTTTTCTTAATTGAAGCGTTTTTAATTAACATAAGTATAAACATATAAATGTTTGGAGTTTTCTCCATATCGGGAAGTTAGATATCTAAAACACCAAAAAATGCTGGATCCGCCTCTGCTAACCATATAGCTCGAAACTTAAAAAGCTAAAAAATTTTAGATATTTTTATTTATATGTATAACTTAGTAAATATTCAGGTGGATACAATAACAGATAAGATTGAGTATTGCTATGCAGTTATGGCTAAAAAGATCTGACCACTTATAATTATTATTGGCAACATATTAAATATTTGCAAGTTGCATGAGTGATTGCGTAGTTATGATAACCAATATGAAAATATATGCTGTATATACATTAAAATCATCTGCAATTCATTCATTCCTTATTACACTGGTCAACAGCTAAAATGTATTAGTTACAAAATCAGTCTATTATGACAAATTTTGCTGTGCTGAAAAAGAATATGAAATTAAAAAGTAATATTTAGTTCTAGATTTTATTATACATTTTATGATACTTAAAAATGGCCTTTTTTTAATAATCTCTTTTATTTTTTGTGTCAGTTAGCATTCTTTTTTTGAAATGCCTCGAAAGTGTGTAAAAAGCAATGTTAACTTTTGTTATGAGTGCTTTAAAAAGATTTCCACTAAGAAACATTCTCTAACTCTGGTGATTAGGGAGGCTTATCACTGCTATTTTGGATGCATTATTTGAAATGGAGATAAAAGCCGAGTACCACATATGTTGCAATCTCGTGCTTCTAACCTCTTCTAACCTCTGGAACTGGATTAATCAAAAAAGTTGTTCCATGCCTTTTGCTATTCCTATGATATGGAGAGAGTCAACTAATAATGCCACTGTTATTTTTGCATGGTGCTATTCCTAAAACATGGAATATCCAAAAAGAAATAATCGACTGTCAACTATCTTAATATACCATCTACAATTTGCCTTGTGCCTCATGGAACTAAACTCTCCATTCTTGATCTAACAGCAAACTATTCTCTGAAATCTTCGATCATGCCACAGCTAAATCATCTGAACCCATAATATCACAATATCCTTATTTTATTTCTGAGACAAACCGAAACAGGATTAGAGAGAATGATTAAGTGACCTGATTTAGACAGAATAATTAAGAGACTTGCATTTGTCAAAACACAAAGCAGAAATTTTGGCTTCCAGACTTCAGCAGTGGAATCTGTTGCAGAAGAATGTAATAATTTCAATATATTGTAAGTGTCGCAAGAACTTAACTCTTTGATTCTTTGGTATGAAAAATGGCCGTTTATTCTGCCATGAAATCAATGGTCTGATGAATTTACTGAGAAATCCTTATTGGCGCTTCAAAGCTAAGTTTAAAAGCAGTGTTGTTACATAATTGAAATGAACCACCATTAATTCCTGTTGGGTATGTTGCTCACATGAAGGAGTCAACATGCAGACATGTGAACTTCTGAATGATGAACATTTATATCAGAGTCTATAGGGTTTTGACAGAAATGCCTTGAAATGCTTCAAACTTGTAGTTAAGAGTTTTTTCAGAAACAAGAAACCAGATCATTATAAAGAACATGTGACAATTCTACCAGAAGTTAGGCTGCAACATGTCATTAAAGATTAACTTTCTGTACTCTTGTGGAGTTCTTCCCTAATAACTGTGGTACAATTAGTGAAGAACATGGTGAACATTTTCAACAGAACATAGCAATGAGGGAAATCAGGTATCAAGGAAAAAAGGAGTTCTGAAATGTTAGCTGGCTACTGCTGGACTGTGACAAGAAATACTTAGATGTAGAATTTAAGTGACAGTCAAACAAAAAAAAGAACAGTCTAATGCAGAGAACTTATGCTTCAGCCAAATAAAAAAATATTACACAGGTACTTAGAAGTATTTTTATAACATTTATATATTTATGAGTTCAGTTTAAATATTGTCAAATTAGGTTTAGGTTAGTTTTATATTTTTATTAAGTAGCAAAATTTAATGATTAGAAAAAACAAGATTTAAGTTTGTTAAATTTATAAATATATATAAATATTTATTTTTATATAAAATATAAACATTTATATTAATGTATATTTATATATTATTTATAACTTGTTTATAAATATAATTTTATATAAAAATCATATTTATAAATATATATTTGTTACGCCGGCCTAAATAGGCAGTAATAAGTATATATACTTAGCAAGCCAGAGTATATAGGTTCCATAAGGTCCCATATGAGCATGTTTATAGAACCAAAATAAGCCTCTTATTGGGAGTTGTTGAAAGCCTTTATAGAACTGAAAAGAAAAAAAATTGACTCGAATCAACAAAATTTATATTTTGACCTCCCAAAATAAATTCAAATAAGTCAAGGTTGACCAGCTATAAAAAAGTTATAAAATTAAAGTAACAAATAAAATGTCATAAAATCATGTTATTTTAGTCAGTTTTATCTCTGCAATAATTATCTCAATACTAACAACTGTTGAAATTGAAATTGAAAACAATTGATTGTATGCAAAACAATAGTTTAATTTGCTCTCTCAAAATGTAATTCGCTTATTTGTAAATAAAATTGTAAAAATAAATTTCTAAATCAAATACTTTTTATAATATTATTTTAATGTCATTTATTAAATATAAACTTAACGAAAAGTTCAAATTTGTCCTTGCTCATAATGGTTACTCCACAAGGATGCACAAATAAATCCTGAATGAGCTTTCCAATTTATTTTCACCTAAAGTTCCCACATGGGTATTGTTAAGGCCTTCTTTTATTCATATTTATCATTTAAATGTAAATTTTATAAAGTAAATACAATTAAAAAGTGTTAAATGTATAATAAACTTTAGACCTACTTTATTTATTGTAAAAGTATGTATTCAAAATGTTAGTGTTTTTAATATATATAAAAGTACTATAAGAAACAAAAGTTCTCATTTAGGTGGATCTAGAATTTCTCAAGTTATAGCTTGTCGGTATTTGATATTTTTAAGGTAGTAGTTACATGATATTAATGTCACGTAACTATTACCTTTATTGATGAATAACATTGATATAATGAATCTCATTGTTCTTGATGAACAACAATTATCAAAAAAACATAGAAAATCTTTTTCTATGTTTTTTTGAACATGCACACTTAATTATAATTTTATTGTTGAAATTTTATTTTTAGTTTTATAAGTTGAAATTTATTACACTAAGTTTTATTAGCTGATGTTCAACTTTGGATTTCTTTTATGGTGGATTAAATAAAAAAAATTCCTAATCTAAAACTATTGAGTACTTATTCTTTTTAAATCTTCTATTTCTTTTTCCTTTTCAAAATAAAAAAATACAAACTATTTGTTTGGCTCCACAGCATAAAGTATTTACTTTTCTATAACTAATTTTATTTTAAAAGTTTATTATAACATTATAATTCAATTAACTATAACAATTTTTTTTTATTTTTTTGCAATTCTATCTTATATGAATCAGATAGGAATGCAAAAAAAATATCAGCTTATTCATACACTTGAGTTTATTTGATAATTGAATCAATTTTCACCATTTTTTTTTTGTGGTAATTTTTATATATAAATTGTTTTAGTTGGTATTTTTTTATTTATTTATCATACAACTTCTTATTAATACATAATTTTTACAAGAAGAACTCTTTTAAACAAAAAGCCAAAACTTTTCTTTTTTATTTCAAAAATAATTTAAATTTGTTTAATTAGGTCAGCATTAGAGTCATCATGATCACCCTGCTACTAGTAACATGTAATCCAGTACAACCTGCCCTATGTCCTGCTACATTTTTTCCTGAACTTTGTGGTAGCTCTCAGAGAGAATAATTCAATAAACAGTTGTAAATTATCAGAGCACCAACAGTGCCATGTTGTACATGGAAGGTGTCCCTGTTAGCGCTTTTAATATGCATTGTCAAGGCATAAGCAGCCTTTTGTTTTATCTTTAAGTTGATTGAATGAGGTAACTTCATATATTATTGCTTACGGTGTCATGTACTATTCATGGGTGCTTAGGGTGTCATGCACTATTCATGATCGAGTTCTCTATTAATTTTAAAAGACAAATAAAGTCTATCTAAACTAAAGATATTAATAAAAAATAGCTATCACTTATGCTAAATTGTTTCAATCTATTCTTTACAAGTATTTGTGATTTTCAAAGAAACTTTTATTCTTTAAATCTTATTTTTCCAAAATTTTATCAGACCTAGTTGCTTTTTGTAAGATTTAAATGTTTCACCATCGAATCTTAGCGTTGATGGCTATTATCCTTTGGTTTGCAAAAATAAAGCCCCATGCAGCATGGAAAATAAAGGAAAGCTATCATTTCAACCAGCTAACACAGGGAATTGATGGTCAATTGTTTTTTTTAGATGGTCAAAATTTTTATTTTTTTCTTTGTTTAAATTTTCATTTTGTAATAGTTCTTCATGACTGAAACTTACACACACAAAAGTAACTTAACGCTTGAAAATTAACGATTTGTATTCTTTTTAAAATAATAATTATAATTAAAATCATTTCATTTTTTATATTGAAACTCGCAAATAACTAATGTTCAAATTATCTGCTAATTTACTTAATGTTAATAGTTTAAAATAACTCCCGCACACAGATTTTCATTCAATAAAAAAAAGTTTTTTAATAATATATACCCAAGTAATTTAATTTTTTTGAATTTAAATTTTGTTGAATTTTTTTTAATATCAAACCAAATTTCATAAAATATTTAAAAAACTTAAACGGAATATTTAATACTAAAAGAAATTGTTTTTTGAAATGCTACTGAAAAATGAATGTGTTGTTTATCTCCTTATTTGCCTCCATTAAGATAGGTCAATGTTTGATGATCCCATTACAATTCAGTAATAAAAAAATAAAAACATATGCAAGTGTGCAATTGATAATTTTAAATTTAATCAAAAATAATTCATTCATTTTAATAACTTTGCATGAACTAAATGAAAAGATTGATTGAAATAAAAAACAAAGTACAGTTGAAAGAGAAAATGTTCTTATTTACATACAACAATTTTAAATTATAATAATTTTATATCTCTGATTTTATAAGATAATTTTATCTCTCCTCATTATTTTAAAAACTGCTGATGTTAATTAGTTAATAACAATGTTATTAACTCTACTTTTTATACTTTATACTAAAAAGACAATCGTTATATGAAACATTTTTATAAAAATTACTAATGTTTCATAAAACAAGATTTTACTAAATAATAGTATTTTTAAGAATGCCCTTTTATAGGAAATAAAAGCGCAAACACACAATTAGATATTTTAAATTTGCATTTGCAGCAAAAACTTAAAATGAATAAAAAGATTAAAAGAAAATTTTGACAGTCAAAAGAAAACATATTCTTAGGTAAATGCAGCAATTATTATATATTTTTATATTATATAAATAATATATTGAATATTTTTATTAAAATAATATCAAAATAAAAACTTCAATCGTTTATGAGAAAGAAATTTTTAACTAGCAGTAAAATAAAAATTTGCTAAATCCGCTAAATCTCGTTACAGATCCATAATCACTGCCACAAAAATGCAAATTAAGAACAGAGGTTCTACAAAATGAAGTACATCTTTAACAACAACGAGAAGCAATTAATCAACCTTTAAAAGTACTCTTGTGATATGCGCTTGTCTTATTTCTTGAAAGGTATACCAAAGAATGTCTTTTAGTTCACATATATATTTTTCAACCTGATTCCTCAGAATATTTTTTCGATTTTGCCTTTAAAAATTGTCCACTTGATGTTATTCAAATTAAATAATTTTCCTTCAAACATGATTCATTACTCCTTTATTCACTAATAGTACAAACTGAAATGTTGGTTTAAGTCACTTTTGCTTTTGTATTTGTATGACCACTTTTGGACTTTTCTTAACAGTTCTCAATGTTTCTCAAAAGTTCTAGAATATTTTTTCAAACCAAGAATTTTCCAGAATATTCTATAATTTTTCCAATATTATTTTTGGTCCAATATTAATTATTGCCAGCTAGTTTCCAGAATCAATAATATTTTAAATCTAACTGTTGTGCATAAATGTGCATGGTCTTGACTCTAAGGAATGAAATTCTGCATCAATAAATGCAAGGTCGTCAAGTTAAGCGGTGATTTTACTGACAAGATTCTTCATTTATGCATATTTCACCTAAAAGTAAATCTTCGCAGAGACTTATTTTTATGTGAAACTTTAATTAACTACAAGCTTAAATGTTTGTGAGTCATTATTTATTGTAGCAGTACTTATTGAATTTTTATATATTTGATGTAACCACAACCCTTTGCAGCAGCAGACTATAAGATAGTCGATGTATGTACTGAAGCTCTTTTGCAGCAGGCTATTTCAGATTGATGTCTCAGTGTTTATATATATATATATATATATATAATATATTATATATATATATATATATATATATATATATATATATATATATATATATATATATATATATATTATATATATATATATATGTATATATATATATATATATATATCTACTATAGCGTATATAGATATCAAATTGTTACTTATTTTTCCTATCTTTATAGCAAACAGCGTTTTCAGAAAAATAGAAAGAATAATGAAAGAAATGATTACTACCCTAAGCCAAACCCTCAGTCGATGTAGCGGCAAGGCTATAAGGTAGTCGATATATGTACTGAAGCCCCTGGCAGCAAGCTACTTTACTGTGGTGTCAGAGTGCTTATCTAAACACTTGGGTTTGACAGCTCAGTCTAAGCTTGCTTTTAAAATTATTTAATTGATATGATCAGATCATTTGAGTTTGTAGTTAATAAAAAAATCCAAGGGATCTCTCAGAAGATATATTTTGGGCAGCAGACTATAAGATAGTCGATGTATGTACTGAAGCTCCCAGCCGCCGGCTATTTCATATATGTATATATACATATATATATATATATATATATATATATATATATATATATATATATATATATATATATATATATATATATATATATATATATATATATATATACATATATATATATATATACATATATATATATATATATATATATATATATATATATATATATATATATATACATATATATATATATACATATATATATTTATATACATATATATATATATATATATATATATACATACATACATATATATATATATATATATATATATATATATATATATATATATATATACATATATATATATATATATATATATATATATATATATATATATATATATATATATATATATATATATATATATATATATATATATATATATATATATATATATATATATATATATATATATATATATATATATATATGAAATAGCCTGCGGCCATTTCTTAAGTCATCATCAACACATTTTCTAAAATGTGTTAATGATGACTTAAGAAATAAAGTGTAAAAAAAAATTTTTTTTTTGAATGAAATATTTTGTTTTAAAGTTTGGTTTTTATAATATTTTAGGAAGCTAAACAAATTTTGAACATAAAAGAACTTGATCCAGAGGCAGTTCAAAAGGTTTAATGTTTGTAAATATTTTTTAACGTTTTTTTTATTTCTGAATACTTTAATCCTTTTTTTTTTATCTTAATACTTTAAAGGAATCTATTGGATAACTTAGTAATCCAATAGATGACTCTCAGATTTTAAGCCTGTTTGTTTTTTGTGTTGTTTTTTTCATCATGTAGTACTTATAAGCATATGCTTCATGACAATAGGAATATAATGAAATATAAAATATTTGTAAAAAGATAGCTTCTGGGCATGGCAGTACAAAAATTGAGTTTTTAAAATTTTTTCAAAAGCTAGTATATTAGTATAGACTTTACATCTATACTGTACTGATTTATTTTCTATAGTTGAAAATTCAAAATTAATTACTATCAAATTTTGTTACTTTCGTTCTTTATTCTTAAAGTCAGACTAAATATAAAACAGTCTTTACAATAGAATAGGCTTTATTTATGGACCAGGAATAAAGCCTATAAAATTTTATTTTTGATTGTTTTAATTTTAGTCATTAAATCTTTTTAGCTAAATTAATTACTTTCAGTGGTAAGATGCAAATTCTGAAAAAAATTAAATCTTTGACTAAACAAATTTTTAATCAGTTGTTTATCTATAACTTTTTTGCAGTTGTTAATATATTTAATCATATTTCACTTCATACAGTTGAGATTTGTTGACAAAAAAATAAAGAAGATTTAAAAATATTATTTTTATAAATTAACTGTGGCATTCTGTTGCTTCAAAAAATGTTTAGAAACTTACAAACTAAATAGGAAAAAATACACGGCTTTAAGAGTTTTTTTTATCATTCTGAAATTTTCGAATCTCTAGCTACAAAATTAAGATAAAGTTTGTGAATTTTAAATTCTGCAGTTCTTTTCATGAATTTCATCTTCTTTTTTTTTTTTCTGAACCTGAGTCTTTAAAAGACTCAGAACATCAACCAATATTTAAACAACTATATTGCTTCAAATAATTTACCATCAATATATCATATATATTTTAGTATAAATTTACATGGTTTTATTTTTGTTTTTTCAAAAAAAAAAACACTTGAAAATTGAGAAAATCACATTATAAGTTTTTGTTTTTTTTAATTATAAGGCTCTTTTTAAAAGTATATAAATTTTTAGATTTATAAATTGTTTTTTATCAATATAATTACTGTATTAATTAAATTTTTTTTATTTTTTCATTTACCTTTAACAATTACATCTTTTTAATATATTTTGAAATAAATTATTATATTTAAAGCAATTAATGTTATTGTCAATACTTATAGTTGTAGAAGATATGAAATTATCAAAAAATCAGATTGTTTTCACTTTATTATTTTTATCCACTTAAAGTTTTCACTTACAGCTAGTGATAAAATTGTATTTTTTATTTTTTAGAGTTTTGATTATTTATTTAATATTAACGACAAAAAAACTGGAGGCTCGTTTTATTTACAATCTAAGGTAGACATTTTATTTACAATCCAAGTTAGACATTAATTTTATATTTTTATTTTTTATTATTATTTTAAAATAATATTGGCAACTTTTTGTGAAAACAAATTCTTATCATTATTTGATTTAATAGGTCTTTCGTGCAAAAGAAAGAATCGATATTGAACTTAAAACAATAAAAGAAAAAAATGATTCAAAGACGTGACATGATTTGTTTGCGAATTCTATGCTTGTATTTAAAATGTTTTTGCATCTTTTAACATAAATACAAGTAACTTTTAATGTTGCTTAGTGTAAATTTTGCGTAAAAAAACAACATTGTAACAACACATTGTAGTTACCTTTTTGTACTTAACAAAGTGTAAGCTAGTTTTTACATTGAAACTGGTTTCTAAATCAATAATATTTGGCTTATTACATCGTTACTTTCATTTCAATACAATTATTTATACCAAACTTCTGGAAATTACTTATTAAAATATTAATTATCAAATACTTATCAATTATTAATGCCCTACTAGTTATCAAATACTTATTAATTATCAAGTAATTATTAATCATCAAATAAAGGAATAAGAATAACAAATATTTACTAATCAAAACCTTTTTACAAAAATTAATGTTTTTTAATTTATATTTATTTTTATTACTTATGTTTTGTAATTTTTTGGTTATTTATGTTTTGTAAAATTTATATTTATTATTTAAGTTTTTTAATTTTATTTTTTAATTTATTTTTTATTATTGTTATTATTAGTATTATATTATTATATATATAATTAATTTTTAATTTATATTTAAAATTTTGAACTTTTATGACGTAGGTCCTTTGCCGCTGCAAAAGGGAGGTGTAAAATTCGTATAGGAAAAATTGCTGATCAAAAATGTTTAGAAAGTAATAAAAGAAGCTTTCTAGACGAACAATCTTTTTTATTATTATTGAAATTTATAAGTGAAAATAGGTAAATCACATTCAAAGTATCTAAGTTATAACATTTGAGGTTTAATCTACGTAAGCAATTAAACAAATAGTGAAACTCGTCGCAGAATTTTCAGAAAAAGTTTTCAAAGCTGATTCTAAGAATAGTTATTTAAGAAATACTCCTCTACCATAATCCACCACGTATATATTTGCATATTAATCAAATTTCTAAGTGCCTACACGCATCCAGCTAGAAGAATCTAAATAATTACAAGAATTTTGAAATATTTCATTGTGAACTATAACTCTAATAAAGAGCATTATCTATTGCATTTTGTGTTAGATGTAGGTAGATTCTTTTTAGATTAAAAAGGGGTAGAAAGAATACAATAAATAAACTGGCGCTTTTGATTTGTTCTTACAACCCTGACAAACCCTTGACGCTGTTGCCATAATTGTGGAGTTACTCCTTTTAAAATGCTTAATATTGTTAACTGTTGATATTTCCCACTAGAAACACCTCCAGCAGAAAAAAAAGATTTTCAGACGGCTAGTTTAAAGTGCCAGTAGTTAGCAGTTAATTGACTGAATATGAATCATAATTTATTGGTTAACGTTTTGTATAATTTTATGCTTGGTGATTAAAGCAAAGTTTGGATCATTTGAAGATGGTGGTTCAAACGTTTTTAGCAACGATAATGAGTGAATTAACTTTTATAAAAAGACTTAATGCAAATTCAAACATTACTGTTCCATACCTGTATTTTTATATTAATTAACAGTTTCAGATCATTTTTAAAGCTTAGTTGAAACATTACTCCAGTATTTTTGTGTATTGTTTATAATGTCATGTATTTTTTATATTGTCGTGTATTGTTATTTTTGTTTATACTGTCGTGAAACAAGCAGCTACCATTCCATTCAAATGGATAAGTTAAAAATTAATTAAATCTAGTTGAGCCCAAACAATTAAGGCAATGTGAGCACAAATCTTTTAATAGTTTTACAAGATGTAATAAATAGCGATAAACAAAGTTAAAAAGCTTAGTATTTATTTATTCTTTTCATCACCCAAAATTAAAGGTAAAAAATACAAAGGGCATAAAACTAATAGTTTATACTCTTCGTTGAAATTCTAATTTAGATTCTTCTTGGAATGCTTTCTTCCATCATATTTTTGAATATCATTCTTTGTTCTCTGATGTTCAAGAATCCAAAGGACTGGTTTAAAGTTTCAGCTATATTATCTTCTACGTCATCGTTACGACGTTTGATAATGATTTTTCTCCTTTAATCAAACACTGAATGAAGCTTAGCTCCAGGCGGTTGCAGATTTTCATTGCTTTGTTGATAAAGTAGTTATCCTTATGAAAATCAGATATTTTAGTTAAAATCAAGGAAAAACAAGTCGGATTGCTTAGTAATCTGATAAACAGATTCAATTTGTTTCAGACGAGGATGGTTGATACGTCATCAATTTTAAAGTAAGAATGCAGATAGTTTTTGCTGTATTTTGAAATACTAAAGAGAAATTTTAATGCTGATCTTCCAACAGCGTCTAATTTATTAAGAAAAGTATAGTTGTAATCACAACTATACATTTCTATACAACTATACACAGGTGTTTTAGTTTATTATTGAGTTTCAGGGGAAAATTGTTAATTTGTATTATATATTTTGTAACTAAACTTTTAATGATAATAATGAGCTAGGTTTTACCTGTGTTCAATTTGATATAGAGATTTTGACATTGCGTTTGAACTTTATTGATCAATTGTAGAAAGAGTAAGACTTTGCAGGATTATATCATCTGCATAAGCAATAATACAGCTCCATTATTAAAGATACTGTTATAAAACTTTGATTGCCATAAAATGAGGTTGTTTTTAGAAGAGTATTTAAGATGTTCTGCAGTAATTCTACTAGAGTCACGTGATCTATTAGACTTTAGCTTACGAATAAAAGATTCAATGTCGGAAATTGATAAGATTATTTTATTAGGTTCAACTATAAGTTGGGGAATATTGTGGTGTTTGGAATTGTTGTTAGTAATTGTGGGAGTGTTGAGAATCGTATTAAAGTTTTGTCGAAATTCTTCCACATTTTCCTTTCTATCTTGTTTCTTTTTTATCGTAAAAATACGAGTCTTTGGACTAGATTTAATTTTTCGGATATTGTTCTAAAACATTTGAGGATTAGTTTTTCGAAGATATTCAATGTTTTTGGTAATTTTATTGATTTTTAGTTTATGAGCTGCTTTTTGTGCTGTCATTTTTTTTAATGGTTGCTTGTTCGTTAATAATAGATTAATACATCGTTAACCAACGAGATCTTCAACCAGATTAACATATCATCAAAGAAGGCATTGGTAATGGCGCTTGTTTTCTAAGAATCTGTACGTTTATATTTAAAGGACAAAATATTCAAAACAAAACAAAAAAATAGTTTCTCTAACTCCTTATTGGGGTTTTAGGTTAGGGTAACTGATTATTTTTATTTTTTTAGAGAGTTATTAGATAAGTATAATAAAATAACCCTAACTAAAAACTAAAAGTTTTATACCACCACAGCTTTATTGTCTTTCTTAAGAAAGATAGCTTAAAAACACCCAATAGAAGTAAATCAATTTTTACAACTCAAAATTATGATGATAATTTGTTTTAATGACATTTAGTAAAGCTTTGATATTTAATTAAAAATGAAGTTTTCTCATCAACCAAAAGAATTTTATATAATAAACATTAAATACACTTATTAAATATTATATTGAGGGGCGCCTGCGGCAACCTTCTTAGCAACCATTTACATATATTAATTTTATTTATTTTGAGATCAATAATATATTAACTGTTCAAAATATAATTTATCTAGAATTAAAATTGATTATATTTATTCAAAACCATACAAATTTATTACTTATATATTTGTAATTAGATAAATAACTATTTACTTTAAAAAGTGAAATTTTTGAATACATCTAAACTGGTGTAGAGATGTTGCACCGGATGATGACGTATAAACTGATTTGGGTAAAATAAATTGTTTTAAAAATACAGAAATATTGATAAAGGTCTATATTTAGTAGTGTTCGAATGATCATTACATTTGTATATAAGAAGTACTTTTGTTAATTTAAGTATATCAGTAAAAATCCCAGAGATTATCGAGAACTTTAGCATATTAATCGGATATCTGCTTTGACTGATTTTGTTTGGAATAACTATATAAATAGATATTTCATCAAAGCCTGGTGCGTTTTTTCTTAAAGAGGAAAAAGTTTCTTCAAATTCCTTATAATTAAATTCATTATCGTGCATTACAGCATTATTATATGCAACATTGGTACGTGAACTTCTTAGTTAAATGCTCGCGGACCTCTGTTGCAACACCGTTTTCTGTTGCTTTCAAGAATAATCAATTGAACAAATAAAAATTAAATTTGAAAACAAAATTTTACCATTCAATGGAGTCAAACATGATTCAGAAATGCTCTCAATTCTTTTTACAGAAATGCTCTCAATTCTTTTTATTATGAAAGTACACAAAGCCCAATAATTTTGGTTACACTTAAAGATCACGTAGTTATACCAAACGCATATTTCTGAGTTTATTCTGAGCCAATCAGACAGAAAGTCGTGTCACTACCGCGTCGAAACGAAACTTTGGTTAAAAGGACTGCTAAAAAACTTTAGGTTAAAACTTCAGCAAAAAAAACTAAAGAACTGTTCAATGTACTGTACTGTGTATTGATTGAGGAATCTGTAAAATCTAGATTAAATAATAAAGCCATTAATTTTTATTTTAAAAATTGTTTGTCTTAACTTGTAACTTAATTTAAATATGAAATAAATAAACTCAGAAAGAGCTTTTGTTGTAGTTTTTTTGTTTTAAAATTTAGAGCCAACGATACCGGGGAGAGGGGGTTAGGCTCCCCCCCCCCCTCTTAGTTTTTTTTCTAAAGGACTTAAACTGTATAAACATACATAAAAATGTATATGGAGACTTGTTGAAGGTTATGGAAGTTCTTGGTGGATGTAAAGATTCATAATTCTAAAAAGATTAACGCGGAATTATTTTATTTTACTGTTTTTATTCTTTAATTTTGAAAATTACTTTTAAAGCCTGTTGTGTTGAAGAAAGTATTGGTGAAAAATTCTTTTTTTGCGGGTTTAATTTTTTTTGTAGCTATCGGTGGAAACATTAGATGCATATCGTCAAGCGGTTTTAATTGATTTGAAGTTCTTTGTGGCATCTTGCTAATAGTTCTTTTCTCTTTTTCAAAACTGTTAAAATTGGTAGATTGTTGATTCTAAAAATAAATGAGAAATAAAACATATTTTAATAAAGCGCATTTAGAGCAGTCATTTTGAGTTAGTTTGCATAATTGCATTATATTTGGAACTAGGACAACTGCTTTTTTATTTTAGTTGGTCAATAAAGAAATGATATCGCATTACTTGTAAAACATTGTAGCGCAACAGGTAGTCTTTTGAGTGTATGTTTTGTTTCGCCGTTAAAGAATGTTTACATTGCACATACATTTATTAAACTTAATGGATGGAGCAAGAAGAAGGCACATTTTGCATCGCCGAGCACCACTTAAAATATTCTACAAAACTGTGACAAAAGGTAAATGAAGGAGTAATTGACCATGTGCCAGTAGTTGACCATTTAGAAGAAAGATTATTTTAAAAAGATATGCTCCGGTAAAATGATTTAAAAATAGAGTGAAACTACTCTCTTGCCTTTTGGCTGTACACACGTAAACGCGGCAAACATTTGTCAGCCTTGATCAAAGACTGTCAATGGTAATGTGCTACGCTCCTATCAATTTTATTAACAAGTAAACGTGATACCAATTAAAATGTATTCATAGTCTGTTTACTGACCATCTGTAGTTGAGGGTGGTCGAATAATAGATCAGAGAATTTCAAAAACTTAGTAACTGACCAGGCTGGTCAATTACTCAACAATTTCTTTGTTTATCTTAACTCATCGTAATATACACATTTCATGTTTTTATGATTTACTAAATCATCATTTTTCATATACTTTTTTAACTAAAAAGAATATCTGAAAAGGAAAGAAAAAAAAGATGAGAAAATGAAAGAGGATGAGAGAGAAAAAAAAGTAAAGAAAATTATTCAAAAAATCAAGAAACAAAAAAGGTATGAAGAGTCAGATTTATCAATTTTTATTCTTGAGCTTAGCAATGGTGAAAATTCTTACTGCTATACAAACTCTTCAGATGAGTTACTAAAGGGAAGTGATGGCTATGAGACAATGGATAAAGGTGGTATTTCTTCTTATCGGTGGCCAGATAAGTAAGATAAGCTTGTATATATATAAGGGAACAAATCTAATGAAAATCTGCTACCCAAACTTGTGTCAATGTGGGTTATAAATTATATCAGAAATAAAATGTTATATTGTGCATCACTTCAAAAATATTTAATATTTCTTTGCAATGTTATATTCACCGAAATAAAATAAATTATTATCACTGCTTAAATTTTTCTCTTATCGAACATATGGTCAACTACTAAAGCAAAGGATGGTCATTACAGAAAAATGAAACGATGGTAAATTACTAACATAAATCATGCTTTAAAAAAGCATGATTTTATGTTAGTAATTAACTGTTGTTTCATTTTTCTAGAGGTAAATCAACCAAGTTAATTACTGGTACATTTATCTTACAATTATATAATAAAAACCACAATTAGGAATGAAGTAAAATAACAAAGAGAAAAAAGAAATACAAAATAACAAATAATTAAGTTATTGTTTCTGATTGCTAAAATTTTAAGAAATATATAAACAAAAATTCTAAAATAAAAAAAATAAAATTTCATAACTAACATAATCACTAGATGAATTTTAACATCATCTTTAAATAATATAAATAAATCTGTTGTTTTTTATTAAGATATATTATTTTAAAAGAAGCATTTAAAGTGGGGTGTATTGAGATCCATGAACAATAATAATCGTTTTGATTCACTGTTAAATTGCTCTAGTGTAGTCTTTTTTTTTGATAATATCTGGAAATTTTTTCCAAAAATAAGGTCCGCAATCTTATTAACAATTTAAAAATAGCTTCCCATTCAATTAAATACTGCCGTATTCAATTAAATACTGCGGTAATTGAATAGAAAGTTAATTTTAAATTGTATTTTGGAACAACAAAGTTGTTATCTGAAAACTTTGTTGAGCACTTGTGGTCAGGGTCATCTGTAAACGAGGACCTTTTTTTAAGATCTCTTTGGGACAGCTCTGGTTATGGTTAATTTTACTAAAATAAAATTGAAAGATTTTTGAAGGTATTTTAGAGACATTGCATTATTTGTAAAATATTGCTGTGCTACAAGTAGTCTTTTAACCTTAAATTTCTAACCTTAAACTTCTAACCTTAAACTTCTAACCTTAAACTTCTAACCTTAAACTTCTAACCTTAAACTTTTAACCTTAAACTTCTAACCTTAAACTTCTAACCTTTTTTTAATAAAAAAAAAAACTCTATTTGGTATAACCAGGCACGCCGGAATAGGGTAGCCTAGGGTAGCAACTGCTTCTCCTGCCCTTTTGGATGCGGTGGCAAGGGTAGCATGAATGTGCCCTTTCTAGGAAATAGGTATGGTAAGTTTTTGTGGTTTAAAATCATTTTATTATCCAACATTTCATTGTCAATATTTTATTATCAATATTTACCAACTGGAACTGGTAACTAGGTGGGATAGGTGGTAATAGATTAATTTTTTTTCGAATTTTTTAAAGAGAAAACAATTTAAAATTGATTTAAACGAAACTTTAAAAAATATTTTATTGAAGAGAAAAAAAGGGCCCAGAATCAATAGGCAGCAGTGGCGCAACTTAGAAACAACTCAGACCGGGGTAATAGAATTTTTTGTAAATCGCAATCACGTTTAGAACTAATATGTTTCCGAAAATCCATTCGAAATTAAATAAAATATGTTATATTAAATTTTATTCTTCTGGCTATCGACATACGTTACAAATTTTTGTTATTATACTTTAACTCTTTATTTTCGAGAAAAAGAGAAAAAAAAAGGAACACATTGTGAAGACAATATACAGTGATAAAACAAATATGGCAATAGTTTTTTCCGTTAGTATTTTTATTTTAAATGATTATTTTTGAGTGGTGATTATTTTCGACGATTATTTGCGTAAAAGTTTATATCTCTTAGTACTTTATTTCTTAATCGTAATCTTAACATAAATGTAACGGTTTTAACCATTGAACGGTCATGCCGAAAGACTTCAAAAGAAAAAAACTAAGGAATTATCAAAAGCAGCAGCATCACTTCATCAGATCAAAATTATTACTTTGTTGAAAAAAACAACAGCTGAACCGGTGAAGCCAGATAACCATCACGGTGAACTACAGAATCAGGATAAAAGTGACTAGGCAGTCAAAAAGTAGAAAATACAGAAAAACGGGAGTCCGATGCTAAAGTTGGTGAAATTCTAACGGAAAATCTTGTTAAAAAAGCGGAGGATTTCAGTGAAATTGATAATAAAAACAGTGACAGAAATAGAAGAACTTGTATTAAGGCTTGGTTTGATGAGTTTAGTTGGTTATTTTATGATCGATCACTAAAAACTGTCTTTTCTGAAACCTGTACAAATTGTGATTCATGTTCAAGTGGAGTGTTCTAGCATGGAGTCGGGAAAGAATGTAGAACATGGAGCAAATCTGCAACAGCACTAAAAGATCACGAGGACTCCAGTGTTCATAAGGCTGCAAATGCTCTAAAGATTGTGAAAGAAAATATAAAGTTTACAATAATTAATGCTAGAATTGACCGAATATACATGGAAAAGCAAGTAGTTCGAAGAAAAGGCTTGCTAGCTCATTTCGGAACATTGAAAACATTGCTTCGACAGGGTGTAGCTATAAAAAGTAATGATGATAAAGAATCTAATATTTAACAGTTTAATTTGGATAAGAGTAAAAGTGACAAGGCATAAGAAATGTTGATGATTGAAAACCATTATGCTTTCTCTCAACATTTTGCAAGAGCAAGAACAACTTCTTACCTCAGAAGCACGAAGGCAGAATGTTGAACTGATCATTTCTATTCGGTACTTGCAGATGAATCCTCAGATATTACTAAGAAGGAACAAATGTCGTTTAATATAAGAACTTGCAGTGACAACTATGAAGTGAATGAAGATTATATCGGAGTGTATGAATGGTCAACGGTCTTTCTTCAGATGCCTTGGTGACACATTTAAGATATCCTTTTGAGGTGCAACTTGGAATATACAAAAGTTGCCGGATATGGCTTTGATGGAACATCAGTTATAAAATGCAGCAAAACTGAAAAATATTTTTGGATAGCAAGCACAATATTTTGATTGCATGGCACATTGCAGCGAGTTGATTGTTAAGGATACATATGCAATATCAACACTACTGTCAGATTCTCTCAGCATTGTCCAGTCAATATATACAATTGTTGGGGCATATCCAAAGCGTGTTGCATTTTTCGCACAAATTCAACAGGATATATTGCGTGAGTCTGAATCAGATGAATAAAGAATATTGCTACGGATGTCTATGTCAATAACTCGATGGACAACACGAACAAAAGCAATACAAGTGGTGTTGGAGAAGATTGCAGAACTCCGTATAATATTGAACAGTCTTCAGAATGACAAGACTATTGCTGCAGAAACAAGAGCACAAATTAAAGATTCATTATCTCAGCTTTTATCAGTAAAAACACTTTTTGGAATTGCAAAGCACTTTTGAATTTTTTACTATTCTAAAGAATCTATCGAAGCAGTTACAAGAAATTAATCTGACAGGTAATGTCGCAGTATTCTGCATTCGAAATGCGTCCCAGAGATTTGCAGAACTTAGATCAGATAAGGAATTTAATAGAATTTTAAAGACGAAAAAACAACAACTTGGTATTAAGCAAGATAATGAGTCTGAAACTGAAGTTACGCAGAAACAAAAAGTAATACCTAAAACATTACGCGATTCAGTAGTTAGTGAGAAGCTTACATTGGGCGGTGCAATGACTAGTTCTGTCAAATCAGAGCAAAAACAAATCTTATTCTGAAGCAATTGGTGCTATTTAAAACAGTTTAAGAGATTTGAACAGGACGTATTAACAACTGTAAAAAATATAAAAGAAGTTTTAATTTCATTGGTGAATAAACAAGGTTCCCCACCGTTATTATCTGGAATGCCATTTTTTAATGATATCGACATCTTGGAACTAAAAGTTGAGTTGAAGGGGCTACCAACAATTATTAGCCTGTACAATACTATTGCATCAATCAAAATACAGAGTGTTTCAAGAGTAGCAACTATTGCAGATATTTTGCCATGCCATGCCAGCTGCAAAAGTCGCCAATAAATAAATACACAAATTAATGAAGCTTTACTACACCATACCTCTATCAACATCATCATGTGAAACAAGCTTTAGTATAATGAACAGAGTAAAAACATGGGTTAGGTCAAAAACTGGAGGCAATTACCTGAAAAACATCATGTTTGCGACAAAATTAACATTAAAAAAATTGCCAAACAGTTCATTGAAATGAATGATAGCAGAATGAAATATTTCGGCACATACACTTGAAATAGTTCTAGCACCTTGTAAAGCTAAGAATTGCATAGGATGAAATGTACTATTGTCATCTAGAAAGTAGCTAAGAAACAGTTGATTTATTTAGTAGACTGTTAATAGCCTGTTGTAACCTTAAGAGCGTATTTGAGGGGGTGCGGGAGTTGCAAAGGGGGCAATCGCACCCCCACCCCCCGCGTAGCTCGTATTTTTTTCTAAATAATACATTAATTAATAATTTATTTGAATTTATTTGAATTATTTGATGAAGATCGTAAATCGTAATGATATCATACTTAATAAGAACTTTATGCCTGCACTGTGGTTACACTGATTTTGTCGTGATGATAATATTCATAGTTTTTGCACGGCATAGAAGATAATCTTCGACAGTGCTGGCAAAAAGTCTTGCAACAAGGCACAATTTTACAAAAATCAATGTTTCCACGCCAGTAGGCTCAGTTTTATTATCTTATATTTTTATCTTTAGGTATAAATATATTTATAAAGACAATTTTGTAGCTTAAACAGTTAATTCAGTGAAAATCATGGCTAAGATTCGGCAGCTTAGTAAAGAAGAAAAAGCATGCATTTAACGTCTTGCTAAAAGTGGTATGTTTCATGCAGACATTGCAACAATTTACATGGTTGAACGCACTACAATTGGGCGTGTTGTAAAGCAGGTTATCCCCCTGTCTCCTAAAAAGAGGTCTGGATGTCCGAGAGTCACTTCACAGCGTACTGACCTCAGGATGGTAACAATGGTCAAGATGAATCCTTCAATAACCTCTGGTGACCTACAGAACAGCATACCAACACTTTCTAATGTCTCAAAGCGCACAATCCGTCACAGACTTTCTGCGGAATTAAACTTACTTGCACGAAGGCCATTTAAGAAGCCATTAGTAACTGAAAAGATGAGGAAAAAGTGCATTGAGTTCTGCAAGAAGCATCAAGATTGGACAGAAGAGCAGTGGATACAGGTGATGTTCAGTGATGAGTCCACGTTTCGTCAGTTCTCTGATGTTAAGCTTTTTGTTCGTCGACCTACTAGTTCTAATCCTACCAATCCTAAATACACATGCAAAACTGTGAAGCATTCACCTTCTGTAATGGTGTGGGGTTGTTTTTCTGCTCATGGCCTTGGAGATTGATACTTTTTGCCCAAAGGAGAAACTATGAATGCAAAAAAATACCTCAACGTTTTGGATGAATCTCTAATCAATTTCATGATTATTCATCAGTGCACAATTTTTCAACATGATTCAGCACCTTGCCACACTGCGAAGTCTGTGAAGCAGTGGCTTGGATCAAAAAACATACAGTTCCTTGATTGGCCTGGAAATTCTCCAGATCTCAACCCAATGGAAAATCTTTGGATGTTAATCAAGAAGCGTGTATCTGCTAAGAACTGCAGTTCATTAGATGGTTTAAAAAATGCTATTCGTCATGTATGGTGTACAAAAATTACATCAGGACTATGTGAAAATCTTGCCAAATCCATGCCCAAACGAATTAGTGCTGTGTTAAAAAACAAAGGATATCTTACCAAATATTAATAGTACATCTGTTTAAAATGATTATACAATGTAATAAAAAATAATTGAACTTGTTTTCGGTGAAAATATAATATTTTTTGAAGTATTATTGTTTTTGGAAGTAATTATGAAAAGCAATTATGATGTTGCAAGACTTTTTGCATTTGTGTACACATTGTAAACATTGATTTGTGTAAAATTGTGCCTTGTTGCAAGACTTTTTGCCAGCACTGTATACCGTATAATACGGTAGTAATACGGTTCGTATTATTACAGAACCTTATTACTGTGGTTTTTGTTTGCATCCCAATTGAACAGAGCCAGTATCATAAAATCTGTGGTATTACCGATTAACTTATACTAAGAATTCAGCCATGATATAAAGTAGGTAGTGATAATGACTAAATTTAAATTGTATTACTATTCATTACTAAACTTTATTGTACTTTGCATTTTGTTTTGAGTTTATATGTATTTAATTTTAATAAAAGCATAACTAATAATGTTAATATGAGTAAACGCAATGCTACATAAAGTTTATTATCAAAATGGCTGGACAAACGCCCGAAAAATGAAATTACTAATGATATTTCTCCGAATTCGAGTAAATCAAATGTCGATATTGAAAAACTATCAAATTTTCTAGATATTCCTCAGTGTCTGCAAGGAGTTAAAGATCAGAATAGTTAACCACCTATTGTAAGTACATCAATGAATGTGTGTAATGAATTTACTACCGACGTTGGTTACTTTGTACTAAAAAAAGAAACTGTATGAAATTCAAATAAAATTACTGATACTATGAACTATAAATTGGCCAAAAACATATTTTTGTAGATTGAAAACATGGTTAAGATTGAGAATAGGCCAAAATCGATTAATGGGTTTGATTTTGCTGCATGTTCGCAGGCATATTATTATATCCATTGATGATATAATTGAAATATTTTCTAAAAGAAAAAAGAAAAATATGGACTTTTTTATTTAAGTATTTGACTACCAACCTTATGTTGGTATATATTTTGTATATATATATAATGTTAAATAAATATTTAATTCGATTCAATTTGATTTTTATTTATTTACGCGAAACGCGAATGAGTAACAGGAACAAAGCTATAGGTAATCGATTGTAAATTATTTTTAGTTGGTATTGAAGAAAATTTAGTTCCGCCCTCCTTCCCCCCATGGTCTCAACTCAAATACGCCCTTGTATAACCTTTAGTGGTAATTGCACTGTACACGCAATTCGTAATGTAAAAGTAGTAGACAAAGTGACATTTTATTGTGTGTATTTTCTGGAGAACGGTAGGGTTAAGTAAAAGGTTTATTTATATTAGACATTATATGTAGTAAAATATTGTGTTGATATTTTGGCAAGTGCCCTTGTGTTTTGGTTTGCCACCCCTGCCCTTAGGCCCTTCGGGCGTGCCTGGGTAAAACTAAGAAAAAATATTTAAAAAAACTAATAAATATATTATTTACATAAAATAACAATAAGTTAAGAAAAGTACCATAATCTAACATAGTTTAACATAATCTAGCATAATCTAACATAGTTTAACATAATCTAGCATAATCTAACATAGTTTAACATAATCTAGCATAATCAATAATAAACTAAAATGCAATCAAAAATATTTAATAATGAGTCATTATTAAATATTTTTGATTGTATTATAGTTCTTTTGACTGACTAGTTTGAACGTCTTACAAAAAAAACGTTTTCATAAAAGAATGTATTTGCTGTTAGCAAAAAAATGATAAAGTTTTAGAGTATGATTTGAAATCCCCAGTTTGAGCTTTAATGCACCAATGTAACGCCAATCTATTGAAAAATAAAGTATGCCAACTTTAGTAAGATAAGCAATCAACTTTATGCCAATACAAAGCCAACTGTAACGTTATGTCGGGTCAAATTAGTTAAACAAAAACATCTAACTATTGACATTTGAACAATGCCAACGTTGGCCCAGCAAGTGGCCACTCATATGCAAACGCAATGCCAACATTCGTTCAACTAGCTGTTTGCTTTAAAATTTATAATACTAATAAGAAGTATAATATGTATACTATTTTAATAATAGAGAGCAATAAATAAAGGCAACAAATTTGCCACGAGTGTTGTTAGATTTATTTAGCTAGTTACAGTTTTTTTTTATAATTAATAAATTTATACTTATTTCTAAGATATAGCAAATATAAATAAAATAGTAAGTATATAAAAAATTATTTTTTTGACTATTTTGTCTTTATAAAAACATTAAACATGTCTCTAATCTTTTCTTATTGCGTTGACAAGCCTAATATTTGGTTTGCCGGTTCGGCAATTTTAAGATTTTTAAATTTAACTTATTTAGTTTAAGGATTTATCTAAGCATATCCTTTTACAAAAATATAATAGTTGAATATAAAAGTTATAGAAATATTATTATATAAATTTTAGTTTAAAAACCGTCATTTGACATCAGTGGGAACATTAAAATATATAGCTTGTCTTCAGTACCAATTTTAGGAAAAAAATTTGGCCCAATTTTAGGAAAATGGGAAGGAGGGGGTAAACCTTTAAAAAGTACCGACCGCCTTTTAATATAAAAGTCCTTAAAACTAAAAATATGTTGATTAACATGTATCTAATGCCGACTGTATTCCTGAAAAAATCGACTGTAAGTTACAACCTATAGTCGGTTTTTTGAAGAATACAGTCGTGATCCCACCCCTTTGAAACCACCCCTGCTTGTCTTGTTACCAGAAGTAATTTGCAATGAGTTTATTGTTTATAAACTATAACTTACATTAATTAAGTTGTTATTTGATAGTGAGACGTGAGATTGTTGGTGGTCAATCCTTGCTACTGCATCAGAATCCGAATCTTTTTTTTTTGATCTGTTTATTGTAATACTTATATCTTGGTTTAATTTTTCTTCAAAAAAGTTTTCTTCAATACCACTAAAAAATTTCAGATATTTTATTCACTCAATATATATTGTTTCGTTTTTAGTAAAAAATAAAATTATATACTTAAGAAATTAAAAAAATTTACTTGAGAGAAAATCCTAGTATTGTATAAATTTGTTTCATGCCTGCTCCGCTTGCTTTAAGTTTTTCAATCATTTTTTTATGTCGATTAAAAAATTTTGTTCGTTTTCTTTCTAAAAGTTCTAACTTTTTTTCTTTTGAAGTCAAATATCGAGTGATCCCGTTTAATTGATTTGAATGGCGGTTAGACGTCTGAATTTCAGGAAGCCGAAACCCAACTTGGGGTTCTTCTTTTTTTATAAATGGTAATGGTGTTACTGTTGAACTTTCGTAATTTTGATTTTTTCTAATTTCAGGTAATTTAACAACAGATTGTTTTTTAGCCAATTTAGTCGGAGAACGAGTATATTCATTTGATAGTGCGCTAAGAATATCATTAATCTGTTCTCCAAAAAAATATAGTTCTTTCGTTTTAACCGCCTTATCGCTTATGTCTTTAGCAATAGAGATTTTGACTTTATCACTTAAATGTTTGGATTTAGTTATCTCGTTCAGGAAACGTAATATTTGACTTAATAAATGAAATTTATTTTTTTCCGAATGACTTTCCGTATTTTGCGTTTCCATATTTTCCTTTGGAAAGTTATTCTCTTCAAAGAATCCACTTTCAGTCCATTTTCTTTGAATTGGCTCTTTCTCAAAAGCAGGTTGATTTGTTTTATTCTCTTTAAGATTTGAAATATTTTCAACTAACTCAGACGTAGTTAACGGGTTAAGTACCGCAGACGAAGTTGACGGGTTATGAATCACTTTAATATCTGTTTTAGAGCTTGTTAGTTTAATGTTGCTTTTTGAATTTGTGTCAACTTGAGATTTTTTTTCAATTAAAGATACCGGCTCAATTGGAAATGCCTTTTCAATGGAAGATAAAACGTTAGTTGGAGGTTTCATGTCAGTGACAGATTTCATATCATTCGGAACTTCATTATTTTTAATCAAATTTTTAATTTTTTCTAAAAGAGATACCTTTGGTTGTACATTGGAAACTAATTTATTAGATAACTCAATTTGTTCATCCGTGTTGCTTACTAAATTGTTAATATCAGTATTATTCTCTTTGCCAACTGTATTCTTATTGCCATGCTCATCAGTTTTGCTATTTGTATCACTTTCTCTGTTTGTAGGATGATTAATGTTTTTATAAATTTCGTTATTTTTGTTAATTCTTTTGTTATCTCTGTTATTTTTAAATGCGGGATACGATGAATCTGTTTGAGTAAAGACATCTATAACTTTGGTTTTGTGCGAGACTAGTGCTGATACGATTTCGACAGTTGATTGATTTAATGGCATATTGCTATTAGAAATACTAACAGAAGCTTTTGTAATGTTTTCTAAAATAATTTGACCTTCATTAGGTTGAAGATTATATATCTCATTTGCGTCCCTTCCAGGTACATTGTTTTTTTGGAAAGAGGGCAAATGATTACTTTTTAAGTTCTTCATTGCGATAATCTCCGCATTTAACGACTCAATTTTATTGTTTAAGTGTGCACACTTATTACATTTAAACTGATTTTCTTCTTTTATCTGACTTGTTTCTGCTTGATTAAATAATATGGAACTTTTTTTAAGATTTAACGTGCGATCTTCTTCATGAACAAACAAACTTTTTTCTACCGTTTCAACGCAATTTTCTCGTTTTTCATTAGCGTGACGTAACAACTCACTTTCCTCCGTTTTAATATTGGAAAAAGTGTCAACTGTTACTTGTTCTAAGAGTTCATTGGCTTTTGCAAGCGATTCTTCAAGATTGGTGCACTTTAATAAAGTTTCTTTAAGTGCTACTTCAAGGCTAGTATACCTTGTCTCAAGATTTATATACTTAGTTTCTGTATTTTTAAGATTTTCTTTGCATTGATCAAATTCTTTTTGCACAAGAATGCGCTCATTTTTTTTTGTTTCCTGTTCCTTTTGCAGCTTTTGTATTGTTATTTTTTGATTTTCAAATTTCGTTAAAGTATCTTCTAATATTTCTTTTTGATTATTAAACTCGTGAACCAGCTTTAAAAACTCTTTTTCAAGACGTTGAAAATCAACAAGACCTTCTTGTCTAACTGATCTTAGTACACTAACAATCTCGTCTGCAGCATACTTCCAAGTATCTGCTCTTTCTTTCGTCTCCATTTTGATTTTGTGAATTTTTTTAAATTGTTCAACAACTAATTTTTTTAATTCCAACTCGCGATTATTCTTTTGCGACGTTTGAAGCAAATTTGTTTTACTTGTAATTCCTATGAATCTCTTAAAAAGATTTTGGAGGATATTCAATCGGTTATTAGTATCTTTTATTGCTGTTGATATCTCTGAAGAAATGTTTTCAACATTTTCAAAGATTGAATCTTGCAATTGCTTTGAACAGTTGTTTTCATTGAAAGAAAAAAACACGTCTCTTAGAATATCTTCACGATCAATACATAATTCCGAATAGGTAGCAAGTATTGCCGAGATCTGATTTTCAAATGCAGTCTGTAAACTATTATTTTTTGAAAATTTTAGTCTTGAAGCTGTCAAGTTTTCGTGAGAGCAGTTTTGGCAAAATGAATCGAAAATATTTGCAACTCTTGCTTTGATTCCCGCAAACTCGTCTCCCATTCGTTCTTGTTGACGTTTTTTTTTTTCTACATCAATTTTTTTTACGATGTTGTTTAATGAACCAAGATCATAATGATGATCTTTTTTAAAAACTGTTGGTTCTTCGATATTGCCGACTATTTCTTCGTTTTTTAGTTTTTTTCTTTTCGAATGATATTCCGAATCATCAAGAAGCGACAAGCTTGAAGAATATTGACTGCTATCTTCATCTAAATTTTTGGATAATATTTTTATTATTAAAAATTATATTTCGATTACATTAAACTAATATTTCTTAAAATATTTATTTATTTATAGCCGTAAATTTATAGATAATGTATGTTATGTAAAACAGTGACCAAGTAAATCACTATTATAACCAGTTTTGTAAATATTTGTCTACTTTTAGTCTACTTTTGAAAGAAAGTACAGTGAATTAGAAAGTTATCTTTCTGGTAGTTCGTCCCAGAATTTTGCTGATTTATTATACAAATGATTGTGTCTTAGAAGACACAATCAATTGTAATGGGTTTGGATACTCACGCCTTATTTTAGAATGGTGACCACGAGACAAGGAGTTAATACATTTTAGTGGATATATATAATGATAACTATATGAAAAAGATGTATTAATTTAAAGATTTAGATTAAATTGCATTGAAGGCACCGAAGCTCATGTGATGGTAGATTTAATCTTCTTAGTCTTTTGCAATATAGAAGATGTCTCAAGCTGGAAGCCCATTTTGTTGCTTTGTTCGAACAGATTTGACTAAAGCTATATTAGTTTTTAATTATATCTAAGTATATATAACTAAAAACATTTTTAGCAAAGAGCTCAAATAGTCACTCCATATTCAAGGTGGTTTTATAAACACTTTATATGATTTGAGAGCTTTATTTTCATCAATGAAAGTGAATGTTTTTTTAGCATACCAAGAACTTGTAAAAATTTAGAGACAACTGTTTGAATATGCGTGCTCCACTTGAGGTTAGATGTAAAAATGACTCCAAATCACGCTTATTTCTCTTTCGTACAGTTTCTTAGGCATTAATTTATTCCATGTGTTTGTTTTATTTTGCAGAAAGTAATTATAATTGGGGTTGGTTTTATCGTAATGAATTGTAATGATCGTAATGAATAATACAGCATTTTGAAATATAAAACTTAAGTCATCAAGTATTTGACCACTCGTATATCAAATTTAGACAATCCTGCAGATCAACAAGATTAGTTTGCAATAAGGTTTTAAAAAAGAGTTTTGTATCGTCGGCAAATATCTTTGAAGTTTTGTTAAGTTTTGCAAGATCATTTGTGTAGAGAAGAGAAGCGGGTCGAGAACAGAACCTTAAATGTAAAATGTACAAATATTAGTAAATTCAGGGGCCCATTCTTAGCAACTATTAACATATATAAATTTTATTTATTTTGAGAAATGAAGCCCAGGAAACCAAAGAAATATATATATTACGCATAACTAATGAGTATTTATATTTAGTGACAAATATTTCAAGTGACAAGTAACAACTTAAATGTCAACTTAAACTTCTTAATTATTATTCCAAAGGTTTTTCGTTTGAGTATTGTACTGTTTAACGTTTTTTTTGTTTTGTTTTTTAGTTTAGTGTTTTAGTTTCTTATTGTGGTGTTTACTTAAAATTAGTACTTGTACTATATGTAAATATTTTATGAAATGTAAAATCTATTTCAGAATACATTTGATTTGATAAAAAAAAATTAAAAACCGGGTAGTGAATGTCTAAACAAATTGATTAATTACTTAAGTTATTTATTTTTATTATTGTAATTAAGAGCTAAATAGTTATATTTACACGGATTCATTCTGCATGATAGTGTGTGTGAAAAAAATCATGCGACAGTAGCACAATCTATACGGCGCCATCTTTACAGCGTTACGGAATCAGGGAATCAGGGAATCTGTGTCAAAGCTGCTTACTTTATCAATAATTATGTTTTTTAATTTGCATATTTGTACAAATTATTTGAAAAAAATTTATCTTTAGTATACCTTTGATATACCCATGTCACTGATTCCGTGATTTTTTGTATATATGCATCGCCGTTTAAATAAATATTAAATGGCCAAAGAAAAAAGGAAGACAGTTGTAGTCTTATCACTGAGTCCTTTATTTTAAATCGTTTTTCTACATAACGAACGATTATTGTTTAAAATTTACTTGAAATAAATTTAATTAACCAAAAACAAAAGCAAAAAACCAAAAAATTATGACACAATTTAATAAAACACAATAAAAATCTCAACTAAAAATTAGACTATGTACGTACTCTTTGTACATACGAAGACTAATTTCTCAGAAAAGAAAGGTTTTTTATAAAAAATTAAATCAAAAAAAATTTATTTTAAATAATAAACTAAAATAAGAATGAAGTTAATGTAATTATCCAATAATTATCATAATATTATGAGTTATTTTCACATCGTTTTTAAGTAAAAAATAACAAAAACACAAAAAAGCAAACAAGGCAGCTTGTTCGCAGATAGAAAAAAGAGAGAATAAAATTATTTAAGATATTTAGAAATAACTTAATTCATTCTCAATTTAATAACTTAAATTTTTAATAGGTGGCATTACAAACCATAGTTTCGCGTAATGAGGCGTATCTTAATCAACTTGAATTGCGAGTTTTGTGTCCTGCAACAAAAAAAATGCATTTCTATTGGTATTTGATTTACAGGGTTTTAACAAAAGAAGCGTAAATTACAGTTCAAAAGTATTGAAATCCGAAAATCCCATTTTTTTAGATACGTAGTAATGACTTTTTACCGACGATATACTGTTATTACTCAAGCTAATTATTATATAAAAAAAAATAAAAAAAAACCTAAATGTTGTCAAAAAAAAAAAATTTTAAGAGAAAATGATTTAAAACCATGTATCTGATGTTTATGGCTTTAATCTTATTTATTTAAGTTAATTTTTCCAATTTATATGAAACTTATTATTTATTTAAAACTTATCAATTTATAGAAACTTTTCCGTATTTTGAAAAAAAAAAAAAAATTTTTTTTAACTCATTTTTGGTTTTGTAACACCAAAATCTTAACAAAAGCTTTTTTAAAAATAACTCAAAGCCTATAGGACTAGGGGCGGATCAAACATATTTTGGTGTCTAAAATAGCTAACTTCTGGACATGGAGCAAACTCCATTCATTTGTATGTTTATACTTATATCAAATAAATAAATGTCAAATTTTACATAGTTGATTTTTTTAAACGCTAAGATTACCATGAAACTTAATATTTATTAATGGATGTTGTTTTGTTGAGAATAGTCAAAAAAAAATTTTTTATTAACTTCTTGCTCTCACGTTTTAGGGTCTTATAACTTGGATTTTTTGTACCCAAACTACAATTTGCGTAATTATTTGCAAAGAATCTTTATTCAGTATAAGTTTACACATAAATTTTTAGAGTTAAGAAAAATGGATACTCTAGACTCAAAATTAACCAACTGATTTTTGATTAAAATTTTCCTAGGGAGCTTAGATACCCTCTCTGAAGTTATAACTTTTTTTAAAACTTCTTTAAATTAAAATTTCTTTAATGTTTTATTCGAAACTTAAATTTCTTAAAATTAACTTTTCTAAGCTTTCTCATATCGTAAACGGGACGACCGAATAAGCGCGAATATTGAAAGTATGAACTTATAGGTACAAAAGACGTAAGTGCGAACTGGCTTAAGTGCAAACTTGCATAATTGCGAACTGGCATAAATGCGAAGCAGTTACAAAAACTGGCACAAGTGCGAGCTGGCATAAGTGCAAATTGGCATAAGTGCGAAACGCCAATTCCCCCTTATTTTAATATTTGCATCTTATTCGGCGCACTTTAGCCAATTCGTACTTATACCAATGTTTGCAAATTTATTTGACGCGTTTATGCCAATTCGCACTTATGCTGATTTGCATTTATCCCTGTTTTGCAACTGCTTCGCACTTATGCCAGTTCGCACTTATCAAATTTGCGCTTTTTCAGCCTCGCGTCGTAAACGTTCAAGCAAACGTTTTATCTAAATGCAAGTTTTCGCCTAAACAATGATTTTCTTCTTGATTTCCCCGGAAACTTTGTTCTATTTTGCCATAAAATCAAAACAATATTTATGCGAAAAAAGATGGTAGAAAACAAACTATATTAAAATATGGTACAAGTTGTTAAATAAATCTATTAAATTCAATCTTTTATGATAAATAAATAAAAAGATACATACCGCTGTTGTACCTTTTGAAAACATATTTAGGGGAGTCTTTTCGGTTGTTTACGAAGTTACTGATTTCTCCATCGTGTTTAATTCTACCTTCACCTAAATAGCCACCAAAAAGTTCTTCCGAATGACGGGGATTAGTTATATTTGATAGTGCTTTATCTGAACTTGTTACATTTTCAATACGCTGGTGTTTTATCCACTTTTTTTTAGATTCAAATGGAAGTTTTCGATGATCGTAACGTATAAATACCATGTTAAAAACATTGTTCCATGTATTCAAAAATAACTGTTTTAAGAAATCATCATGTAGGGTTTATTAAAAAATGTAAAGATTTTACAATTACAGTAGATGACGTCAAATAAAACTTGTTGCAAGAAGTTTATAATACTGGTTATCCTACAAATAATTAGGTATTGTAAATAATATTAGTTTCGCTTCGTACAAAAAAAACATGAATTATTTTTTAGAGAGTATATATGTAATGGAAACGGAATAAAGAAATTTAAAAATTAAATTACCAAAACATACGTCAAAAAATTAATTTTTGATTTTCAAAAAACTTCAAAAACTTTTAGGTTAATCGTTAAAACTCGATTAGGTTAATAAAATTTACAAAAAATTTGTAAATTTTAATATAACATAGTAATAGTATATTCACGAAGTATTATAATACTTTGTGGATATACTACTATTACTTTGTGTTTATAATATATTTATAATATTATATATATAATATTGTAGAAACTCTATAATATTGTAGAAACTCCAAAGTTACGTTACCATCAAAAAAAGAGCGAACTATTGCAGAGAGCGTCTTTTTTGTTACAAAAATTTAGAATTTTTAAACTTTTACAATTTTTAAAAATAAATTAGATTTAAAAAATGAACAAAAAAACAAAAAGCATTTTAAAACATAAAGTAGAAAACTGCAAAATACTGCAAATAGTAAAACAAATTTTTGAAATGTAGTTAGTAAGCTTTGTAAATCATAATCGAAGTGAATTACTCCCTTACCTAGTCAATGTAAATCATAATCGAAGTGAATTACTCCCTTACCTAGTCAAAGTAATCGTTTTTTGTATAAAATAGTATGGATAAATATCAAAGTTGTAGATAATCTCTACTACATGTTTGAACCTTGTTTTTTACTTTCCCGTTTAGCCATATGTATTTTTTCAAGGAACTTATTAAAGTCCTACGGCTTTTTTTTGTAAATCAGGCAAAAATACTAACTCTAATTATAATCTATTCTTAGAAATTTCAAAAAACACACCCTAAAAAATAACAATTATTTAACTCTAAATCAGTGAATTTTTTTAACTTTTTTTTGAACATCTATCTTTTACTAGTCGTACCACAATGCTTCGCATCTTTACAGAAAACCCCTTTCTGTAAAAATGCGATTTCTGTAAAATTCATCCTTATTCTTCTTTAAATAATTTACAGAAATCTTAAAAAGACTTTGGCGACCAAATCAGGAAAAGATTTTCCACAATTTTTTTTATTAAGTTATTATTTTTTTATTTGCTGTCACAGTAATAAAAATTAGGTCTCCCATTCAATAATATGTTGGCAAGTGCATCATGTAAAAGTTCATGCATATTATTTTGACCTCCTGAGCAATTAGGTGATGATAATATATTTCTTCCTGAAATCATGCATGCACGATCTGCAATATTCTCAACATAATACTATAAATCATTCTAATTTAAGATTTTTCTAGTTCTGATAATACCAATTAGATCATTTGATTTTTTTTTAAGAAAATTGAGTTGCAAACTCTATTTCTTTCAAATAAAAATAGTTCAAATAAAATTTTTTCAAATAGATAAAAGCTCACTTGCTGTGTAATTGTAACCCTTCTATTGCTGTTTTGTTTCATTAGTTTTTTACTATACACAAATTGACCTTTTGAGAATATAACAGTATATCGTAACATATCACAACTTTAAAAAGACATTTTCTTTTCCTCGTTTTTTTTCAAACTCTATGACTTCTTTTATTGAGATTAATTCCTTAATAAATCCATTAATTCTTTTGAATTCTGAATCCCACTGGGTTCAGAATAGCTGATTCTAAGTAACTTTTTAGGTGCCCTAAGTGCCTCGAGTTAAGCTAGAACAACTACAATAGGATATTTAAAAAGTTTAAAAATATCCAGCTCTGTTTTTAAAAGTTTTAAATTGGTTGTATCAAACAAATTAGTCCTTAAATGCCTTATTTTACCTTTCATTACCCTTTCAAACTGCTCAAAGTATGTTTGGTATACTTTTAATAACCTGTTGCCAGTTAAAAGATGCACAATACTTTCAAGAGCTCAAAATACTTTATTGAGAATTATGATTCTAATGAAAAACATTTACCTTCTGCAATTTAAAAAAAAATTCTACTAGATAGTTCTGCTGACACAATATAATTTGCACTGTTGTAAATTTGAATCTAAAAAATTAATTATCTTTGAGATCTTTTTAAAACAAACAGACAAAGCCAATTTTTCCTAAACTCAGACAGGCTGCAAATCTAATTTTGTGAAAAAAACAAACAATGCATGTTTATATATTTGTATATAGATATACAAAAAATATATACTCATGGATTAAAAGTACTAACATATGCACCTGCTCAAATGTTAAATGTATCCGCTTTAGTGTGTTAATTGGTCGCTCTCTTTAACAATTTGGACCATCATAAATGTAACTTAATGTATTATCAAGTTTTAAATAAGGTTTACAAATGACAGAGATTTAGAGTAACATCGAGAAATTTCATCTTACATTGAGAACTAATCAAGAGTTACATTTTTCGTTTCATTTTTCTTGAATTTTTCAGTGAGATTTTATATATAACAATGAATGGCTAAACGTTTATTCTGAACAAAATACATGTTTTTTTTTCCGAGCAGGTTTAATGTTAGGAGTTTTCCATAGTGACTGAAATTGATGGTCAATATACAAACCCATAAGCTCTCTTTTAAAAACCTCAACCGAATATACTTACATAATACCCGGAATATCAAGTACTTAACCGGGTGATAACGTGTGTACCCGTATCTAGCAGGATGTGAAAAAGTTCAAGTGCTTATTCTATTTTAGAATAACCAAAAAAATAATAATAAAGTTTATTTACGGAAGATTGAAAAACTAATTTTCGATTATTTTGTACCAACTGTATAATTATGAGGCACAATAAAAACAAACCATGGCTGAAAATGCTTTGAATACTTTATATGTTGAAAAACAAAACCAAATTGATTTCAAGAAAGATGAATTGTTATCGGAAACTTCTGTTAAAAAAATGAAAAGTACTCTGAGTTCTTCGTTTACATCAAACAATGGTGCTTCATTTCAAATGCAAATGGCTGATACAGAACTAGAAAGAATTCAAACAAAAGTCAAAGAGGAAGTATCATCAAGTTCTTCTAATGATAATGCCGATTTTAATAAATTGGATATTTTTGAATCTAAATTAATTCAAGCAGTACTAGATTTTGTAAGATGTTAAATTTTAAAGTTTTTAAATTTAAATTTTCCAAACTGATATTAGGGAACTCAGTTGTAATCTTTTCTTTATAAAATTATATTTAACAATTTTATGCATTATTTATATTAAATTAATATAAATAATTCTTTGATTTAATTTTTATGTTATGTTACTTGAAGTTGTGTAACAATCAAGCAACGCTCCTTTAAAGTTATGAAAGTTAGAAGGCCTCCTTTTTAAAAAAGGCTAAAAAGGCCTTCACTCAATTATTTTATTTCTCTCTAAATTGGAATTCTTTAAAACTTAAAGAAAATTTTAAAGCACTGAAGTTTGCTGATAAATAAAAAGTTTTTGAGCATGAAGAAACATTTACAAATAAATTATGCGGCTACTACTATATTATTTTATTTTTTTGTCAATATATTTATATATGATTAACATAATTGTATAGAGCTTAAAAAGACTTAAATAATGAGAGGTCTTTTAGTTTTAGAAGTTAATTGGATCCAAAGTTATTGCATTTTTTGTGCTAGAAGAATTGATAATTTTTTGAGAAAGCGCCTTGTCCTTAAGTATGGAAAATTTAGCATGGAATGGCACCAAAATAATATAAAAAACATCAAAAATTGAAACAAACAATATACAAAGAAATAAAAACATTTTATACATAATTTCTAAACAAAATTCCCAAGTACCATTTCTTCAAAAAAATATAAATAAATACTTGTTTTAAATTAAGGAAAGGCTATAATTTCTATTTCCACATGGACTCTTTCAAAAAACACTTTTTTTTCTATGTAAATTAACCTTGAAGTTTTTAAACGCTGAGAAATAAAAAATTATGTATAAATGTTAAAAAGAGTCCACATTCCATTAGATTCCTTGTCCCTTTTTAAATATATATGGAAAGTTTCATACATATTAGATGTGTTTTGGTGCTTAGGAAATCTTATCTTTAAAAACTACTTTTGAAAAAATGTGTCCCATGGCAAGTTTTTTTATCGATAGTGGTCTTAAGACATGAATAATATTTAAAAGAAGTCATATTAAACATAGTACTTTCTATATATGATCAGAAAGAAAATGAGTCAAACTAATTGTTGCAAAAAACCTCAAGGTTTTAGCTTTATTATAAAAAAAGATATAAGAGAGTAAAGTTCATGAAAATGACATTTTTTTTGTCAAAAATCAAATGTTTTTCGTTGTGCTCTAGAATCTCTAACTATAGATTATATCAGGTAACCAAAAAAGTTCGTGCGGTTTTTCCGTATATAATAAAAACACACAAAACGACAAAAGTAAGTACATTTATTCATCAAAATAGTCACCATTAGCATCTAAAACCTTTTCCCAACGTAAAACAAGCTTATTTATTCCACTTCTAAAAAATTCTCGGTCCTTTGAGTCTATAAAAGCTTTCAACTCCATTTCAACCGCGTCCTGGTCTCGGAACTGCTGTCCTTTTAAATGATTTCCCAGGGAAAGGAAAAAATGGAAATCAGTAGGGGAGAGGTCTGGCGAGTATGGTGGATGAGGCAAACTCTCCCAACCAAGGCTTTGGAGCTTGTCCTGAGTCACGCGAGCAGTGTGCGGTCTCGCGTTGTCGTGGAGAAGCAGAACTCCTCTCTTGTGCACCAGTGCAGGCTGCTTTACAAGCAACAGGTCGTGAACTTGTTACAGCTGTGCTGAGTAGACCAGTCCAGTAATGGTTTGGCCTGTTGGGAGCAGCTCGTAATGCACCACACCAGATCACACGATCTAGAAAAGGCTCAACATTGTGGCGTGATAAGAGTGATATGCAGATCGTAAGCCGTTGCTTCTTGTTGTCGATCGACAATTTGTGCGGAACCCACCGACTCAGCTTCCACGCTTTCCCAATCGCATGCAGATGCAGGCGGATGGTTTCAACACTCACAGCAAACCTCACTGCAAGTTCTTGGCAAGTTTGGCTGGAGTCAGACTCGACAGCGTCCTTCAGTTCATCCTCATCAACCAACAATGGGCGTCCAGAACGCGGCAGGTCTTCGATGGACTCATCTCCCGAAGAGAATCGCTGAAACCACTTCTGTGCTGTGCGTTCACTTACTGTACCTTCTCCAAATGCTGTGCAGATGTTTTTGGCCGCTTGTGTTGCATTCCTTCCAAGTTTGAACTCGTAAAGTAAGCAAGATCGAATAATCGTTGGTTGGGTTGCCATCTTTTCTTTACACAAAACCTTTCCTGTAAGCTCGTTACAAGCCTACACTATATATGCAGCAACTGCGCGTGACACACGCGTTCTATTACGCAACAAAGCTACTTGCCTTGTGCGATGTGGGTGTTGTAAAAAATGCTAAAAACAATTCAATTACCAAAAACCGCACGAACTTTTTTGGTTACCTAATATTAGTAAATATAAGTCTTTATTTTAATTTAAAAGTGTTTCACTTCAAAGAATTTAGAAATTATTAGTTTAGAAAAAAATTATTTTTAGATCAAAGTTTTAAAGTTATTTAATCTAAACATAATTACTATGTAACTTAATTATTTAAAAGTTTGATATTTTTTTAATATCTACTAAGCAAATAAAATTAAAATTTGTTTAAAGGATTTGAACCCTCATCCAATGTTGAACTAACAGTCTTGTCTCATAAATGTAGCAATAAATCAACCTACGCACTATACTCATGTCATATATATTGTGGTTCTGATCATGCGATTGCATGGTCAGAATTCATTGCATCTCCTTAAATCAGATCATGCCATTGCATCTCTTTATATCTTTCAGCTTGTATTTCTTCGGATTCGCCCTATTATCACACTATTTTCTACTACCCTAAAGCTGACTGGAATTCTTTTTGAATAAATTTTATTGAACAATATATAATAGTTGTTAAAAGTAAAGTTTTTTGTTTTACTGCTGCTGTATTTCTGTATTATATTGTCACTGTATTTCTCATACCTGGACATATGTAACTTTAAAAATAAATATTAACTAAATAAATATTCATATGCTTCCTAGATTACTATGCTTAGTTACATTTTTTTTTTAACATTTCGTTCATTTACGTCATATTAAAACAATTGGACTAGTTTTTCTTCTGTAGCTAAATATGATGATTATTTCAATATTCGCATAAAAAAGTGAGTTTTATAAGAATTCGAACTTTTTTTTTCTAATCAGTCTTCTATCTGTTATTAGCCAGGTCTTTGAGTCTTTAGTCAGGGATGCGGAGTCCCAAAAGGACTCCGTCTTTATATCTCTACTTTTTCCAAGCCTGTAGTGTCCAGAGGCTCTAAACATGTTTGTTGACTTATGATGCTATAAGAAAAAAATTCATGAGATTTAATGACTTGAAACTTATTGTTTTTAAGCCCGGAGTCCTGGAGTCCCGGAGTCCTTGCCGCCATTATACCTACCTATACCTATATACTTATTTATACTTTTAGAGCTCCTGGATACCAAAAACTAGGATGAAGTAATCTTTTTGTGACTTTCAAATCGGGAGTCCTTTCTGGGACTCCGCATCCCTGATTTATTCAAAGCATTATTTTCTCTATTTTTATTTTAATTTAAATAGCAGGAAAAAAATAATTTTTTAAATTGGGCAGGCTAACTTAAAAATGACCATCCTGCCTTTTTTGTGCACTGGCATTAAATTTCAAACTGAGAAGTCTGGTAATCTGCTCCCAACAAGGCTGCAAGTAACCACTATTAAGTTGGCATCTTCCAACTTAATAGTGGTTACTTGCAGCCTTGTTGGGAGCAGATCAGAGTTTAAATAAAAAAAAAATTAAAAAAGCCAAAATGATAGAATCAATCTATAAAAAGAAATCTTTACATAAAAAGATGAGTTTGATCTTTTTACATACATAGTTTCATAGTATCATTGTAGTTTAAACTAAGCTAACTTTTTCCAGAGTAGCTCGAGCATTAAATGTGAAACTATTTTATTCACTTTTCATCTTTGTGTAGGTATATTTGTATATTGCTAAAATGTAGCACATTAAGAATTAACTTGTTTATGTTCTGTTTCTTATTTTTTATAAAATAATTTTCTAGAACAACAGATGCTGCTTCATTGTCTGTAAGTATAGTATAAGATTTCATTCTTGTTAATTAATCACTGTTAATGCCTGTTGATTGTCTTTCTATCTTTAATAAAACAAAGTCTTTAATGTTGTCTGTAATGTTGGTTGGCCATTACATTCCATTAAATTCTTTTCACCCAATTGTTGAAGCTTCTAAATAGTTTTTTTCACTCCTTCATTTGTTTTTTATAAACTGTGGCGTTGGCTTTTTTACTTAGATTTCTTGATATGTTTAGATCAGTGGCGGCCAAACCACTGCCTGTAGACTTTTTTAAATGCCCCTTAAAACAATTTGGATATTTAGGAGATTAGAAGTATCACATTACCATTTTGGTAATGTGATACTATTATCTACCTCAAAAATCAATCCAGGCATCAAAAACTAGTTTTAGATAGTCAAGTTCACCACTCTTAATAATTATATTGCTTTTGATACAAATGATTATAATAGTTATTAGTCACCTATATTTTTGTAGAAATAAATATTTTTTGCCCGCAAAATTGTTTTTTAACTTTTTTTTGCCCATTTCCTAAAAAGTCTGGTCACCCCTGGTTTAGATGAACCTAACACAAGTGTTGGGTATTTTATTTTTTTTTTTTTTAATTTATTACTATAAAAAAAGTTCTAAAACCACAAAAAATTATTTTAGTTATTTAGTTATCAGTTCATAATTATAGCATTACCACAACACAGTATAAATTTTTTTTCATATATCAATGTACTGCTCTTGTGTCAAAATGTTTTCACACAATAGAAGCTATTTCTTACAAAAATTGCAATTTAAGGTGGTACACTAATAAAAGAAATTGCTGATTTTAGAGTAAAATATCAAAATTTTGTTTTTGAACTAATTTGTTTTATCCTCTTTCATTTTTATTCTCATTTCAATTTTATCCTCTTTTATTTGATATAACCATATTGTATTAAAATATATAAAATATTTAAAAGTCACATTTTTTATAGGTTACTAATAATTGTGAGCCTTAACAATGCCTTAGCAACAAAACAAAAACCTTTATTTAACCCCTTAATCATTCCTTTTATAAAAGTTAATCTAACCAATAGTTTATCTTTATCTAGTCATTTACATTCTATATCAAAACCTTATCTAGTCATTTACAATCACTATTAAAAATTCTATCTAGAAATATGTTTATAATTTTTTAACAACATATGTTAACTTAAGGTCAGGTCAGGTTATCCTGCTACTGGTAACTTGTAACCCAGTACAACCTACTTCATATTTTGCTGCCTTGTAGAGTAAACTTTTTTAGGCAAAGGCTAGGAGAAACCAATTCCAACTTAAAACACCCCCTGCCTTGGAGCTCTTGGTTGAGTAAAGGCTAAAGATGGTTTCTCAATAAAAATACTCATCTTGGGCAGATGTTAAACACAACCGGCTACTGTCTTGTAAAAGCCCTTCTAGGGAGAGACTTAAGGGGTAAACAGATTCTAAATGTTGACCAGCCCCGCATCCCACATTGTTTCCAGTTTAGGATGTTGAATCCTGTATCTTTATGACTCAATGCATAGATTTTGCTTGTGTCTCTGTTTTTATGACTAGGCAACATATTATTTTATCTCCTAATGAGGGTACAGCTCTAAAACTCAGTTTTATGGTTCTGAGGCCGGCTGGTAGTCAGGTTTCCCAACCTCTGTGGTAGCTCTCAGAGAGGCTGATTCCATCAATAGCTGTAAAATATCAGAGTACTAACAGTGCCATGTTGTGCATGGATGGTGTCCCTGTTTGTACTTTTGGTGTGCATTGTCAAGGCTTAGGGTTTATTAATAGCAATGAGGCATTTGGTTAGGCTATTAAATAGTGTACTGAGTACTATCTGTGCTTTGAGTCAAGTTCTTTAACAAATTTAAAAATGACTAAAGTACCAATAACTATAAAACACAAAAAACCATTGTCATCACCAAGTTTTCTAAACCTATCATTCACTAATATTTGTGGTCTTCAAAGTAACTTTTCTTCTGTTGAGTCTTATCTCTTGCAAAGTTCACCAGACCTACTTGCTCTTTGTGAGACTAATTTAAGTTCGGCTGTCTCATCTTGTGATCTTAGTGTTGCTGGTTATCTTTCTTTAATTCGTAAAGACTCCAATAGTCACATGCTTGGCCTGGGCATTTACATTTGTAAGAATTCACCCAATTGTCGAGAAACTAGATTTGAATCCACCAACTATTCATTTATGTGCTTTTGTTTAGCACCACTTCACTTTATTGCCTTTCTCTTTGTTCTATATTGCTCTCATTCATCTCTTGTTCTATATTGCTCTCATTCACTCTTTTCGATTGTTATTTTTGATCAAATTGACTGAGCCCTCTCTCTTTATCTATCAGCCAATATCATTGTTGTTGGTGACTTTAATGCTCATCACACTGAATGGCTTGGCTCTAGTGTCAGTGACTCTGCAGGTGTTGAGGCCCACAACTTTTGCCTTTCTTAATGTCTAATTCAAATAATCAACTTTCCAACTCTCTTTCCGTGATTTTCTTTGTGATGGCTTTTGGGTAGAAATCTTTTGTCTTGACTTTCCTGCTGACAACACAAATCTTTTATTCCCTCTCGATGATTCCAAGTCAAGCCCAACTTTTCTCAATGGCTTTCCTCACATTGTGCTGCTGCAATTTCCAATGGAAACCATTACTTCCATATCTATCAGCAAAACAATTCTCCAGAAAACAGACGCTATGAATTCTTGTATTTCATCTCAAAAATTAGGCTCTCATGGCTTCTGGAGAATCTTTAACAGTATCAATACTAAAGGCAAATCTGTTATTCCACCTCTCTTGAATGGTTCAGATTTTTTCACCTCACCTAAAGACAAAGCTGAGTTGTTTGCTAAGAACCTTTTATCAATATCATCTCTTGATCCACTAGTTGTGTTCTACCTGATATTGTCGACAAACAGGTTGATCCATTGCTTGACATTCGTATCACTCCAGCTTCTGTGTCTAAAATGGTTTCCTGCTTAGGCTCTTCTAGAGCATGTGGTGTGGACAACATATCTGTTATTGTCTTGTAGAAGTGTTCTCCGGAGCTGTTGTTTATACTTTCAAAACTATTCAACAAGTGCTTATCAGAGTCTTGTTTTCCACATGCTGCAAAGCAGCATCTGTTATCCCTATTTTCAAAAATTCTGGAGAGCAATCTGCTTGTCTTACTACCATCCCATTAGCCTTCTTCCTATCATAAGCAAGGTTTTTGAATCTTTAATTAACAAACACTTAATCTCTCATCTTGAATCTAATAACTTTCTGATCATCAATATGGATTTTGATCTTCTCGTTCTACAGCCGATTTGCTAACAGTAATAACTGATAGATTTTATCGTGCATTAGATAGAAGTGGAGAGGTTAAGGCTATCGCTCTCAAAATTTCAAATGTTTTTGATAAAGTTTGGCATGCTGGTCTTCTCTATAAGCTTTCTTCTTAATATGTATCAGGTAATATCTTTAAAATTATTAAATGCTAACTTACCAATCGTAGTATAAAAGTTGTCCTCGATGGACAATACTCTTCTTCATATTCCATCTATATAAGAGAAGATATTACGCCGCAATGTTGTTCATTTTTAGGCATTTTAAAGACAGTTTTATTGCCATTAGGGATTAGGGATGTAAAAAAAAAGTTGTAGAAAAATTTCATTTCAGTTTTTTTTTTATATATATCTCACCAGAAAAATATTAGTGTTAGGCTTTACTCCTATTTCTTTATTAAAAAAATTCCTTACTCCTTTACTCCTTTATTTTATTTCTTTATTAAAAAAATGAGCTTTAAGATCTGATAAATGTTGCTTCTGCATTCATGCAAATTTTTCAAAAGTTTCAAAAAAATGTATATATATATTTCAAAACAAATCAGAAAATGAGCAGTTCATATTTAAAACAACCCGTCTAAGATATATTGAGCAGTTCTCGTCTAAGAAAATGAGCAGTTCATATTTAAAACATCCTGTCTAAGAAATATTGAACAGAAGTACTTCAATCTACTGCTCTCAGCTAATTTAAAGTTAGCAAGTTGAATCAATCTCTAAAAAAGTTGATCTGCAAGGTGATTACTCTTAATATGCAATATATAGCTATGTCATAATTGCTGTGATTTTTGAAATTGCAAGCATTCTTGGCCCTACATGTGCAATTATTTAGCAGAAAAAAAAGCTGAAATTGTGTTTATAAATCTTGATCCTTGAATTTTTATCTAGACTTTTTATGAATTTTATGATTTTTTTGAGTTCACTTTATTTCAAAAGAGTGGGAAAAAATGAAGTTTTGTCATGCTCCTAATAAATGTTTATGCTACTGACAGCAACTTTACTTGAAGTTTACGTATCATTTTTTGTTGTTGTTGTTGCTTTTAAAGCAGCAAAAAATCACATTTTACTACAACTGAATTTGTTATTGCTGTCATCAATCATTCAAAACAAATTTTCAAAGATTCCAATCCTAAAGGCTAATATGATGAAAAGCATTATTTCCTTAAATTAAATTGTAATTTTAGATCACATTTCATAAGTTAATTACTTTGGTAAGAGTTGTGCATAAATTTTATGAAGCAGTTCAACCAAAATTTGAATTAATTTTAGTTTCGGTATATCTTAAGTTTTCAGTTTAGCGCTAATAGGGATAAAGTTGACAGATAACCTACACAAGACACCTAGTTACTATAGTTACCTATTTAGTAACTGTTGTGAACCCGCAGTAAAATACAATATTAAATATTAGGCTTTAATCAAATATATTAAGTCACTACAATAACAATAATATAAGTAAAACGCAATGATAGAGTTAATGATAGAATATAATTAATATATATGATGCGCTGATGCGTCAAATCTTAAATGACAGGAAATGTCACGGTTTTAGAATGCACTATAAATATAACAGTCTTCTCCGCTTTTGAATTTATCCATGAGAATTGTTTCTTTCAATGAGAGAAATGCTGAACTAATAAGTAATGTAGTCATTTAGGTATTTAGGTCTTTTAATATTTTGTCCTGCTCTTGAAAATGGTGGGGTTGAAACTATTTCACTGGTTTCTTTTAATACATACCACTTGCCATTTGACTGATCGCAAGTATTGGGTGCAATAGTCCTTTGGTCTCTACTTCTATTTTTATGTCTATATGATTTTTAAGGGCTACAGCTTGCTTAAATTATATTTTGTTTGAGCATGGGATTAATTTCTTTGGTTAAAAACAGAATGTTTTTGGTCTGATGTGATTTTGTAGTAATAGGCTTAATTTTATCAATATCTATCCATGTATTAAAGCATGAGTGTTACATTTCATGCTATTTGTAGCAAGGCAAAATTTAAGTGGTTATTTATTTCCTTTAAAGCAGATAGATGAAAGAATGTTGTGTCAGTATGTCCATTCCAACAATTACAGGCACAACCAATTTATCAATAACAAAAAACTGTACATTTAATTTTTCACCACCCATTAGTAATGAACCTTAACTTTTAATGTGGAGTGATTTGCCAGGTACACCTGTGAGATGTATCAAGTGTTGTAGGGAAGGTTCTATTGTGTAAGAAGTTTATAGGTAGTTATGTACCGATGAAAAAGGCCAATTGTGGCTAAAAATAGGGTGTAATGTATGTATATAAAGGTAATAAATTAATAATAATAATAGAGCAGCCATGGCGCAGTGGTAGCGTGCTTGCCTCAGAAACAAAAAATCCGTGGTTCAAACCCCACCTCTGAGCAAGTTTTGTGACATCGGTTAGGAAAGAGGCGTGAACTTCCAACTAAATGCTCATCCGCAGTGCTCTGTGATCGTAAGGACTTTTTGGGGCACCTATATATCATGTATGTAATTTGCATATATAAATTGTGCCTATGCACCAGTAGTGGTTTGGCCTATTAGCTAATGGTGATGCATTGGCCAATGCCAATTAATTAGCTTAAATAATCGGCCGATTATTTCATCTTATTTTAAGCCGGTTATTTGGCATTGGTTGATGCATTGACATTGGCTAAAAATTCAAACTGCTACTGGTACATAGGTACAATTTATATATGCAAAATATATACCTAATATTAATATATTATCTTCATATGCATACATTAAATCTTATTATTAGTCACTATCGGCCTTTTTCATCGGTACATCACTATTCAGAGGAAATGAATGTTTTGTCTAAGTCAGTATCCAATAATGCCTGAGTTTTATTTTTATTTATGGAGGTGTCAATCAATCTATCTGATGAGTTAGTTGAGACTATGACCGAAGAGAGTACTGTACTCTTGTCCTCATCATTTGTGCATTTTTTTTAAACCATGGCTTAAAAAAAATGCACAAATGATGAGGACAAAAGTACAGTACTCTCTTCGGTCATAATCTCAACTAACTCATCAGATACATTGATTGACATCTCCATAAATAAAAATAAAACTCAGGCATTACTCTTATTAAAGTGTAAGTTTTATTTTCTGTTTTCGATAAACAAACACTTGTCTAGTGACCTTTTTTTTGAAAATTTATGCAGGTAGAGTTATGTGCTGGGCATTTTGTTTTGTCAAAAGCAATAGGTTTTGGTAATTGTTTGATTTTTGTAGCTGCAAAACTTGGTAGTATGGTTGTAGCAGTCGTGGTTGTCGTTGCTAGATTGAGAGCATCTTCAGCGACCAATTCCATAGTAAGGGCTGTTTTGTAAAGTACATCAAGATTCTTTTCTGTAGATTCGAGTAATCACTGTTGAATAGTAGGCGAGTAAATCACTGCAATAAAGGCATCACATATTAACAAATTTCTATGTTGATCAGCAGTAAGGGACTGTGTTGGAGACTTTCTGGCAAACTGTTTGAGGTTAGTCATAAAGTTTTCAACTTATTCTCTCTCATGTTGCTTAAGTGATCAAAGTTTGTGAAGCATCATGATTGCTGTTGACCATTTTTGAAATTTGTGATTGAGATTTGGTATTGCCTCATATGAGGTTGCATCTTGAATTATAGTAAAGGCTTTTACTCCACATAAAACAAATAAGACTTCAAGTTTACTTTTAGTTCATTTAAGCGTCAAGTCTTAAAGTAATAATAGCTTGTAGTAATAGCAATCAATATCTCTAAATTGCTTGATACTACTACTACCACTACTACTACTACTACTACTACTACTACTACTACTACTACTACTACTACTACTACTACTACTACTACTACTACTACTACTACTACTACTACTACTACTACTACTACTACTACTACTACTACTACTACTACTACTACTCAGCCCTCCAAATTAAGTATTGTAAATTGTAAACAATAATTTAAGTTAAAATAAAAAAACAAACCTTTTATGAATTATAAATAAAATAATAAAAACAATCTTGCCAATACTAATTTAAAATATTGTTTGACTTAAATTCCTAATAAAATGGTATTATGCTGTGCTCAGTTTGTATAAAAATTTTGAAAATCTTATGCAAATATTGACATTTGAAAGAAAAGTCAGCAAACTCAGCGTTTGTTTTTCTGACAATTTTATTTATTGATTTATTGAATCCTGTTTCTATTTTTTGACAAACTTATTTTTTTCTAATTTCAAGGACTGACTACTACTATTACCTATATATACATAATTATTTAATGTATTATGTATTGTAAATTATATTCTTGTCCTGGCTAATAACCCCTGGTAATATTATTACTTAGCTGGGGTCAAGGTTGTAAAAAACTTGGGTTACTTACAACCAGGGTTGCATGTTTAATAAAAATAGAGTTGAAAAAACTTGGGGTGATTCATGTGGCAACTTGTATAAAATTTACTCTATTTATTATTGGATGAGTCAATTTGTAACTATTTTTTATTCAATTTAGTCTGTCGGAGGAACTTTTGGAGAATCAAACTACGTAATCAATGATCCATTTAATATTTTGATGATTATTCGTAGCTTGTATTTAGTATCAAACAAGACAAAGGTAATAAGTTTGATTTATAAGTTTTTCTTGAATTTAATTTATAGCTTAACTTCATTTGATTTATAGCTTAATCTGCTTGTATATATATGTATGTATAATTAAAAAAGATAAAGAACCTTAAAAATGCATTAAAGTTATTTAAAATTATGATTGAGTTTTTTTTATTTTTATTAAAATAGTAACTAGAAAGCAGTAATTTAATAATTGTAATCAATTATAAACATATAAGTGTATAGGATGAAAGTATTATTAAATGTCCACACTAATTTTTGCAAACTAACAGTTGTAAAAATTATTTAGTTTTTATATTCAATGCATACATTACTCCTCATTCCTCCATCATTTAGCAACTATGGATGCTTTTGCTTTTTAATTGCCTCCAAAATGTAGGTTGGAAGCTCCAAGAAGTTTGCTACACCCAACACCAGACAATATGATGGGTAGTAAGTGACTGGGGTTGATATTTGACCGGGGCTGGGTTTGATAAAATATAGCCGGTGCTGGGGCCAGGGTCGGGTTTGTGACCGGGGCTGCATAAACATTTATACATTCTAAAGTATATTTTTTTAATTCAAAACTCATGTTATATTTTTATATATATGCATATATAAACATCATTATGATCAACATGATCATAATGATGATTATAATGATGATATGATGATAATGATGATGATAATCATCATAATGATGATGATTATCATGATTACCATGATAATGAGGATGATGATCATCATCATCATCAGCATCATCATGATGATGATCATCATGATGATGATGATCATCATCATCATCATCATCATCATCATCATCATCATCATCATCATCATCATCATCATCATCATCATCATCATCATCATCATCATCAGGCTTTAGTCTTCCTAATTTATGCTGTTTCTCTAATATAAACAATCTAGAGCTTTTTTTTTCTTAACTAAGCTCATTCATACAATATGTAAGGCACTCTCTTCAAGTTATCTTACTTCTATCACTACCATTTTCTACTGAAGATGCTACCTTTCTACATGCTGATACCGAAATTACTTTATTATTTTTTTGTTCAATACATTGTTTTTTTATAATGTCTAAGGTTATGCCTATTTTTCTTGTCTTTCTATAGTCACACCACACATCCATCTGATCATCTTTTCTTTCGGCAAATACTACACCATGTAAATACTAAAGTTTATATAACAATGAAAGGATATTGTATGCCAGCATCTAAATAAATAGCAAACATTTGTTTATATCTATAATATGTATGCATAAAGTGCATCTTGGAAGCTTTTTTTCCTTATAGAATAAAAGTTTGGGAGCTTTTATTAATTCTCTTCAATTTTATGTCAAGCTTCATTCTACTCCACATTTTTCACCATCTTGGGCAGTTTAATAAATTTAAACATTAATCAATCTTTTTTACAAGAATATCTCTCTTAAGAACAAATGTCCTTTTATTATTGCAAAAAGCCAATGTAAAAAAGTCCTGTCTGATGTTAACCCTTTAAAGCCCACAAGGAACTGAGTATGTTTTTTTTGTTGCAAATATTCTTAAATTATAAGATATAGATATCTTATGATAAAATAAAATGTTTTTTAAAAAAAAAAAAATTTCAACCCTGCTTTCTGGCATGGGACACCGGTGTCCTTGTGGTCGGTAAGTGTAAAAATAAAGATTTAAAAAATTACAAATTTTTAAATCTCTATTTTTACACTTACCGACCCCAGTCTGATAGACTCTAAATCAATTAGATGGAGTTTATTTATAAAAATTTCTGGTGATATTTTAAGAAACAATTTTGTTCTTTCAACAAGCACAATGGGGAATCACAACTTGAGTATACAACAAATGTTCTTTGTTCTGTCTTGTCCTCAACACATAGGATACAGTGTCTTCATGTGCCTCGAAATATTAGTAAGTGGCTGATCAGATGTGCACCTGCCATATGTATTGATTTGGTAACTAGTTTAAATAAAAATTTTGTACAATAAGAAAAATATTCATATTTAAAATGTGCAACTGATAGAGTGTGCGAACTCATACCTTTGATGGTCGGCATGCTGGTGACTTCCTTTTGCGAGATAAAAATCTTTGTGTCAAGCTGTCGGCAACACATTTTCTAAATATAAGTAGTGTCAGCTTTTTAGGAAATTTAGCATTATACAAAATAAATGCATTTACACAACTGATATCAAGAAGGTCAAAGAAGAAGGTAAAAGCGTAATTTAGATTTTTTATCTAACTCATAATATGACTTCTTTTGATCAAGCTGACCAACACCTCCTACTCCATTGTTGTACAAAAATATCAGCTTTGGGCAGATCACTTTAGATTTTACTTAGGAGCCCTTTTTCCTTCTTTCAACAAGAACAAATCCAATGTTGTCACTGACATTTGTTACAACTAAAGTAACATATCTAAAAAACAAAGTCTAGCAATATAGTCACAAATTAGCATATATCCTATTTACAATGCTCAGGTATATGCTAGCTAGGTTTCCCTCCTGTAGTAAAAAAAGATGTAGCTTTTATGTTTATTTACACAAAAAAAGTGTAGGCTTATCTGTTGTCCATCAATTTGCATGCGACAACATTGTTGCCAAATGCACATTGGCTATCACCTCTCTTCATTTCTTTGTCTGCCTGCAAAATAATATAAAATAACACCAAATGTAAATTGCTTAGGACATATATAAACTAAAATTATATGCACATAAATAAACTGGTAACTATAATACTTACAGTGAACTTAGGCATGAACTTTCTATTACCTCTAACAGCACCCACAAAATAAAGCCCTAGATCCAGTAGGATTTTGACCAATGTTGGTGAAGTATAAAAGTTGTCAGCAAAAATAGTAATATTTGACCCATTCAATCTAGAAGTCAAGTTTAAAATGAAACTTTCACCTAATCCAAAATGAACAGACTCTTTTTTCATACAAATAACCAGTGTCTGAACAGCACCAAAACCAAAATTTGAATCCCCACTTGATGGGTTTGTTTTTTAAGTACTGCTTCATCAAATTCCGTTAGAGAGAAAGTTGAAGTTACTGGAAGAGAAAAGAAGAAAATTGTAGAGCAAGATAACGATTAAAGGATGACTTAAAGGATTGCAAATTATATGAATCAGAAAAGCAAAATGAAGGAAGTGAATTCCAAAGAACTGATGTTCGAGGAAATAAACTAGACAAATAAGCGTTTTTGGGGCACATAGGAACAGTCACAGAAAAAGTATGAGACTTAATTGACTGACAAGTAACACGAGAATGAATTTTAGTAGATGGCACAATAGATGCTAGCTCTTTAGAGCAGTGCTCATTATAGTATTTGTAGAAAAGAGAAAGAAGAGCAACATTATGACGATGTGATAATGATTGGAGGTTGGCTGCAAGAGCAGGTCCAAATATGTTTACAATGCATTTTTACACCTTGTCTAAAAGAGAAAGGGTATCATTAGAAGATCTGTCCCAGATATGGCAACAGTATTCCATACAAGGTCAGATTTGAGATTTATAGAGATAGAGAATAGAATCCAAAGTAAGAAAGTGTCAAGCTCGATAAAGAGCTCCAACCTTAGCAGATACTAATTTTTGCAACTGATTGGATATATGGTTTCCAAGAAAGATTGGTAGTAAGAGTTAATCCTAGAAGATGAAGAGTAGATGACTCATCGAGTACATCACCGTTCATAAATATAGCAATATCTAGATTATTGCAATAGCCATTGGCTGAAAAAAATTGAGTTTTATCTGTATTGAAGTTCACCACCCACTGTGAGCCCCATGCTGTAGCAGAAGAGAGATCATTTTCAAGCTCAAATGCCCTCTCCAAGCAATCAGAGAGTGTTGGTTTCTTATCACGACAAGAATAAATGGTAGTATCATCACCAAACAATCCCACCTTAGATGTGAGAATATCTGGAAGATTGTTAATGTAAATTAAAAAGAGTATAGAGCCAAGAGTAAAACCTTGAGGAACCCCTGAAGTTACAGAATAAGAAGAAGAGTGGTGTCCATCGAGAACAACTTTTATACTACGATTAGAAAGGAAGGATTCAATAGTCTTAAAGATGTTGCCAGATACACCATAAGAAGAAGGCTTATAGAAAAGACCAGCATCCAAACTTTATCGAAAGCTTTTAAAATATCAAGAGTGATGGCCTTAACCTCTCTACCTTTATCTAATGCACTATAAAACCTATCGTTTATTACTGTTAGCAAATCAGCTGTAGAACGAGAAGATCAAAATCCATATTGATGGTTAGAAAGTAAGTTATTAGATTCAAGATAAGAAATTAAGTGTTTGTTAATTAAAGATTCAAAAACCTTGCTTATGATAGGAAGAAGACTAATGAGACAGTAGTTAGACAAATCAGATTGCTCTCCAGATTTTTTGAAGATAGGGATAACAGATTCCGCTTTCCAGCAGGCTGGAAAACAAGACTCTGATAAGCACTTGTTGAATAGTTTTGAGAGTATAGACGACAGCTCCGGAGAACACTTCTGCAAGACAATAACAGGTATGTTGTCTGGGCCACAAGCTGTAGAAGAGTCTAGGTAGGAAATCACTTTAGATACAGAAGCTGGAGTGATACGAATGTCAAGCAATGGATCAACCTGTTTGTTAGCAATATCAGGTAGAACTAGTGGAATCAAGAGATGATATTGATAAAAAGTTTTTAGCAAATAATTCAGCTTTGTCTTTAGGTGAGGTGACAAAGTCTGAACCATACAAGAGAGGTGGAATTAAAGATTTGCCCTTATTATTAGTACTATTAATGATTCTCCAGAAGTCACGAGAGCCTAATTTTTGAGATGAGATACGAGATTTTATGACCTGAGAATAGCGAGCTTTGGCTTTAGACAAAACCTTTTTACGATGGTTTCTAGCAGTAATAAACAGACACCTGTTTTCTGAAGAATTGTTTTGCTGATAGATATGGAAGTAACGGTTTCGATTGGCAATCGCAGCAGCACAGTGTGAGGAAAACCATGGAGGAGAGTGAGACCTGAAATTGTTGAGAGGGAACAAAAGATTCCATACCAGCCTGAATCCACGAAATTATGTAAGAAGCACATTTGTCGACAGGAAGACGAAAGATTTCTACCCAAGGGCCATCACGAAAAAAATCACAGAAAGAATCCCAGTCAGCTTTAAGATAGTTGTAAGAGGTATGATAATAGGGGGATTCAGGTGATGAAGAAGAATGAGATATTAGTTTTAGAGAGATCAAACTGTGATCAGAAGAACCTAAGGGTGAATGTGTTGAAACTGAGCACTGACTAGGATCAGAAACAAGACATAAGTCGAGTAGAGAAGGTAAATGATTCGGGTTGTCTGGAAAGCGAGTTGGAAAGTTGATTATTTGAGTTAGGGATTGAGAAAGGCAAAAGTTGTGGGCTTTAATGCCTGCAGAATCACTGACACTAGAGCCAAATCATTCAGAGTGGTGAGCATTAAAGTCACCGACAACAACTATATTAGCTGATGAATAAAGAGAGAGGGCTTGGTCAATATGATCAGAAATAACATCAAAAAGAGTGCAGTCTTGAGATAAAGGAGAACGATATAGAACAAAGACAAAGGCAATAGAGTGAAGTGGTGCTATACAAAAGCACATGAAAGAATAGTCTGTGGATTCAAACCTAGTTTCACGACAAATGGGTGAATTCTTACGAATGTAAATGCCCAGGCCAAGCATGTGACTATTGGAGTCTTTACGAATTAGAGGAAGATAACCATTAACACTAAGATCACAAGATGAGACAGCTGAACTCAAATTAGTCTCACAAAGAGCAAGTAGGTCTGGTGAACTTTGCAAGAGAAAAGACTCAACAGAAGAAAAGTTACTTCGAAGACCACGAATATTAGAGAACTTAGTGATGATAATGGTTTTTTGTGTTTTATAGTTTTTGGTACTTTATTCATTTTTAAATTAGATTGAAGAACTTGACTCAAAGCATAGATAGTACTCAGAACACTGTCTAATGGCCCAAGCAATTGCCTCATTAGTACTAATAAACCCTAAGCCGTAACAAAGGGCTCCAAATGTGGCCTCCGCAATGCATTCCAAAAGTACAAACAGGGACACCATCCATGGGCAACATAGCACTGTTAATACTTTGATATTTTTCAGCTGTTGATGGAATCAGCCTCTCTGAGAGCTATCACAGAGTTCGGGAAACCTGACTACTAGCCGGCCTCAGAACCATAAAACTGAGTTTTAGAGCTGTACCCTCATTAGGAAATAATAGAATGAGTTGCCAAGTCATTAAAACAGAGACACAAGCAAAACCCATGCATTGAGTCTAGAAAATTCAGCATTCAACATCCTAAACTGGAAACAATGTATTAAAAATACATCTGCGCCAGCCTAATAAATGAGAAGGGGTGCGAGGCTGGTCAACAGATAGAATCTGTTTACCCCTTAAGTCTTATATAAAACAAGTTTTGAACACCATTAATCATCTTTAGTTATAGTTAAATATTTAAAGTTTGTTTAAATACCTATAGAGGTGAGTAAAAACACCTAAATTCCCAATATCGCAAAAATGCTGTATAAAACATATACAAAATTTAAATATCTATGTACAAGCTATTAATAATATAAATGTAAAATATAATAAAATCTTAAAAAAATAATAAAATCTTAAAAATTAACTTAATTAGCTCAAATTTTAATTTAAGTCATGCTAAAGAACAAGTAGGAGGTAACCAAAGAACAAGTTAAAAATATAGGCAATATATATAGAAAGTAATAGCTAAACAGAAATTGTTTATCTGTTTCTTTTAGTTTATCTCATTAACTTATTAGATGCTAAATCTAAAACACATACCATTTAATTGCATGTAACAATTTTCATTTGTACAAAGATGTTTTATAGATATGAGACATTTTTTCCCTTGTTATGTTTAGATATCCCAATCTTGAGATATCTTGTAGAAAGCTTGTAGTTTTATATAAAAGAAGTTACATCCTTAATTTGTAGACCATAAATGGTTAAGACTCTAGAGAAATAGGATTTTTAGAAGAAAAAAATTTTGAATTTTTAAGTGAGGTAAATACTCATTTAACAGTTACCAAACAACAATATCTTTTTGTAATTGAATTCTGTCTTTTTTAAGTTGAATTGGATATTTTTCCCAATAATAGTAATTTAATAAATGACAGAGATTTCTTTGATTTTTTGTTGATGAGGAGTACTGTTTTATTTATTGTTTTAAAAATTCTATTTCTCAAGTTGTTTGTGGTTTCCAAGTTCTTGAGTGCAGGATTGAACTTCTTGATTATCTATTAATTGTAATAACTTATTCCTTTATTGCAACTAATTTAGTAAACTAGTTTAAATTAATTTATTCTTTATTTTTTATTATTACACTTTTTTTTGTACTTATATTTAAGTTTAAGATAATGTTTATATCAAATAATTTTATAATAATTAATATAAAATAATTCTAATCCTGACCCTAATTCTATTGGAACATTAGGTTAATCGTTTGAATATGTTATATTATTTTCTTTTAGCTATGCACACTTTCTACCTTTCAATCATTGTTGAAAAAAAGCATAAAAAATCTTCAGGCATGTGCAAAAGTTAGATTAATACCTGTTTTACTTGAATCTTTACCGTCATTTGATAATGAAGAAGTAGCAGGTAAAGATGCAGTGTCTTTTAATTCAATTTTTTTTTATAGTTTGTGACATTTAGATTTTATTTTTAATTTCTAAAATTGTACTGAACCCGTGTTAATCTGTTTGTTTTTGGATGCAAAGTTATTTTATTAGTTAGGGTAATTTATTAATTTGGTTTAAAAACATATTTAAAAATAAAAATATTTTTGTTATAGTTTTTATTATAAAAAAAAGAACTCAATCCAAAAAGATGTTTAAAAAAAACAACATGTTGTTGATAAAATATTGAAATTTTAAATCCAGTGTGATTTTTTTATATAGAGCACCTTTAGTTTGTCAAGGTTTGTATTTTAAAATTAAAGAGTCGAGAGAGGTAACCACAATTTAAAAAAAACATAAGATAGTCTCCTTGATAGTAGTGGCCTTTTCAGCCCATACTATAGTGTATACATGCATTTGTCAACCTTATTTGGTTACTTTATTCTATGCAGCATTCTCTGAAAAAGAAAAAAAACAAACAAAGAATAATAAAAAAAAGATTGCTGCACCAGCCCAAACCCTTAGTTGATGTTAGGCACTCCTTGCCTGTTATACCTATTTAGTCAATCTATGTATGTGCTGATGCTTTTTCAGTATGAGGTCAAACATGGAATATAAAATTTCGCTTTACTTGCTGTCAGCATGCAGTCATATCTAATATCTACATAAACAGCTAGAGAAACGTCAAATTTTTTTCAAAGCAAGTAAGTTTTTCTTCATTAGTTGTTCTTTTCTTAATATTTTTTGATACCACTGTCTTTGCTGTTACATTGATTTTTAAATACATGAATGAGACATGAATGAAAATTTATAAATCAATAGTTAATAAAGCATAGTAAACATTGGTTTAAACAGATTCAAATTTTACTGGTTGTTAGAAAACAAAAAGGTTAAAAATTGTTTTATAAGTATAACAGTTCAATGCTGCAGTTTGTTACTTGTGTTATTTAGTCTATCAATCATATTGAACAGGCTACACCAACAACTAGCCTGATCTGAAATTGGAATTAAAAATTGGGCTTAGTCTCTTGAGAAGTCAATCCTCTTTAGTACACCTTTAAAAGTGTTTTGAAAGTGTATATTAGTTTTCATGCTACCAGCAACTCCAATTGCCAAAGCTGCTGTGGCATTGTCTGCTTTCTTTAAATGTTCAATGTTCTTTAAAAGTAGTTCCTTTCTAAAACTTGTTGTACAATAGAATTTTTTTGTTTTTTTGTTTGTATACGAGATATTTTTTATAAGCTTTTTATGACTTTTTTGTGAGCTGTTTAAGATATTATTTACTGGTTGGTTGGTATATTATGTCTTCCAAACCTTATATCTTATAAATATTATGTCTTTCAAGCTTTACATGGTATAGGTTCAGCAAATGTTAAGTTAAACATCTACTGCAGTATTTTTATGACATCAAATAGTTTTACACCAGACACCATATAGTTTGACCATAGGCGCCACGTAGTTTGTGTTATCACATTTTAAAAAATAATTTACAGTGGTTTTACATTTTTTTTCATCCAAAATTATGAAACTATCAGGGATTATCTTTTTCTGGATATTTCCAGAATTCTGGATATTTCTGGAATTCCGGATTTTTTTTTCAACTTTTAGTTTTTCCAGAAATCCAAAACATTTTCAATACATGCAAGTTGAGGTACATATCTTTGTAATATATTTGTTTTTTAAGCTTTTTCACTCATCACTTGTAGAAAAATTATGAAAAGTGTCAAAAAAAATTAGAAACACTTAGCTAAAAGTGAAGTTAAAAAGAGAATAAGGGAAAACAAATTTCTTTTTTTTTTCAGATATTTTATCCAGACAATATTCTGGATTTTTAAAATGTGACTAGGATGATCTTTGAACTACAAAAATAAAATAGAGTTTTCCACCCATATATAATTTTTTCTTATGTAGAATTTAATTCTAATTCAGTGACATCCAGACACTGAACCAATGTCTTTAAAAAGTGCAAAGACTAACCACCCATTTCAATTTGAAAACAAAAGTATCAACTTTAGTCCATCACTGTAGAAAAAAAAATTAAATATCAGATTCTAAATTGATTGTTTTTCTAATAATTTCCATAGCATACTTACCATCTTAAAAAATTGAATTGAAAAAATTGAAATCAATTTGTTCAAAAAATATAAGCTGTTTAAAACCATACAAAAAAACCTTTTTGCTTGAAAAGGAAATTTTTTGCAAAATAAACTACTATTTAAATAGTGTTTTCTCAAGAATCACATTAGATATAATCTTTATTTACAATAAATGGTTTTCTCATAGGGCGAGTTCAATAGAGAATATTAATCTACTTAGCTTAAAATGACCCATAAAACAGTTCTATAGGTTCATGTTTTATTTTAATAAAGAATATTTTAGGTTTTTCAGTCTATGTTTTTTGTTTTTATAAGTTTCAAAGGACAGTTTGCCACAACTTGTACATTGGCTCTGTCATTTTAAATAAATCAAATGAAATCAAGCTGTTTTGTTCTAGTAAATTCCTTATTTTTTCTTATATTTTTTGATCAATAAAAATTTCAGAATATGGTTTTCCCAGCTTTGCATGGGTGATTGAGTCAATTTAAAAGCTAATTGATGCTCATTGACTCGACTATGAATAACTAAAAGTTAAGGTAGTTGAGTTGAAGTTTAAGATGGTCACAATATAAAGATCTTTTTAAAGAACTAATGGAGAAGCTGTTCAAGTTTTACTTTTTAATTTTAGACCATGTTATTGATCTTATTGGAGATATAGCTACCTATAGCATCACTGTTCAAGAACTGAAATGTTTTTTCTCAGCTTTACAAAGAACAGAAGATTTTAAATGGGTAAGCTTTAAATTGTTAATCTTCTAAGTACCCTCTATTTTGTATGTGTGAATTTGCATAGAGACACTATTGTAATTTTTGTGTATATGAACTAATACAACATAAAGTTGCCAAGCAACTGGATAAGAACATCTATAAAAATCATTTCATTTAAATTATTTTATTTAAAATTATTTATGTTGCAAATGCAAACATAAGCTTCACAGTGGACCAGAGAGACCGCCAGGTTTTATGTCGTGTCAATTAAACAAAACTTTTTTTATTTAAGAGTATTTATTTTATAATAATAGAAAAAGTTGTTTTTAAAATCTAAACCAAGTGCTAAGGGTCCCAAATGGAGCAAAAGGGAAGATTGAGGGGCCCCAAACCCATTTAAGATTTTTTTTTTCAATTGTATTTTTTTTTTCTCCCTGCATTTAGTTTAGAAGTTTATATTTGCAAAATTATTTTAAAATTATTATATTTCATTAGTCAGATACAGTGCCCCCAGGATCTAATAAAAAATATAAAACTCTTTTACTTTTTTAGTTTATTTTTTATTTATCAATCTTTTTTCTTTAATTTATTTAGATAAATTGAATAAAATTTAAAACAATAAAACGAATAATATTTACAAATATTACTGATATATGGAACATAAACCAACTAAACATAACTAACTCTTCTTCCGTTAAAGTCAATCACAGAAGAGAGGAGTCTTTCGCCATATTCTTTGTTTGCAACTTTTCGCTTGAACCTGTTCCATGTTGGTTTGAATTTTGAATGAATTGATTCTCCGCATTGTTCAGCAAACTTAGACAAGCCACAATTGTGGTATTCAACAAAAGGTTGCACATGACATAAGAGTATATGTACTTTCCAACTAATTGAAAGTTTTTTCCCAAGTATGTCAGCAATTTCTTGAGCAGATAAAAAGGAGTTCTTAAATTTTAGAATGGCCTGCTGATACTCAAGCTCAAGTGTTCTACCGAAACAAGAATCTTTTACAACCTTAAAATCTTTTAAACACTGAACAATTGGCACAAGATCAGGATATTCATACAAAACAACTTTTTCCAACTCATCAACACACTTTAGTATCTGGTTTGAATTATTCCCATCCCAACCTCTACCTTGATATCCTCTCTGTAGTACACCATTATTTTTCAAAAAATTATCAAATCCTGGCCAAAGATCCATTAATAAACATCCCAGTGTAGTTACTATTCCTATCAGGATATGTAATTCAGGTGGAGGTACTAAATGTTGGATTAGTGTTTCTGGATCTTCATCGAGGTAGAGAATTCTTGGATATATCACATTCATAAAATGTTTCATATTGGATTTCCTTGAACTATTTTCTACCGTGTATCTTTGATACCAATAGTCAAGGCTTCCAAGTGTTCGCAGTTTACCACAAACTTCACTTGAGTCTCCTTCACACCAAAGACAAGCTTTTTTTCCTGCATGGCTTGAAATTCCAAAAACTGCATTAGCACATTTCAAATCAAAAGCTGCTGAAAACTTAACATCTTGTAAATTTAGTTTCTCTAAAATTATTCTTAAATTGAAGTTTGATTCTTGCACATCTTCAACTATGGAGAGGATTTGACAGCGTTGTACACCACTGTTTAAGTATAAATTTGAAGTAGTATTTTCATTAACATCAAAAACATTTACAATGACCTTCATGAAACCACCTCCTCCATCCATAGAAATACGAACAAAAGCTGATTGAGGATCAAGACTACGTTGATTTATTAAATCTAGAATAAAACTAGATGTGTTTTGAACAAAAACAAGGTCTTTTATAGAAGTACCATCAGTACTATCAAGGAAGTTGACCTGAAAAATAACAATAAGTAAAAAAAAAACTTTAAACGATATAATTAATTTTTAATACTAAAAAATATATTAGTGCTACCTTTTCTACTTGATAAAAATGAGATAAAGACTCTTCTAGGTCACTCATTTTTCCAAAAATGTTGTTTTCTACTGCTGACTTACTTCCCATTCCTTTTCGAAGAGTAGATATCAATACCCCTGTTTTATTCAGGGAAAGTTCTAACACTATTTGAAGTTCCTTAATCATCTGAAGAGATACTTGTTTTACTGACCTAGATATAAATGAAAAAAATAATAATATTTTCTCATTTGATAAATATGTATTCAACAGTCTATATATGTACCTTCTCTTTGCTTTGTTATCAGGACATCCAACTGTAATCGTCAATGGGTTTCCGCCAGAAGACAAAATAAATTGTTCCCCATTTGCAATTTTGTCAGTCTTCATTTTTGCTTTTATTATACCAGACGCAACTTGCTCTGCTTGCAAATTTCCTAGACTTAATGCTAATAAGATCAGGTTCTCTACTGCAGATAAAGAAGAGCAGTTGTGTAAATATCCTTGTGCAACAGTTGAAAAACATCTACTACATAATTTGGAAGACACATTTGAGTTTAATATATTAGGAACTTCTTTGGTATGAATTATTGAAGATGAAGCTGTTCTTGTCATCATCCTCCATTCAATCTTAAATCAAATTTAAAAGCTATTAATTAATGATATAAATATATATAAATATAAATATATGAATATATATATATATTTATATATATATATATATATATATATATATATATATATATATATATATATATATATATATATATATATATATATATATATACATATATATATATATATATATATATATATATATATATATATATATATATATATATATATATATATATATATATATCAATTTTAGAGATTTATTGTTTTGTTTAATATTTACATACTTTAGCAATCTTTTCTCCCCATAAACCTCGATGAGGTTTTCCAGCCTTTAGTAGGTAGAGATTTCTCTGACAACCAGAACATATAACATTAGGATAGCTGCACACATCCAGAGAATATCCTGAATAAACAAACAACTTCATCATTTCTTCTACAGTTGAATTTACACTACTTAAAGACTTTGATCTGGCTCCAAACATTTGCCAACAACAGCAGCATACAGCATCTCGTTGAAAAACAATATTTTCCATTTAAACAAGTTAAAAAAGAACTAGATACGCTATATTTTTTATAATCTGCAATATAAGATATTATACTAAAAATAATAAAATATAAATTTATAGGTATCTTTAAGATAATAAAAAATAAATTATATATATATATATATATATATATATATATATATATATATATATATATATATATATATATATATATATATATATATATATATATATTTATGAAAAGAAATATAAAAGCACAATATCCACATATAAAACCCTTTTTAAGCTATCTTTTTTGCGATTATATAAAATTCTTTATATAATCGCGCACCCTGGATTTTATTTGCTATGCGAAAGAATTATACTTTTAATGTTGCCTAATTTGTTATTTTTAGTTAACGTTTGTTTATAAATAAAAATTATCATTTATTTTATATTTTTATAATTTAGTGTTATTTTCATCATTTAAAAAATATCAGCTTCTAAATTTCTTCTGTATAATAATTATTCAAATATTTTTCAGCAATTGATGATAATAAAAACCAGTTTTTTCAGACACCATAAATAGTTACTTCATTTCTGTTAAATTTTTAAAGGCGCAAAAAGGAATTTTTAAAAAGAAGTTGGTTTTTTATATTTTAATTCAAATATTTTTAACTTCTAATGTAAAAAAGACCACTTTTTAGTAACTTTCAGACCTATGTTTTTATATGATTTCTAATCAGTATAATATTTTCAATCATAATCAATTGAAAAAATGGGTAGGTGGAAACTATCTTAACACCCTGTTTTGGCCCATTTTTGGCCCTTAGCACTTTATTTTAATTTCAAAAACCCTTTTTTCTACATATAAACTAAAAATACTCTTGAATAAAAACGGTTTGATTCAATTGACACGACATAAAACCTGGCGGTCTCTCTGGTCCACTGTGGCTTAAACCTTTGTATATGGGAACTGATCATTTTTATAAAAAAAAGAAGTTACTTACCGAATTGTAGAGATTTTACTGACTGAATTTTAGAATTTTTGTCAATTTTACATTTATCTACTGTTTTGGTTCAGGAAGGTTTTTAATTTGTATTAAATTATTAAAATTTAAACTTACTCATGCAGGTTTACATTAAGCAAGTTGGTTTGGAGCACTTATACTCTTCTTCAGCTTGTGGTCTGGTTTGTCCTGACCACAAGCTGAAGAAAAGTTTAACTGACAAATAAATTTAGCAATGAAAGTCCGAGTAAATTAAATGTCTTGCAATGGATTAGCCTGTTTCTCTGGAATCATAATTTAAAATAGATTTAAGATAAAGGAGCAATAAAGAATTTAAAGAGTGGTGGAGCAGAGTGGTGCTAAACAAAAGTACATCAAAATCTAGACAGATTTTCTAGAGATTCAAAAGAGGGTTCAATCCTGATTTTACAAAGAGGTGAAGTTATACACAAGTGTACATTGAGCCAAGCATGTAATAATTAGAGTCTTAGCAAATCTAAGGATTATAGCCATCAACACTGAGTTCCAAAGATGAGACTGCAGAATTTAAATTTGTTTTACAAAGAGAAAGTAGGTTTGGTGAATTTTATTAATAAGTGTAGTTCAATTGATGGGAGATTACTTCAAAAATATTTGTTATAGATAGGTTAAAACCTAATGTTAGTTATGGTGTTTATATTTTTACTGTAGTAAAAATATAAACCTCATTATAAATAGGACTGTAATCAACCCTTAAGTAGAATAATAAGTAGGACTGTATCGACCCATCCTACTGTGAGAAACCTATACAGTTGCCTGCTAATCAACTTAAAGTTGTAACTAAATGCTTATTACGTGCACTGCACTAACATGGACACCATCATGTGCAACATGGCACTGTTAATACTCTGACATTTTACAGCTGTTGACAAAACCAGCCTTTCTGTGAGCTGCCACAGAGTTTTACTATCAGTAGCCTTAGGACCACTAAAATGAGTTTTTGGCTGTGCCCTCAGAATATAACAGAATGTGTTGCTTAGCCACCACCAAGGAGGCACAAGCAAAAAACCATGAGTAGAATCAAGGAGGCAGAAACAAAAATTCATGGGTAGAATCATATAAATCCAGTCTTCATTAAATAATTTAAATCTATGCCAGCTTGGACAAGTTATTTTAACAGAGAAACATTAATATTGTAGGAATAAGTAAAAGTTGTTAATAACATTATTGAATGCTAGTTAAAAAGAAAAAAAAGAGTTTAAAAGAAAAGTTGTTAATAATCATTAGCATAGCAAGGTCATCATTTAAAGTTTCATAAAAAGCTTTCTTTTTAATTTATTTTAATTCTCTTGATTAGAGTTTTTTCAGCACAATTATTATATTGCTACTAAGTTTTAAAATTTTTGTTTTTATATTTTTTAAATATTTATCTCATACACAACTATAATTTCTGTTTATCATGTTATTTTTATAAGCATTCAAGAAAATTAGTTGATAAGTCTTTAAATTGTTAAAGAGACAGTAGTAAATTTATATAATACAAAAGATAGTTCAAAAAGCATCAATTGTTTAAAATATCTGTAGACATCTGCATTTATGTGTAAATGTATAAAATAGTATTTTTTAATTTTATCAGCCTCCGCACTCATTGAAGCTCTTGGAAATTCTTTGCAAAATGTCTGAGAAACATGGCCCAGATATATATTTCAATTTTTCTGGAAAACCTGGAGCAGTATGTTTTTTTATGTTGTTGTTGCTAAGTTGTATTTATTTTATTATTTTGGGTTTTTTTACATTTGTAATGCTTTTACTTGTTTATCTTTTTACATTAAATTTTTTTTCAATATTTTTAGTTTATAACTATTCCTCCAATATCAAGGTGGCCTCATCAGCCTGGATTCACATTCATTACATGGCTTCAACTTGATGCTGCTCATCTTTCTCCTAGTGAGCAAAAAAGTAGACCACATATATACTGGTAATAAAATTAGATTAAAAAGCTTGAACGAACATATTTTTTTATGTTAACTCAAGCTTCTTTTGCTGTTGTTTTGACTTTAACAGTATATTATTATGTCACTTTTTTAACAAGTTATTCTAATTAAAACACATTTTTATCTAGAAATATTGTAGGTTGTCATGCATACTTTTGAGGTGAAGTTTATTGCTTAAAAGCATTTTGGTAGTGTTCTTCCTTTGCGAGCTTTTTTGCAATGTTCTTTATTTGCAAGCTTTTTTGCAATGTTCTTTATTTGCAAGATTTTTTGTAATGTTTATGAAAGTATAAAAACACTGCAGTACCATTTTTATGATACAATAGCATACAAGCACTAGAATCTTATAATTTCCAACTTCTTGTTTTAAATCTGGTTTAACTTTAAACTTATAATAGTAATAACCTGCAATAAAAAACGTATGGGTAAAAAAAAAATGGCTAAAAAATGGTTAAACTTACGGGTAAAAGAACTTTATTATCTTAAACTAAATAGCAAGTAATTGGAATGTATAAATTAAAATAAATAAACTGATTGTAACCAATCGTGAAATCAGCAGATGTTTGAACATTTCTGAGTTTAAAAAATTAAACAACAACTGTAGTAATTCGTAATAGTAAACTTTGTATTGGATATTTAAAAAAACTGTCAGCATATGATAAAACGTATGTTTAGCAAATATAATTCTAGAGCAGTAGTATCGATTTTGAGTGTACAAGTCAACAGTTTACTTGATACATTTAAGTGTACAAGTCATATTTTGCTTAATATTAAAGTGTAAAAGTCAACAGTTTGCTTGATGTTTGATTGTACAAATCTACAGTTTGCTTGATATTTAAGTGTACAAGTCAACAGTTTGTTTGCTATTTAAGTGTACAAGTCAACAGTTTGTTTGCTATTTAAGTGTACAAGTCAACAGTTTACTTGTTATCTAAGTGCAAAAGTTGACAGTTTGCTTGATATTTAAGTGTGAAAGTCAACAGTTTGCTGGTTAACAGTGAATTGTTCTGTAAGAAGCAAGTTTTTACACTAGTAAGAAATAAATTAGTTAAACTCATTAAATCAAAATTGTTAGAAGTAAAAACAAGAGGTTCACTTGATAAAAAAATGCTAAGAAATGTTTGATGCAGCAATACAAAGCTGTTTTAAAAAATGCAATAGCTCTAATGGAAGATAGAGATTTATATCATGCATCAGTTGTCACAAAACTAAGCAAAAAAGGTTTTATTAGAATTGCTTAATTTAAAGTCATTAGTTTACTTGATATTAAGTGTACAAGTTAACAGTTTGCTTGATATTTAAGTGCAAAAGTTAACAACAAAATACTTGTTATAGTCTTGCAGAAGTGTTCTCCGGAGCTGTTATCAATACTTTCAAAACTATTTAGCAAGTGCTTATCAGAGTCTTGTTTTCCATCCTGCTAGAACGAGGCATTTGTTATTCCTATTTTCAAAATATCTGGAGAACAATCTGACTCATCTAACTTCAGTCCCATTAGCCTTGTTACTATTATAAGCAAGATTTTTGAGTCTTTAATTAACAAACACTTAATCTCTTATCTTTAATCTAATAACCTACTCTCTGATCATCAATATGGATTTTGATCTCGTTCTACTACTAATTTGTTAATAGTAATAACTGATAGGTTTTATCGTGCATTTGATAGATGTGGAGAAGTAAAGGCATTTTTCTACATTTCTATACCATTTAATAAAGTTTGGCATGCTGGTCTCATATATCAGGTAACATATTTAAGATTATTGAATCTTACCAATAGTAGTATAAAAGTTGTCCTTGATGGACATCATTCTTCTTCATATCCTGTAACTTCAGGGGTTCCTCAAGGCTCCATCTTTGGCCCTATACTTTTTTTAATTTACATTACCAATCTCCCAGAAATTCTCACATCTAAGGTGGCATTGTTCACTGATGGTACTATCATTTATTTTTGTCTTGATAAGAAGCAAACACTCTCTGATTGCTTGGAGAGGGCATTTGAATTTGAAAAGGATCTCACTTCTGCTACAGCATGGGACTCAGCTCAATGGCTGGTGAATTTTAGCTCAGATAAAGCTCAATTTTTTTCAGGTAATCGATATCGCAACAATCTAGATTTTCCTATATTTATTATCGGTTATGTACTCAATGAGTCATCCACCCTTCATCTTCTAGGATTAATTTTTACTTCCAATCTTTCTTGGAAACCATATATCAAATCCATTGCAAAATTAGCATCCGCTAAGGTTGCATCTATTTATTGTGCTCAACATTTTCTTACTCCGGATTCTATTCTTTATCTCTATAAGACTCAAATCCGTCCTTGCATGGAATACTGTTGCCATATCTGAAGTGGATCTTGAAGAAGAATTCAAAGATCCATCATTTGAGAAGATCTCCAATGATGAATCTTCGAATGATGCTTTTTCTTTTTTAGACAAGGTGCAAAAATGCATTTTAAACATAGTTGGACCTGCTCTCGTAGCCAACCTTCAACCATTGTCACATCACAACCAGATCAACCAGATCAGATTGTCAGAGTTCAACATTGTCAGATATTCAATTAATTTTTACTATAATAGGTGCTGCTCTAAGAAGCTAGCATCTTTTGTGCCACCTAATAAAATTCATTTTTGTGCTACTCATCACTCAATTAAGTCTCATCCTTTTACTGCTATTGTTCCTAATTGCTCCAAAAATTCTTATATATCTATTTTTTTCACTTGAGCATCAGTTCTTTGGAATTTGCTTCTTTGTTTTCCTGATTCATATAAGTTGCAACCTTTTAGTCGTCTAGTTTGTTAAAATAAAACTAACACAAGTCAATAATTTTATTTTTTTATTGATTTTTTTGTGCTTTACATTAGTAAAAAATAAAAACAATCAACAATTTTTTTTAATATTTATTTGTTAAAATAATATAACTGTTGCAAAGAACAGTTATATTATTTA
>NC_088931.1:33452500-33492500 GCF_038396675.1 Hydra vulgaris | reverse complement strand
TACTTATAATCTAGTTATAGCACTCTATCGTTTAGGACCTGGGTACAAGGTAAATGTTTAGGTTATGTACAAGTCTATGAGAGTATACATCTTTTATCATTTAGGACTTTAGTACCGAGTAAATGTATAAGTTACGTTGCTTAAAAATAGTGTTGTAATTTTTTGATTTTTTTTTTGTTGCTATTTTAGGGAAAGTTTAAATTTCCGAATGAGTTAGAGAACAATATTTCTGAAACTGATAGAAAGGTGAATTTTATGACAAATAATAGTTTTGTGCAGATATTAATAATGTGTGTTAAGGTCTGTATAGTATATTATTTGAAATATACTCTTAAATCCATACACATTTTATAAAGTGTCTGGATTTATGACTAAAAAGTGTCTGTATTTAAGACCAAAACTACTTTTTAAAAAGTATCTGGATTTGAAACTAAAACTACTTTGCAGTTTATTTTGTTATAGAGCACAAGAAAGTTTTAAAAATCAATAATAAAGAATAAGTTTTTAATAAAAAATATATTCTTTATTATTATATATTAAAACATTAAGTTTATAAGTAAACTTTTTAAATGTTTTTTTGATCAGTTATTTTTCATCCTATTTATATAATAAAATTTTTATGGTCTTAAAACGTGACTACACTGTACTTCTCACTATTCAGAATGTCAAAGAAGTATTAACTTTTGTTTTAATTTCAAATTTCAAATTGATTTGAACATTTGAAAAACATTTGATGTATTTTTGATTATTTAATATAATTGCAACTCTAATTTAATAATTTTATGATTTTAAATGTCTTTACATTTGTTATCATAAAAGTTTTACTTAAATTATTTTTGGGAGATCAAAACATAATTTTTTCGGAAAGTATCCTAATCATTGATGGCTGGCCGGTTGTTATTTCGAGCATTGTTGATATGTGTACTAAAACCTCCTATCTCTATTTCAGTATTGTTTTATGCATACTTAATTACACATTATATGAATTATATGCTTAATATAAGATACATATTGCAAAAATATTGTATTTTCTTTTTTTATATACATATCCAGTTGATTTATGAAAGTAAACTTTCTCAAAACATCTTGTTTTCATACAATCCTAAAGCTGTTGATGGTGAACTTTGCTTAGAAGCTTCACCTTCTGAGAATGCTTCGTGCTTTTACCAGTCACCGCATGCTCTAATGAATGAAGTAAGTCTTAATTATTACTCCAAATTTGTTTATTATACAAATATGTATTATATACTATATAATGTGTTATATAATTATATAATTATTAAGTTATAGGATTATATAATTTTATGTTATAATTATATTTTGTTATGTTTTAATTATTTCAATTAAGAGATTTTTGATAAGAAAATCTTGATAAGAAAAGTTTTAAAGATGTTTTTGGGTCATGCTAAAGTAAAACTTGATGAATAAATGCAATATTTTTTGTGTGTATTCAGGGTGTTTATGGTGTAGTTACAAACTCCTTGCAAGCTGCTATGCATTCTCTTGGTGGAATTCAGGTTTCAATTTTGTAGTTTTTTACATTTTTTTGTTTTTGTTTTATTAAATTATTTTAATCTTTCTAAATGTTATTTAAAAACTATTCATAAATTAGTTTTTACTAATTTATGATCTGTTGTAACACCTTATTTATGTGTTGTGACACCTTATTTATGTGTTATAACACCTAATTTACGATGTGTTGTGACACCTTATTTATGATGTGTTGTGACACCTAATTTATGATGTGTTGTGACACCTAATTAGATGCTGTGTTTTCAAAAGTATTAAAGTATTATCGTACAACAGCATTTATTAAAATTGCTGTTTGTCATATTAGTTATGATTTTTTTATCCAATTCATTGATCATATTATAAAATCGTGTAATTTCCTTTTTATTTTTTAAATTCTAATCATTTTTATTTTATCTGAGTAAGACATTGAGAAATGTAGAAGTTATAGACTTTTGTGCCAGTCAGTGGCGTTAGAGCCAAGCTATTCAGTGTGATGAGCATTAAAGTCACTAATAGCAGCAATATTAGCAGGGGTTAAAAGAGAAAAGGCATGGTCAATTTAATCAGAAGTTACATCTAAAACAGTGCAGAATAAGAACAATAAAGAACAAAGAGAAAGGTGATAGTGAAGAGATGCTAAGTGGAAGCACATAAAAGAATGGTCAAAGGTTTCAAACCTGATTTCACAACAAATAGGTGAATTGGTGCATATGTAAACCCCCAAGCCAAGTATGTGACTATTGGAGTCTTTGCGAATCAAAGGATAGTACCCATTAACACTGACACCTGAAAAAGGAATAGCGGAATTTAAGTTAGTCCCTCTAAGCGCAAGCAAATCTGATGAATTTTGCAAGATGTAAGGTTTGCCGATAGAAGGTTGCTTTGCAGACCACTAATATTTGTAAAAGGTTTATTAAAACAGGTGATGAGGATTGTTTTTTATGTTTAATATCTTCGGTTACTTTTGGTTTTATTTAAGTTTAAAGAGAACTTTACTCATTCATAGAGCAGGACCTCCTAAGCAATTAACTATGCAGTTGCCTCAGTCCCATTAATTAACCTAAAGTTGTAACTTAGGACTCCTTATGTGGCCAATCATTAAACTGAGTTTTAGAGCTGTACCCTCATTAGGATAACTGGAAGCATTGCATAGCCACTATTTAGGAGGTACAAGCAAAAGTATCTGACTAGAGTCAAAAAGATCCAGCATTCATCATCCTAGACAGGAAGCAATGTAAAACATCTACGCTAGCTTAATATACAAAAAACTACCCTTTATGTCTTTGCCTAGGACTTTAGCTGGATGCATTTAGTGTCTGTCCAAAATGAGTATTTTTATTGAGACACCATCTCTAGCTTTTACTCAACCAAGAGCCCCAAGACAGGGGATTTTTAAGTTGAAGTTTGTTTCTCTAAGCCTTTGACAAAATACTAGAGATTAAGGTGAACATAGGTTTTATAGTCGGAGTTATTAGTTAGTTACTGAGATCACACTGCATCAGAGATTAAACTAGATTACAAACATACATAAAGTAACTTACGGGTGAGTAAACACGGCACCAGAAGTTCAGACAGAGCTTAAACATACATATATAGAGTAACTTGCAGTTGAGTGAACAATGTGCAATAGGTTCAGACAGAACACAAACATACATATTGCAACTTACGGGTGAATCAACATACATATTGCAACTTACAGGTGCATCAACATAAATATAAAATAAATTACAGGTGAGCTAACACAGTAACAAAAGGGAACCTCCAACTATATAAAAGACACACACACAACAAAAAGTAAATTAATAAAAAATATTACTATAGGCATGACAGATATTAAAAGATGATAGGAAGTCTTCTTCTAGTCTCACGGTGGGCCGAACAGTTGTTTTCATGGATATTGGTTCATAACTTTTGAACAGAAAGTGCTATGAGGTTGATTAAAGACTTTTTGGAAAGGTTTTTATGTGAAAATTTTGGAAAAACTAAAAAATAATTTTGCTGCAGGGTATTTAGGTCATAATTTAAAAGAACAAAATATTGAAAATTTCATAAAGTTTGCTTTTTTATAAGTTATAACAAAAATATGTATAAATGTTTATAAATATGTATGTATATTTTGTAATACAAAAATAACATAAGTACATCAATGGCAAAAACAATAAAAGTTATCAAAAGAAGTACTAAAGTACATTATTCATATGTGAAAATTTTAAAATATGTGTCATTTTCAGATAAAATGTTATTAGAGACAGTTTGTTTATGAGAATATTTATCAAAATGTCCTCACTCATACCAAATTTTGCAGAATGGGTTTGACTTGTATCTCTTGCCAAAAAAAAATTTAATTAGATAGTATCCACATTCAGTTAATGGTGTCTGTTAAATTGACAAAAAGGAGTTTTTTCTTGAGAGTCTTTTATGTATCAATCTTAATATTTTGTTATTATCTTTTAACCCTGAATCATAAAGATTTCCCAAACCACTCTCCTCATTATTCAAAATTAGCTCCCAAGAATGACCAATCAGTTGGTGAAGTGATGGTTTTATATTGATCCATGGTCCAGGTAAATTTATTTTTGTAACAGGTGGAAGCTTGTTAAATAGGAATAAATAAAAATCTGTACAATAGCTTTTATATTGATCTACATAAATTTTTCTTTTTGAGAAAAATACTCAAAAAATTACTGAGAGCACCAATTCGAACTTTTGAAATGTTGCATGATATTAAACAAGGAATTATGCAATAATTAAATCCCTGTTTGATTTCATAGGCAGTAGTTCTCTAGCTATATAATTTGTTTTTGTTGTTCCTTTTTTTCCAATTGTATCAGGGTAGTCTCTGTTTGTAATGAAATCTCAAGTAATTTCTGTTTGCTTCAGAAATCTATTTGAAGCACTGAAAGGGGACTCAGACCAATCAAAAACACCAGCTTTCAAATGTACAACAGTTTTCATGATATGGTCAAATGTACCCAGTAAAGCATAAAGAACCTATAAAAACATCAGTAATTTTTAAATGTAAATTTTTGATATCAAGTATGTCCACATATTAAAAATACAAAATAGTATGAACACTATTACAAGATACCAATTTACTTGTATTGGCTTTACATCACAGGCTGGAATTGGTTTGAAGGTTTGTCCGGCCCTTGTGATATAATCAGGTGTTTTTTTAAGTAAAGAAACGTCTTCTTGCTTAAGTTGGTTGAATATTTCATTCATAGTTATAGTGTCTTGATTCGTTACAAAACCATTTTCAATTTTTTCAATATTCAAACACTGATCTTTTGAGCATATGCACAAATCACAATATGCAACTCCAACTCCTGAAAATTTATTTGCTGCTTACATACCCATCATATATGAATGCACTATCACCTTTACATTAAATTGTTTTTCCTTTTTATACATAAGGAAACCTTTATTTTTTAACTCTTTATGTCAGAATTAAAGACAGACAATGGCTGAAGAGTTTCTCTCGATTCTTTTCCCATTTAAAGACTTTGTGACTCAGTGGGACATTTTGTGACTTTTGCAAGCATATTAACAAACCTGCTTTTGTTTAAAGTGAAAATGAACAAAACATTGTCAGTATGATATTGCTAGTATTAACATTATCTTTTTAAGTAAATATTGCATGGCTTCCACTACCATCCAATCCAAACTTTATTTTCATTAGTATATTTTCGATGTTTTGATTTAAAAAAATGTTCTCCAATATCCTTTGCATCATCAGTTTAATAGCCTGAAATAGACTGAAGTAAACACCAGAAAAGTTCAAGATAATTCATAATAATAATTCGTTGGTGTTACTTCAGATTATGTTAAAACTAGCAGACTGTTTAAATTGACATTGTTTCTATTGGAATCTTATTGAAAGAGTTATTTTTTAACATACTCTTCAAGCAAGGTTTCTTTACCAGCTTTAAATTGTATGCCAGCATAGCCTATTTTTTTTAAGTTTGTTTTTCTTCAGATGCAGATCTTTGTCAGCTATTCTGAACTAATGTTTTTTGTGCAAATGTCAATTCATCGGAGCCAAATGCCTTAGCAATTATCAGTATACAACCTGTTATATTTGCAGAATTAGTTTTTGGCTGTTTATTTTCCTCAGCAATAAAAATTTCAAATAAGTCAAATTCAGTGAGTGAGCTTTATTGTTATTAAACTAAAGATATAAATATTTTTAAACTTTTTAAATAAAATGATTTAGACTGAAAATAATATAATTCAAAATATAAACAAGTTTGCGTGATAAGTAAAAAAATTATATTATCACTATATACACCACAAAGTCCTCAATTTTAACACTTGCAATTCGTTCATTTTAAAACAGATTTCAATGCTGCAATGTTTTTTTTATTAATGGTTGTACTAACCAGATTAAATTTGGTCCAAAACAAGTTCAATGAAAAGTGGGAAAGGGGGTAGAGGTGTTGGTCAAAAATTGGTCTTAATCCTTTTTTTAATTTCTAGACACTTTTACTGAACACATCTTCCCCTTATAAAAATATGTACAAAATAATGTAAAACTATTTGCATTAATATTTTAAATATATTTTATGAAAATTTAAACTAAAGGGGTAGGGTCATTTTTTTACTTTTTTTGTTTAAAAGTGCTAAGTTGGCACAATTTAGTTAAAAAGCACCTTATTCATCTTTGTTATAGGAGTTTAAAAATATATGGGTTTACTAGTGCCAACTTAGCACTTTTTGAGATTTTTCTGACAAAAAATTAGTTAAAAACACTAAAATTTTGCTAAATTTTAGTTGCTTCATTAGGTATAACATTTTAAGAAAATTTTGTGCAATAATCTATGAAGTTAACATTTATATTTCCATAAACTGCAGATTGTTTCTATATACAATTATCACATTAGCACTGCTTATTTAGTTACATTTTTTCTTATATAATGCCAAAAATGATTTTTATGTATCATTTATACCTATTACCTATCTTTTGCAATGAATTATGTTATTCAAACTAGTATATTATCTGAACAAATCATGCTTTTGAATTAATTTTTTTTGTAATGAACTGGAAGTTTCTTTGGGTTTCAATAACAACTAACTTAAATTTATTTTGGTAACATTGATTTTTGAGCATGTCCACTGTTTGACCCACTGTGAGCCTATGCTTAGAAAATGAATCTCACAAAGCAGTAGGACATAGAGCAGGTTGCACTAAGTTTTTTAATTGTAGTTTATTATTGTCTCAATGCAAATTACAGCTAATAAAAGTAGTTATTACTTTTCTAATTAGTAAAAAAAAATGTTTACATAACAAAATAACATATGAGGGACATGAATGTTAATAACATTACAGAGTTTACTGTGCTTTGAAAAACAAAATTAGTGTTAATTAACTTTTTTTATTATTAATTGTGACAAAATAAATTGTTAATGTTAAAAAAAATTTTTTTTTAACATAGGAAGTACAAAACACGCAAATAGGAAGACTTAGTACTTTTATTTATACTTTAGTACAAAGATCTGGTACCTTTTCTGTAGTTTTAAAAAAACACCTTATATTACACACAAAGTCATTTACTGGGTAATTGTTTATCTAAAAATAATTTTTTTTTTGAATTTTAATGACAACACTTAACCTTTACTGCTCTAAAAACTAATTTTCGAAGACTTGGTACCATTTCGCATGGTGTGCCTCATATGTTGTATTAATATATATTAATTTTCGAAGACTTGGTACCATTTCGCATGGTGTGCCTCATATGTTGTATTAATATATATTAATTTTTGAAGACTTGGTACCATTTCGCATGGTGTGTCTCATATGTTGTATTAATAATAATTTTTTCATTAAGCTTATTAAAAATTGAAAATGTTTTTACTATTAACAGCGTTTTCAAGAATATTAGCTATAATTTTTTCTTAGTAATATTTAAAGTAACATTCCTACTAACTCTTTTTATTAATAATAAAAGAAATTTATCACATGTTTTCAAATGTTTTCACATTTAAATAAATTTGTAGTAGATATGTATTTTTAAATAATAATGTTTATTTGTTATTTTCGTTACTAGATGTTGTTTCCATTATTTACACAGCTGGATTGTCCTCTTCATGGTCAATCAGATCCAGAACCAAAAATTTGGTATTTTTAAGTTTACATTTTTGTTTAAAATTTATTTCACTTGTTCTACTCATAAATGTTCCATTCTCATATATTATCAGAGAAACATTTACATTAAAGTAAAATGTTCCATTCTCATATATTATCAGAGAAACATTTAAATTAAAGTAAAATGTTCCATTCTCATATATTATCAGAGAAACATTTAAATTAAAGTAAAATGTTCCATTCTCATATATTATCAGAGAAACATTTAAAGTAAAATGTTTCATTCTCATATATCATCAGAGAAACATTTAAAGTAAAATGTTCCATTCTCATATATTATCAGAGAAACATTTAAAGTAAAATGTTCCATTCTCATATATTACTTATTTTGTTCTACTCGTAAATGTTCAATTCTTGTATATTTTTCCTTCTATAAGTTCTTAATCTTAACAAGTATTAAGGCTTCAACAAATCAAAATATGTGCGCAAAAAAAAAAAAAAAAATCAAAGAATGTGCTCCAAAAAAATCAACAAATCAAAAAAATGTGTTCAAAAGAAACTTAAAGATTGTTTGTTGAAAAATGACATAAAAACAATCATTGAGTTTCATCACTTTTCTTTAAAATTTTGGCATTTGCTTCAAATTAAAAATTGTTTAAGTTTATTATTACTATACATTAAAAAATGCGAAAAGAAACTTAAAACAATTACTAGCCACACAAGAGTGTGTGCAATTATTTTTTTTAAATGAGTTTTTTAGAAGCATGTATCCTTCATAAACCAAAACTCTTCACTGTAAGCGTGTAATGTAATGTTTACTAAGCAAACACTGTACAAGTGGATTGATGACACTTTTTAACTGTTGTTTATATTTTTCTTAAATTGATTTTGCTGATAATAAATAACGAAAATAATGTATAATGATGTATAGATATATAAATATTTATATTATTATTGTACATGTTTTATAAATCAAATACAATATATTTATATAGAAATATATCATTTAACTAATATTTTTAAGTGCACATTTGAGAATACCAATTATATAGGTATTAGACTATGTTATTTTTAAGTATTTATTTTATCAGTTGAAGAGTTTTTTGTATTTCATCTTCTTTTGTTGTCTTGGTTGTTTGCTTTGTTAGTGTTAAAGAATTTATTTAAACTCATAAAGTCAATCTTATCAATGGTAAATTAAAATTATCTAAATATACAGTGTTGTTGTGGAGAGAATGGATGTGCAATTTATTTGTTGAAAATTTGATGTCTTAATTGTGTAAATTATTTTTAATCTTTAAGGTGTTAATTATTTACACTGATGAGCACAATATTTCTTATGAATTAGACTTTTTTCAATAGATATTAAGACAAATGTTAGTCAAAAAAAATTGTTTTATTATAAAAGCTTTTTTGATGTTTTCTTTACTTTTTAATTTGTGATTAGTAATCATATTTTTTCTTATATAATTTACAATACATTTCAGATAATTGTTTTAAGTATATGAAAATTTTATATTTTTGAATTTTTGCAGCTCATTGCTCTTTGGGTTGATATATGACCTTTTAAGAGGTTGCTCAGTCTTTCAACAGCAGTTATTGCAAAGTCAAGGTTTTATGATTATTGGTCATTTGTTACAGAAATCATCTCCTGTCCATTTAACTGAAGCCACAGTGGACATCTTACTGGGATTAGCTCGGTTAATTATATTTTTTTGTTTAAAGATTTTATTTTTATGTATTTTAATTATTATATGCATAGATTTTAAATATGTAGCATAAAATTTTTGAACTATATTAATAAAGTTGTAAAAATTGTAACATTGACTTTTAAATAAATAAACATAAGAGCCTAATAACTAATAATAACTAATAATGATAATAATATAATATTGATATAAACATAATAATAATAATAACTTAATAACAATAATACTCGTTAATAACTATTAACAATAATAATAAATAGTAATGATAATAATAGCAGTAGTAATAATAATAAAAAGAATAGAAATGATAATTATAATAGTAATACTACTAATAATAAATATCAAATAATTAAAATAAAACTAATAAATAATGATTGCAACTTGTTAATTAAAAAACATGTTTTTAATTCATTAAGCTTTTAATTCAAATTCAAAATTTTTAAATAAACTTCAGTTATATTAGATTGTATTATTTATGTTTCATGATCAAAATTAAGAAGCATAAAAGATTATATTATTTTGGGATATATGTGTGAACAGGGGGTTTATGTATAGACACAACATTTTGATTAACAAAATTTTATCATAGGTTCTTTATGGCAACTCCAAGTGCTAATAGTTTGTTAGGTGGTTTGCTTGATCATGTCTTATTGGAACCTGCTCTTTGGATTAAAACTCCTTTAAGTTTGCAGTCAAATCTACTGAGTTTATTTGCCACAGGTTATGTTGGTGGACTTGATTATGCTGGTTATATAAGAAAAGAAGTTGGTGTACCAAGACTAATTATTATGCTACGAAAGTATTACTCTATCAGAGCTAGAGATTCTGCCATTGAAAGTAATATTTTGAAGTTTTGTTAAGTTTAGTAGTTTGTTTGTTTTTTTGCTTTAGTCAATAGGTCGCTTTTTTAAAATATTTTCAAGAATAATTTTTTCAAACATCAGAGCTATTTGTTTTATAAGTTTTATACAAAATCTTCTTTCTCTTTTAAAATATTTTTTTGGTTCAATATTAATAAAAATTTTTGTAGCTTTAGTGTTCTGTAAAGAACATGTTAAGTTTTCCTGTATCCAAATTAAATATTTCTAAGTGTTAAATTTGAATGCAGTTGGTCTATTACTAAGTTTTATGATTAAACTTACAGATTTATATTTTTAAATGCTTTACTAAGGCTTAATGAATACAAACTTTTTTTTATTTGAATATTTTCATTGGTCTTGTAGTTGTTAGAGGTTTTAAGTTTTTTTTTTTTTTAATTTGTAGTGGTTTTTTAATGAATGGGAAAAGAAAATTTAATGTTTTTTTTTAGATAAAGCAACAGTTGAAGAAACTATATCTCTAAGAGCATTTGTTTTGCTTCTGGTTAAGCAGATGATAATAAAAGTAAAATGATTTTTTAAATCATAAGCATTATTTTATATTTTTATTTTGTATATTGTTATATATACATATTATATGTATGTATATATATATATATATATATATATATATATATATATATATATATATATATATATATATATATATATATATATATATATATATATATATATATATATATATATATATATATATATATATATATATATATATATATATATATATATATATATATATATATATATATATATATATATATATATATATATATATATATATATATATATAGTCCATAGTCCAGTAAAGGCTCAAGTTTGCCAGACATGTCTGATAAAAATGAAAGAAGTGCAATTGAACGCCGTTTCTGAACATGCTTAAAATATTTTGATTTTACAAAACAAATTGCTTGACCAAGTAATTTGTTTTGACAGCTCTAGGCATTTCAAAATGCGCTAAAAATAAAAAGAAAATTTGTAAGATAAATTATCTATCAAAAAGAAAATCTTAAAGAAAAAGAAAGTCTAGCCTAAAAAAACTAAAATTTGGAAAGGAAAATATATTTATATTACGTTTTTTAAACATAACTATATTATGCGAAATGCTTTGTAAACTATCAAAACATAAAATATTACGTAAATATATTAAATACATGAATAATGTAATTATATACATAATTAAATATGTAATAAAAATGTATAATAAAAATACAAAATTATTAAATACATAAATTACTATGTAAATATATCAAATACATAAATTAATAAGTTTACTTATTACTTGATTAAATAAAGTAACAAATTAATTATGTTTACAATAAACACATTTAAATTATCAAACTCATATTACATGCGCGTTTATATAAATATGTATTTTTTTATAAATCTTTTCAAACTTTTTCTAGGATTAATTTTATAAACACTTTTAATAGCAAAAATTTTTAGCGCGAAAACAAACGTTATGTAATAACTCAAATTTAATGTAATAAAAAGTACTGGTTTCTAAAAGCAAAAAAATAACTATAACATTAAAATTTTTATAAAATAAATTTAAAAGAGGTTTTAAAAGCTAATTGTATTTTTTTTAAAATGAATAAAAACAAATATTTTTATTTGTTTTTATAAATTTCAAACAAATAAAAATATTTCTTTGAATTTTATAAAAACCATTGGACAAAAAAAAAATTAAAAAAATAACTAATTGCAACATTTTAATATGAATGATAAAAACTGAGCTACTTAATTCAAAAAAATGCAATGCTTTGGCTTCTTTTAAAAAAACACAAAAAAATGACGTATTTTATTAACGTAGCCGTGTGTTCAACTTCAATTTTGTTTTGTGTTAAAAATAAAAAAGTTCAAAAAATAAAGTTTATACAATACCGAATTTATTTATAATTTTAGAACAACTAAAATAATTAGAAAACAAATGCAGATAAAATATGTCGGACAAAATGACAGCTAGATGTAGTTTTTTACTGGACAAGTGCCGGACAATGTCTGATGTCCAGCGCTTATTTCAAGCCCTGTGTATTTTTGTTCAACAGGTCCACTCTATTCTTACCCCCTAAGCACTTTTTTAGAAAAAAAATTCTCAAAAACCATCAAAAACAGCCAATTTTGCAGGTCCAGGGGGAAAGTTAAATGAAAAAAATTTGAAATTTTTTTTTTTCTGGGATGTTTATTTTTACCTATATATTTTAGCAAAAATACATGGTGTTGTAGTTTTTTTCAAAAAAAAAATTTTTTTTGTATTCAGATTTGAAAAAATTACAATATTTGATAATAGTTTCATGTTATTGAATTAAGTTTCAAAAGCAAAGAAAGTCAGTTGTGTTTATGTTCATTTTCACCACTTTTCTTCCTTTTGTCAAGTGAAGATAAGCTTTCTGTAAATTTACTTTTAGAAAGTTTGTTAGAACGTCTTCCAGGTGTTCTGAAAGCACAACAAACTTTTTCAACAGTTAGCAATGTGTTCTGTTTATCTTCCTCATTATTGTATCGATGAATAAGTTCCTGTATCATTCCAACAGATCTTTTTGAATGGTCATTTACTACAATTAAAGGCTTGGCATAATTCTGAAAGCTTTTAAAAGCAGATTGAGTAAACCAAAACTCAGGGGGAAGCGAAAGCCAATCTTTTATCCTTTGTTCCTCTAATCCAATTCTATCAAAAATAAGATATGAAAATTCATCAACCAACAGAGCAAATGAAGAAGGATGTTCACTAATTTTGTTTCCCATTTCTGTTTTATCTTTTATATCTATTTTTGATTTTTTCTTATCTTAATTGGCATTTTAAAAGTAAGAATTGCTTTTGCAAGATTTGCTTTCTCCTCAAATAACATATTATCATCCAACAGAGCAAGAGGAATCATTGTTGAATCTAAATACCAGCTACGTTTGTAAAGAGAGCTTAAAATTGCATAGTCAGCATCTAGTTTAGCACAAAGCATTTGGTGTATTGCTTTTATATCAAAAAAAGGGAGCTCTAAATGTGTCATTAGCCTGTGAATACCATTTGGCATAAAAGCAAACTTATATTCACTTATTAGCCTGATTTCTGTCTTGAGTTTATTATTCTGGTTTTCAAACTCAAGATGGCTGGAAAGAAGCTGTAGCTTTAGGTAGTAAAGTGCTTTGGATAAGAACCTAGCATGATGAACTGCTCCAGGTTTTCTTAGTATTACTAAAGATGAAGAGAGGTAAATTACGACGAGTTCTGCAAGCTCCTTTCTATCATCTCTGATAAAATCTTTATTTTCTTTTCCATTTGTAATGTATTCTTGGCAAAAGTTCAAAGCCTCTTGCACAGCTTTCTCAAGAATAGTTCCCCTTACTACTTTCCAATGAAACTTTATCAGTTTGATTGTAATTAAAATCAGGATTTTCAAAATTTATTTTTAATTCTTTAAAAATGGGATTATCTGGTCCTGTGGAATGTTCATCTGAAACTGAATTACAAAAATGAACCATTCTTAATTCACATGCATGATGTCTGCATGCAATAAGTAAAAGATATTTGCCTAAATTGTTGGATATTCTAATTAAAAAACCTTTCTTTAACCCAGTGTTACTTGCAATAGTATCAAAGCATATTCCTCCTACTTTGGATTCAAGGTTGTACTCCTTAAGAAGGTCTATTACACCATTGCATCGATCTTCACCAGAGAATGATGGTAAAGGAAGTACTCCAAGCAAGTGTGTCTTACCTTCAATATTTACAAAAACAGCCGGTCTATCAGTTTTAATTCTTTGTCCTTTATTTAGTTCAATTAATGTTTTGCCATCAAAATGCACTATGCATGGGTATGGGGATTCATTCATTGCTTGTTGAACATCTTCTTTTGATATCATGCATATATTATGATTTGCATGTTTCATTTTTCTAGCTGCTGTAGACTGGCTATATTTGAAATCTGTCAGATCAGCTCCTGATTGAGATAGAATTGCACTCTCCAGGATCAAAATCAGTAACACTCAAAGAGTCCTCACTAGTATCTTTATCATTTTCAACATTAGTTGTACCCTCTAATATTGTTGTTTCACTTGCTGCTTTCTCTTTCTGCTACTCTCCATTGTCTAAAAATGTAACAAAAAATTTACTACTTATTAATTTTAATTTAATTATACGAGAGATTGAAATAGTGAGTGAACATTGTTTTTTTTGTTTAGCTATTTTTATTTTAAACCATCTTAAGTGGCATGTAAATTGTAAATAAGTTGGCTAGAAAGCCTAGGAATTTTTTTTTTTTTTTGGTTTAAAAGAAATACATACTATTTTCCCTTCTTGGTCCTCCAGCAACTCCAAATCCTCAAGCTTGTCTGAATCAGATCTTTTTTTGTCATTTTTTATTGTATTCCTAAGATCAGGAATGCCAGCCCAGAATAATTTGTTCAGGTAAACTTTAAAATCTTGTTGCTTTGCTAAATCTGCAGCGGATCCCCTTTTTTCATGCTTCTTAAGTTTTGAATATTCATTGTCCAGATTTGAAAGATTTTTTACTAGACTTTGATCATTTAGTATAAAAAATCCAGCTTTAATCCATCGCTCTTTTACCTTGGCCAAAATACAATCACATTTACTTTTCATTGCACATCTTTCAAAGTTTTTCTGAGAAGGAAAAGCAAGAATAGTGGCTTTTTTTGATGTACTTGGGAAAAATGATTGCTTGTAAGCTAAGTGCTGCAGTATTTCCATCCCTGTTGGAAGCTGACAGCCTTGTTTACAAAAAATAAGAAATAAAAAGTTTAGCTAAATTTTTTACCCTAAGGGTTTCATTCTAAAACTAATTATTACCTTTAATGGCTGGCTTTGCTTCTTTGATAATGAATAGTTTTTTTGGACCTGCAAAATCGGCTGTTTTTGATGGTTTTTGAGAATTTTTTTTCTAAAAAAGTGCTTAGGGGGTAAGGATAGAGTGGACCTGTTGAGCTTAAATTTTTTTGGAGTTATTTTTTTAACATTTGCCCCCAATCTAGAGTGTATGGTATTTTAGATTTGAAAATTTCCTCAAACTGACTACCCCTAATATATATATATATATATATATATATATATATATATATATATATATATATATATATAATATATATATATATATATATATATATATATATATATATATATATATATATATATATATATATATATATATTTAAATATTTTTGTGATTATACATTTACATTATTTTATATTTTTGTTTTTTTTAATAGAATCAAGGTATTTCAGAAGATGAACTTAAGAGTATTTTAGTATATTTAGCTGTGGAGAATGAGGTATGTAGGCAATATTCCATTAAGCAATATTAAAACGCATTCATGCACACACTTTTTCATGCACTTTCCATCAATATTGTTTATACTTCTACTAAGTTTTCATTTTTAATGTATAGGAAGAAAATTTTGTGGATATTGTACAATTGCTTTTATCTGTGGTATGCGAAACTCCAACAGCTATTGTACCTAAGTTTGATGAAATAGATGGTTTCCAGTAAAAAAAGTTTTGCATTTTTTTAGTTCAATAAAGAGTGTTTTTAAAATTAGAATTTTTATAGTGTTTATTTTGTGTGTTTAAAATAATTGGTTTAAGTTTTCTTTTGAAGATTTTTTTTTATCTGTAAATGGCTTTTAAATAAGTTTTAAGTTATTCATTTTTGTTTTTGCAAATAGTTTGACAAGATACAAATTCAAGTTTTATTTTTTTAAAGAGTGTTTTTCAAACTTCTTGTTGCACAAAACAGTCAAGTTCGTATTTGCAGTATAAAGATTTTGGGAGCATATATGCAACATCTCAAGATTCAGTATGATTTTTTTTTAATAAAGTGTGAATTTTTTAAGACTCTTTATAACTCCAAAGCCAATATAATACTTGCTTTTATGACTTTTAAAGATGTCCAAGTTTCATTGAATCTGAATATTGAAGTTAATTAAGGTGGTTACTATAGAAACCTAAATCTTTTATTAAACTTATTATACTATATTTTTTTGGTTCTTCATATTTAATAGGCCAAAACAAAATCTTTTATAAAATTAATGTCCTTCTTTAATACAATATTTACCTAAATTTGATGCAATTTAAGTATACCTTCTAAACCAAATAAGTTAGAAACTATTCAACAAAAAAGCTTCAAATTTGGCCCAAATAATTATGTAAAACCCTTTATGTAAAAAAGGATTTGGAACTCCAAAGTGTTCCAAAGCACCCCTTAATCAGGCTTCCAAATCCCAATTATTACCAGGAGTTCCAAAAATCCTTAATCACCCAAAGTGGCTTAAGTAATGCTTATATTAAAGTAACTTACCCCACTAACACTTTTAAGTATCTAAGAAATATTTAAAATATAAAGAAATAGTAAATGGTAACAAGTGACAATACTCTGCTCATTTTTGATATAAGCAAATATTCGGGATTATATAAAAAATAAGTTATTAAAAATATTTATATTTATAGGTATTTATGTTATTGAAATGTTTTGTTTTATAATAATAACTTTTTATATTATATTGTATTAAATATACTTTTAATACAATTAATAAAAAAAAATGTAAGCTTTTTTAGCGTTTGTAAATATCATGAGTTCGAATATCATGTTTCACAGGCGCTTTTCAATAATTTTTAAAAAAACAATGCATAAAGTATTTTAAACATTTTTATTTCCATTCGTTATTGGGAAGCATCTGTAGAACATGAGTTACGTAGCGTTATAGCAGGGAGAAAGAATAACTTTATAATTGACTTGAGCAACAAATTTTAAAAACAAATATATTTCCAAGTTAAAAAATAAACTAAAGTAGGTTTTATTTTTTAATACAGGACCCCATTTTTAAAAGAGGGTTTGAACCCCATGGGTTTCTGGGACACTGAGGTTCTAAAAAAGTCTTTAAGAAAAAAAAAGGCTTTGGAAAGCAAATCAGGGTTCTAAGAATGGGATTCCAGAACCCTTATGTTCAAAAAGAGTTCTAAAACCCTTTTCGGGTTCTGGGATCTAGAACTACCTAATTTTAGGACTCTGAAGGGTTCCGGGTTCGGAATCCTTATGGGGGTTCTAATCCCTGTTTGTTTCCTTAAAATCAATTTTTGAGGTTGATTTATTATCAAATTAAATAAAATTTTATTTTTCAATGTTGAATAGATCATTAGCACTTGCCCAGGTTGAACAAATACATTTTAAACAATTTTTGAAATCATTATTTAATTAGGTTAAATAATTTGTTGTTTTTGAGGTTTCAATTATTTATTACTTAATTGGTTTAAATTATTTTTCATTTTTGAGGCTTGAATAAATTTGTATAATCATCATCACGCAAATACTAAAATACATAACTGGTTATTCTTTATTTTTGTTTTTATAGGCGCAAACTAGAGTTGGTAGAAAAACACTCTTTCATTACCATGATTGGGCAAAAGTTGTCAATATTTGAAATGTCTATGGCAATGTATAACGCATTGTTTGAAGTAATTTTTTAAAATACTAGTATTAAACATTATTAATTCTGTTTAAAAACTTTTTAATTTTGACATTAAATTTGATTAAAAATTTGTAATACGCTGTAAACTTGAATGTTTTGCTAAAGTATAGATTTTTTTTACTGAATATTTGAAAAGTTAATATCGAAGATATACTTTAAGGAGAACTTTAAGTTGATATTATGATAAAAATTTGGCCATGTTAGCAATCATCATAACTTTTTAAACAAAATTATTGGTGTAATCATCCAACAATTTAAAATCAACCATAACAAATTTTGCTATCTCTAAGCTACCTAACTTTATTGTTAAAAAATTATTTTGTCTGGATTACTTAATGCTCCTATATAGAAATTTGTTCCCTTTACAGCTGTTTATTACTATAAAACATTGTTATGTTAAATATAATTAAATTATTTTAGAATGTGGAATGTGTATTTATATCGCTGTATTTAATTTTTTTTCCCCTTATTTATATTATATGTAGTTATTTCATTGTCATAAATTGGTAGTTATTGCTATGTATTGTGGCCCATCGTTGCCATAAGGAAAAAAAATTTCCAAAAAAATTCTATATGACTTATTGTTTCCATTGCCATATGGCTTTACTTTTTTACAAATGCCGTGAATAATAATAAAAAAAAATAGTGACTAATATACAAAAACAATGTGGAATGTAAAGGTTGGAATGCTACGTAAAACAAAATCTTTCAAGAAAAGAAATTTTAGAGTTTATTAAAGTTAACTTTCCACAATATGCATGGAATAAAAGAACTCTTGGTAGTCATCTTCAACATTTAAAAATATATTCCATTGATAAAAATGCAACTGTTAAAGGTGTTCAAAATGCTGTCAAAATAGAATTACAAGGATCGTAATATGATCCTTCAAATAATCATAAGTATTTTTTTGTTTATTAAAAATTAAATGATTTTTTTTTATTGCAACTAGTGCTTTTTTTAAACACTAAGTCGTTTATGAAACATTATAGTTTCCAATTGAATAGTTGTATATTAAAATGAATAATGTAATTAATTTCATGATTAAAATTTATAACTAGTTCTAAATTATTACTAGTTGTTATTTAAAATAATAAATTAAAAGGCTAGTCCTGTAATTTATTATTTTAAATAACAATAAATAGTAAATTGTATTCAAGAAATAGGCTCAGTATATTTTGAAAATGTTTTTTATAGGTATGCTAGTTTCTGGCAAAAAGTTGAAGAGGCTGCGGAAGCAATTTTAACAAAAGATTTTGGTTATATTTCTTCTGCAATAAAAGAAAAATGTAACACAATCATGGCTCAAATAAAGATTTCAAGTTTTTGAAAGACTTAAAAATGAGTTTATAACTAAAAATGCTATTTTGTTGATTGTTTATGCATTTTTGTTTTTGCTTGTTTTTTGAGGGACTTATTATCTGTATATAAGATACCTTTAATCGAAAGACTTTAATTGACAATAGTGAAGTTATATACTAAATTATATATTGAATGCAATTTCTTGATAAGGTTATTGGTTCGACTCTAAATTACCTAAATAATAAACATTCTTAAAAAACTTATTTCCTTATTATTTGGTTTGTTCCTAAAGTCTCCAAATGTGTTCATTTTATCTTTTTTTTCTTTTTTAAACATGAGAATACTAAAATAGTAGTATTAATAATGCAGTTAATCTTTTATCAAATATACTACCGAAAGATTTTCTGATATATTATCTCTATACATTTGAACTTTTTGATATAAAGTTGTGCTTGACTTGCTTCTTTTTAAAGCAAGGTTTTCTGTTTTCAAGTGCTGCTTGATCTTCTGCAAACATAACTGTATGAACAACAGCCCTTGGTACATGTAAATTGTGAAACTGTCCTAATTTTTTTATGTATAGCATGATATCCAAGCGGTGTACTAATGCTTTGTAGTTCTTTTTGACGGCATTTTGAACATCTCCAACTGTTGCATTTTTATCAATGGAATATATTTTTAAATGTCAAGGATGTTCATCAAGAAATCATTATTTCTTATTTTGGAAAGTTAACTTTCATAAAGTCTAAAATTTCTTGAAAGGTTTTGTTTTATCTAGCATTCTAAGCTTTCCATTACACATATATCTTTTAGCCAAGCGTTGTTTTCAAATATTAGTCACCATTTTTGCAGTAGTGGTGTAGTGGTAAAGCGCTCGCTTCATAAGCGAAAAGTTCCAAGTTCGATCCCCACCAAACTTGTTTCTCCGCGCAGCCGCCTTGTTCGTCAAGGTTCGTGTTTCGGAGTTATAGAGTTGAGAGAGGGTTATAACCACTATTAAGTAGCCTCCTCATCTGTAGTGGTCTTCTCGGCCTTGAAAGGGGTGAATAACAAAAAAAAAAAATTTTCTTCTTTTTTTTCACAACATTTGTAAACAAGTAAAGCCATATGGAAATGGCAACAATGGGCCGTGTAGAATTTTTTAGAAATTTTTTTCTAATGGTAATGATGGGCCATCATAGTTATGTCTAAGTTCTTAAAAAATATTGTACTAGATTTTGTATTGAAGAAGAATTAAATTTTTGAATCTGAACTTTGTTTGTAATTTATTTTATTTTAATAACCTGTTACATACTTTAGTTTTTGATTGCTCAAACAACCAAGATTATTTCAGAAAAAAGACATCCGCTTCCAGATTCTTCTTCTTTGATGTATCATCCTTGTATGTAATTTGCTTTTTAAAATTTTTGTACGCATAAAATTTCAAATTTTTTAAAACTTGATTTTTTATATGGAATTTGATTTTGATTTTTTTTTAAATTTAAAATCAAATATAATATAATGTTGAAAATTGAGTTTGAAAGATAACTTAAAAATGTAAATGCTGCTCTAAATTTTTTTTTGTATTTTTCAAATACCATAACTTTTAGTTATATATTTTATATTTTTATGTAATACATTAAAGTTTTTATTGTTTTAAATGATTTTAAGTTTGAAAATGAATTGATTTAAAAAAAAGAAAAAGAAAATGAAACAATTGGGTTTCTGCCATAATTTCACTTAATTCTCACATAAATTTCACGGGTGAAATGCTGCTAAATAGTTAATTACATAAGTTTGCAAAAATCATAAATTTTTTTATCTTATTATATTATAATTTATTTTTTTATTTTAAAGTTTAATTATCTTGCTAATTTTTAAGAACAAATTTGAATAAATAACTTATAATATAAGAATTTGTATTTTAAAAAATTATTCCTCGGACAGGTTTTTCACATAAAAGCATTTTTTTTCTAATGCATTAATTATTTATTTGCTAAAAATTTTGTTTAGCAATTTTGCCAGTCATTTCACGCTTGCTGTTAAAAGACCGCTTTGAAGCAATAGCTACAGAAAACAAGATTTTGACAAAGAGTACTAATGAAATAACGCTAGTTTTTCTCTCTGATCTTCTCATTCTACTGAATACAAACAATGACAACAAAAGGTTTGTATTAAAAATACTATTTTACGATATTTCTTGATCAGGTTATTCACATAAAAGCATTTTCTAAACTTGAAGTTTGCTTATCATGTATATTTTTTGTTTTATGGATTTATGTTTCAATTTTGGAAAATTAAAGTATTATGCACAGTAGGACTATAATAATAAATAATATTAAAAGTTTGATAAATAGTTGCATACATTAGATAAATAATTGCAGACATTAAATAATAGTTTTTTTTTTACAGACTATTATTGCAATTGATGTGTTGGCAAGAATGGCTTTTCTCGTTGGCCTACTTAAGTCCTAGCAATAAAGGTTTTTAAGTTTTGTTGTCACAAACTTTGGTTTTGTATATCATATATATTTTTATATTTCAGTGTATTCTCAAATAATAAATTAAATTAAAAATGAGTTAAAAAGTAAATTGTTAGTAAAACCTATGATTTTGTTTTTGATTTGAAAATATTATATAAAACATAAATATGGTTTTAGATGAAAGTAAAGTAACAGATAATGTATTTTCTATTATAAAAATGCTATTACATTATGCTATACAAAATGAAAAAGAAGGCTGGAGAGTATGGGTTGACACTCTTTCTATATTGCACAGTAAGGTGAGCTATTTGAAATGAGGTTTTAAATATATATACATACATACACACATGCTTATTGCGTTGCATTACTGGTCCATAGAGTCTTTTTAAACGTAAAAGAATATTTAAAGAAAAATTAAATATTCAAAATAAAACTAGAATTAGTTAAAATAAAATTGTATGTATATATATATATATATATATATATATATATATATATATATATATATATATATATATATATATATAAATTAAAAAAAAACACTTATCTAACTTTTATCTTCTACTTTAAGTTTCACCATTTCTGGATCATCAGGAAGAGTCTTCCTGATGATCCAGCAATGGTGAAACTTAAAGTAGAAGATAAAAGTTAGATAAGTGTTTTTTTTTAATTTATTATTGCTCTGTTCTTTAAGAACATTGAGCACTCTATTTGTAAAATACACTAACATAATTTACATATATATATATATATATATATATATATATATATATATATATATATATATATATATATATATATATATATATATATATATATATATATATATATACATACAATGTATATATATATATGTATATACATATATAAAAATGTGGAATGTGTGTATATTTATATATATATATATTTATATATATATATATATATATATATATATATATATATATATATATATACACATTCCACATTTAAGATAACTTCAAAATTTTCATTTTTGATTCCTTTGAAGATCACAGAGAATAAAGATGGCAATAGTTGTTCAAAAATATATTGGCAAGTATTCAACAATGTTTTTTTTTTTTTTGAAATACTGGTAAATCCATAAAAGTCAGATACCATTAAAAAGCAGTTAGATAAGCTAACTAGACAGACAAAAGTGTACAGATGGTGAAATGAAATATATAAATAAAGTATCCAATAGCAGATTTTATCTCCAAGCAAACCTAAACCACCATGATTAATCTCTCAGACATATTCTCCAAATAGGTCAAAACAAAATTATATATCTTCAACTGAAGGATCTTCTCTACTGACAGCCAGTAGTTTAAACCAAAGACATTTTAATTTTTCAGACAAATTGCTTTTTATAACCAGAAGATTATGAAACACATTGTTCAAAATATTATCTTGCATTACATAATTAAATTTGTCACACAAATGGCTTGATAAAGTTTCTAAATCATTAGCATTGATACAAATATTCAATCAAAGTTTTTTTTTTTAATGTCATTTTTTTGTAATATTTTCTGAACATTTATAAAATAGGTACCACCTGATCCTTATCGAAGTTTTCCAAATGCTTTCTCAATAGGGTTGCTAGTAAAATGCCCAAGGCAAACATATGACTTGTAACTAGTAAATATTTTAGTTGTACCATTTCACAGCACATATAAGAAAAGTAAGAGAAGTATATCTTGTTTTTCAGGTGCCATATTTTTGACCCTATCAGTCAAATTTTAAAGAAAGTTTAATCGTTTACCATAGTTCGATAAATAAACGATTTTTATTTCTAGTCTAAATATCTTCATAAAGTTCTTTAACATAAACAATTTTTAAAAATTTGATAAAAATAGGTTTAAAAAACTGTGGTTTTGTCAACATTTTTTATGGATGAGTTTTTAAAGCAGTCTCATCCCATTGTGACACATTTTGATGTTCAATTGGTTTAAGAAAAATTAAGTTTAGAGAATTTTACAATACCATCTTTTTCAAGTTGAAATTTTTTTTTAAAATCTGATCTTGCAGTTCTTGAAGTACCTTGGCAAGTAAAAACATAGTTCTTGGCATTTTTCTGTGATCCAATTGTTGTGAATAGATTTTATTAAATGAACAAAGTTGTATAGAAGAAAAATGTTATCATTAGTGTACCAAGTATTATAAGATAAAACATTCCAAAAACTTTTTGTTATTGTTGCAAAGAATAGCAACAGAACGTTCATAATTTTTTATTGTTTCGATCGTTTGCAATGTTTGATCGTACTGAAAGTTAGCATCTAAACTCGTTACTACGAAAACTGTTTTCCACTGAACAAAGAACAAATCATTAAACCCAAAACTGCTTTTGCTAATTCATAGGAAATTTACAGACTTACCAAAAATATTACCTTGATAGTTAAACTGTGGTTTAACATAAATTTCATCAATTATTAGAATAACTTTAAGAAGCTTTGAGAACATTTGTCAAAATACAGTGTTTAGTACACTTAACACTGTGGATAAATAATTTTTTATTTTCAAAATAAACTTTGGAACACTCAAGTTGTCCAATATATCAGCAGATTAAAGATGTAAACAGTTTTCATAGATTTTTGATATTATTGAAAAGAAAAAAATATATAGTTTTAGACAATATTTTGCTACACAAATCTTCGAATGATGAAATATTATTCGCTTAGACAAATGCCCCATTTCATCAGGCACAGTACTTCTTAAAGATGGCAATTATTTATTAGTTGGTGTTTGTGGTGTCTATGTAGTCGGAATTCAACTTGAATTAGTCTTTAGGCCAATGATCTTTGTAAATAAAAGTATTTTAGCTTGAAAATTAAGCCATCTGGAAAATTATCTATATTAATATTAAATAAACATATTTAAGTATATATACTTTTATACATATATATATTTTTTTATTTAAAGATGATTTTTTAATAATCTTTTTAACAAAGCTGATAGTGCTTAATAGAGATAAGGTGGTAGTATGTTGCTGGTTAACCACAACATGTTTCCACCTTGAACAGTCATATTTAGCTGTTTTAGTTTACTTAAAAGTAAAAGGCACTAATTAATGTTTAAAATTTTTTTTTTTTTATTGACAGGAATTGTTCTATATAGATTATTTGTATGTGATGCAGAGACAGAAATTGAGTTAATAGAATAAGTTACTTGTTGGAGGATTGGAGTCTAATAGACTAAAAGTGAATTTAAATAAGATTATGCATTGTAAAGGAAAGAGTCAATAGGCTTAAAATGCAAAAATGTGGTTGTGTTGGGTATATTTTAAGGAAGGAATGAAGTTTGACATTTTTAGGAGAAAAAGATATGGGGAAATTAAAGATACTAAAAGTACTTATTAATAAGTGATATTAATAAAGATTTCAACATTAACTAATGTCTAAAAATTGTAAAAAGATCCACTGTCAATTAAAGTTTTTCCTGTTCTATGGAACATAGAAAATTGTGTGAAATAAAAAATGTAAACAAATCATTTTTTTATTTTTAAGAAATTTTATTAAATGAAGTTATGCCTGAACTTAATTTTAATGAGAAATGTGCTAAGCATATAAAACCCATTATGATCCACGATATATAAGCAATTGCATATGTAAAAATTGTATTGTGTATCATATATATTCTTAAACAAAATTAAATCTTATTGTTGTGCAAATTAATGTCCTTTAACTAATTTTATTATAATGCCAACTTAAAAAGAAAAAAAAACTTTCTCCAGACCTCTGAACACACAATAGTTAGAGCTTAAAATAAAACTACTATGCAATAAGTACAAAATCTTAAAAATCCCAAAAAATAATTTTGACTAAAAGAAATATACTGCAAATTATATATATATATATATATATATATATATATATATATATATATATATATATATATATATATATATATATATATATATATATATATATATATACATATATATATATATATATATATATATATATATATATATATATATATATATATATATATATATATATATATGTATGTATGTATGTATATATATATATATGTATGTATATATATGTATGTATATATATATATATATATATATATGTATGTATGTATGTATGTATGTATGTATATAAACTACTTTAATATATATATAATATTATATAAATTAAGTATATAATATTATGTGTTATCTTACTTTTTGACTTAAAATTCAAAGTGTATATTATTTTGTTACTGATGTTTATTATATTTATTTAAGGTTTCAGAAGCTCCAAAAGAAAGCAAAATGTCAGAGCGGTCCTTATCTGCAGTTGATAAAGAAAAAGAGACTTCAGTTGATAATAAGATTGATGAATCTAAGTTTATAGAATCATCCTCAAATCTGGTTGTAACAACTCCTTCAACAGAAGCTAATGCACAACAGATATTTTCTAAAGAACTTTTTAAAGAAAATGATGTTTTAAATAGGTCGTTTGTTATACGTCGAGTTCAAAGTGCTAACAACCTTTTAAAACCTGATTTAATTGAGTGTAGAAAAAATAGGACCAGGTCAATGAGTTTGACAGATATAAGTAGTGTTATAGAGAATACTGACGCAGATGAATTAGTAAAGAAGTCTGTTGACGATACACAGAAATTGGGTGATAAATCAATATCTGTCGTTAATATTTCAATGATGGAAAAATATTATGCAATCAATAGTAAAATTGAAAAGCACAATGATGAAGCTATAGAAATAAATTCAAATTTATCTTCTAGAGAAGAAACTTTGATACCAGAAGCAGACTTAACTGGTGAAGTTCCTACATCACCATCTAAAACAAAATGTCGTCCATTTATAGATATTCCAGAATTTAATTGGTCCCAACCACATCAAAAACTTCTTTCTGAACTTTTATTCTCAATTGAAAAAGATATTCAAGTTTGGAAAACGCAAGTTTTTTGTTATTTATTTTTTTAATAAAATCATATATATATATATATATATATATATATATATATATATATATATATATATATATGTGTATATGTATATGTATATGTATATGTATATGTATATATATATATATATATATATATATATATATATATATATATATATATATATATATATATATATATAGATATACATATATATATACATATATACATATATACATATATATACATATACACATATATACATATATACATATATACATATATATATATATATATATATATATATATATATATATATATATATATATATATATATATATATATATATATACATATATATACATATATACATATATATATATATATATATATATATATATATATATATATATATATATATATATATATATATATATATATATATATATATATATATATATATATACACACAGATATTTTTAAATGCATTCTATAAAAATAAATGTTCTTTAAAGAACACTAAGCAATAATGAGTAAATAAAAAAATCACTTATTTTTTTTCATGTGTGTGTATATAATAGGTACAATTCTAATATTTAGGCATCAACTTTAATTCAGACAGTTTTTTGCTTAATTTTATTTGCCTAATTTACTTTATCCATGAAGTTAGCAGTAATTTTTTCAGTTTTTTTAGATCTTGAAAAAAATATTTACTTTTATATTAGGTTTTACAACTGATATAAACTTACTATATAAATATTGTTAAAGGGCTGATCATATGGAAAACTAATTACTGATTCACAGTAATCTATAAAAAGATATTTGGCTCCAAGATTTAGTGCTGTAAGAAGTTTAAAATGTCTATTGAGTTTATTAGTATTTCTGGATTTGAGCTTTGGCTGCATTTCTAACTTTTATTATTCATAATTGCCAGCAATATGTTCTCAGTTTTTGGAAAATACAAGTTTTGTTTTAAAGCTTGCTCCATCACTTTTATTTTAAATCATTGACTGCATTTCTTATTAATTGAGCCTGATACCATAATTTTTGAGTGCCATCTATTGCTAAATAATGTAATTTAAAATGGAACCATCCTGATGTATAGCATTGAATAATAATTGTAATCAAGTCAACAAGTTCTTTTGTTGTCATTACTGTAGAAATAACCGTAGAACATGGTTTGCTCTTGTGAGCCACTGAGCATAATGAATGTTTCCAGAACTTTAAGATGTTTTATTTGAAACCTCTCTTGATTAATAGATACTTTTAAGAAATTTTTAATTTAAGCTTTATGTACTGAGGATGTTATCAGGAAGTAAATGAAAAGCATCTTTTTTTTTTCAAAAGGAAGTACTGCTAAATTAGTTAAGTCTTCTGTTACTTTTTTACCAATATCTCCTTTAAATGATGCTGGGACAGAAATTTTTCCATCAATCAACTTGAACACATGTTTAAATGGAAGTTCTTTCAAATGGAGTTGATAAATGAGCTACTGGATTAGTCTATCAAGTTCTGTTTCTATTAGTTTTATCACTCTAAACTTACCAGTGTTTACCACAGTTGCATCACATAAGATAGTATTTGAATATTTAAACTTTCAAATATTAAATGAAGAATTTCATCAACAATGCAGCAAGGAGTTTCATTTTCAGGTATTAGATAATCTAAATAGCTGCTTGGTTTTCTAACTATTGTAATATGTTTCTTCTTTAACTGTTCCTGTAGCTGTTATTGTATTGTCTTTTCTTCCATCAAAACCAATACATTGTAATATCAAGTTTTTGTACTTTCTCCCAAAAATCCTCATTCTATTTATAAATATTTTACATAATAGCAATATTTTAAAACACCTCTTTTTGTAGCAATCATTGCTGTTAGAAATTTAGAACCCTGTCCAAATGTTAAGTTGTCAGTATTACTGCGTGTATGAAATGTTTCTTATAAACTTGACTTGATTAATTATTAATATTTTTAATTACTATGAAATACGATATACAGGGTGCGGAAAATGTTCCCATACAAAAATATAAACAGCAAAAACAGGAAAAGTTCCTTTACAAGACAAGAAACAAATTACACTCTAATTTAAAACAAAATAATACTAAAAAAATGCTGAAAGAATACAAAGGAATACAAAAGAATACTAAAAACACACTATATATTGAAAGAAAACACCATCTAGATAATTTTTTTAAATTATACTTTTGTACATGAACTTTTTCTGCACCCTGTATACATTTATATTATAATATATATAATAAGTATAGACACTAAAATGCATTATTAAAATAATATTAAAAATTTACTGCAACTTGTACAAATTTTTCCAATGCTACATAAATTTTATTATAGGGAGGTAATGTTGTTCATATTAATAAAGGATGATATTAAAATTATATACATAAAAATCTATGTAACTAAAAACTTAGAAATTAGTATTACATAAGTTAAATAAAATTGCTAAAAGATTTAAATAAAAAAAATTTAGTAAAGTTTTTATTGCGTTATATACCACAAAAAAAATGTATGATGCATAATTCTCTCTCTCTCTCTCTCTCTCTCTCTCTCTCTCTCTCTCTCTCTCTCTCTCTCTCTCTCTCTCTCTCTCTCTCTCTCTCTATATATATATATATATATATATATATATATATATATATATATATATATATATATATATATATATATATATATATATTCGGTAATGCCAACCTTAAAGTGTTTGCCAACCTCATTTCTATGCTTTATGGTATAATATTTGGACCTTTGTATGAAATTTTTTTAAACTAAAACTCATTAAAACATTATTACCCAGTGTTCTTATTAGTGATTAACAGATTAAAATGTAATATCATCTACAGATTAAAATGTACTATCATCTACAGATTTTTCCTAATTCCGAGGGTTGTATATATGTATGTATATATATATATATATATATATATATATATATATATATATATATATATATATATATATATATATATATATATATATATGTATATTCCTATAGTTTGAAACTAAACTTACCATTTGTGGTAAAAAAACAGCTCTTAATGACTCTTTGTGTTTAAAGAAGACAAAATTAGATTTATGTCAAAACCATTAATTTTAATTGAGGAAAATAATAATAAGTAAATTAATAGTCTGGAATGTTTTAATTTTTTTAATAAAAACATTTGACTGACAAAATAATTAAACAGGCAAAAAGTGCTGCTACATTGACTAACAAATAGGTAGAACATGCGAGGAGTGTTTCTATATAGACTGACAAATAGGTTAAACATGCATGGAATGCTGTTACATCAACTGGCAAATTGGTAAACATCCAAGACGTGCTGCTACATTAACTAACAAAATAGGTAGAACATGCAAGGAGTGTTGCTGCATCGACTTGGGATTTGGGTGGGCAATCTATCAGTTTAAAAAAAAACTTTTTTCAGTCTTCTAAATTAACTATTTAAAAAAACAAAACATAAAGTTTACATTTAATGTTAAAAATTAAAGACCATCAAGCAAGAGTATATATATATATATATATATATAATATATATATATATATATATATATATATATATATATACTCTTGCTTGATGGTCTTTAATTTTTACCATTATATATATGATTTGAGTGTAGACATCGTGTATAAGAGTGTATGTTATATTAATAAGAAAACATCAAACAATACGAGTTCTCTTAATACAAATAATAATCTATTTTAAGAAATTTTCACTGGCTTATGGACACCAGCATCATCAGCTCGTAAAATATTACAAAATTTTTTGAACGTTAAAAAACAGTTTAATAAAAAAAAAATTTAACTGACGTCAGCAGTTGAATGACTTCTTTTTTCGTTACGCAAGAGTATAAAAAATGGAGTCCAAAATTTAGTTTTGACAAATTGCCCATTATCAAGATTTATTCCGCCATTCGATGGGAAACATTGGTGCTTTTGAATTTCGAGTGCTTTTCGTACTTTACGGTCGAATTTTTTTATTTCAACTTTAAGAGTTTTAGTTTTCTCCTAATTTATTTATTTATTTTTCAGAGCAAAACTTGCTGTGTTGCAATTACTGACTGATAATGTTTGCCATCATTTAAACTTTTTTGGTGTTGTTGAATTCTTGTTCTAATTTGTAATTTTGTTTCTCTTACATATTTTTTTGAGCAATTGCATTCAACTAAATATGTACCAGGCTGGCTATTTTGGGGCAATCTAGATTTGTTTTTACATGTTAATATTGTTCTTAAATTAGGATTTGATTTAAAAACTACTCTATAGCTAACTTTTCTAAATATTTTCCTTAACTTTGGTGATAGTGAAGGTATCCACGGTAATGATACTGTTGGGAAAGCATTGTTCTCGGATTGAATTTTATTGTTCTTTACGGACCCTTTTTTCCTAATTTGATTTGCAATACTTTTTAGTTGGCTTTCGGTGTATACATTTTCATTAAAAACTTGAATAAGAAAGTTCATCCAATTTTTTAAATGTGTAACACTGCATATGGAGTATGCCCTGTGAACATAACCTTTGAATATTGCGCATAAAATTTTTGGGTCATGATTCGAGTGCGGTTTTATTTGAATAAAATGGGTTCTTTTCTGTAGACTTTAAACTCATACTTAACTTTGCTGTTATTTATTATTGTTATATCTAGGAATTTCAGAGTTTTGTTATGGTTTGTTATGTCTCAATTGTGTATTGTATTGTTATTTCAACTATCGGCACACCTAATTTTGGAATATCTAACCACTTAGTTAAAGAAATACAACCTATCTTAAATAAAAATAAAACACATTTGAAAAATTCTTTTGATTTTATTAACAAAGCAAACTCATGGAATGTAGACGAAAACGAAGTTCAAGCTTCATTCGATGTAATAAACCTGTATCCAACAATTCCACTTAAAGAAGCTACTTTAATTCTTATAGATCAATTAAATAAAGATGAATCCTACAGATGTTCTACCAAGCTTACTATATCAGAAACAAAAACACTTATAGAGCTTTGTTTACATTGTTGCTATTTTTTGTGGAACAATGAGATCCATGAATTGGAGAATTCCGGTCCAATTGGTCTTTCATTCATGGTTGTATTGGCAGAATCTTTTCTGCAACATCACAAAGAAAATGCCTTTAAAATTGCAAAGACATTGAATCCTCCTCTCGACTTTAAGATACGTCGATGATAGCTATGCTAGATTTTCAAACATCCAAGAAGCAGAGAAATTCAAAATAATCTTAAATAAACAACACCCTGCAATACAATACACAATTGAGACAGAAAACCATAACAAAACTCTGAATTTCCTAGATATAACAATAATAAATAACAGCAAAGTTAAGTATGAGTTTAAAGTCTACAGAAAAGAAGCCATTTTATTCAAATAAAACCGCACTTGAATCATGACCCCAAAATTATATGCGCAATATTCAAAGGTTATGTTCACAGGGCATACTCCAAATGCAGTGTTACACATTTAAAAAATTGGATGAACTTTCTTATTCCAGTTTTTAATGAAAATGGATACACCGAAAGCCAACTAAAAAGTATTGCAAATCAAATTAGGAAAAAAGGGTCCGTAAAGAACAATAAAATTCAATCCGAGAACAATGCTTTCCCAACAGTATCATTACCGTGGATACCTTCACTATCACCAAAGTTAAGGAAAATATTTAGAAAAGTTAGCTATAGAGTAGTTTTTAAATCAAATCCTAATTTAAGAACAATATTAACATGTAAAAACAAATCTAGATTGCCCCAAAATAGCCAGCCTGGTACATATTTAGTTGAATGCAATTGCTCAAAAAAATATGTAAGAGAAACAAAATTACAAATTAGAACAAGAATTCAACAACGCCAAAAAAGTTCAAATGATGGCAAACATTATCAGTCAGTAATTGCAACACAGCAAGTTTTGCTCTGAAAAATAAATAAATAAATTAGGAGAAAACTAAAACTCTTAAAGTTGAAATAAAAAAATTCGACCGTAAAGTACGAAAAGCACTCGAAATTCAAAAGCACCAATGTTTCCCATCGAATGGTGGAATAAATCTTGATAATGGGCAATTTGTCAAAACTAAATTTTGGACTCCATTTTTTATACTCTTGCGTAACGAAAAAAGAAGTCATTCAACTGCTGACGTCAGTTAAATTTTTTTTTTATTAAACTGTTTTTCAACGTTCAAAAAATTTTGTAATATTTTACGAGCTGATGATGCTGGTGTCCCGGTGAAAATTTCTCAAAATAAATTATTATTTGTATTAAGAGATTTCGTATTGTTTGATGTTTTCATATTAATATATATATATATATATATATATATATATATATATATATATATATATATATATATATATATATATATATATATATATATATATATATATATATATATATATATATATATATATATATATTCCATATTTATTATGTAATCAGTTGTAATAGAAAAATAAATTTAGCTTGAATTTATTATGTAATATTTAGGCATACTAGAAAAATAGTATCAGATTTTGTATCATCTCGGGAAAATTCCATTTACATTATGAACTTGTGTCATATGGTTTCAATACTCTCAGACAGTTTAATTTATTGCTGTGGTGGCTTGTTACCTCTTTTATCATCAGCTACATCACCAAACTTTGTAAATGATGTTTTAGAAGCTTGCGGTGGCATGTCGCTTGACACAGGATTTTCATTTCTTAATAGAATTTTAAACATTGTTGATATTGTCATGTTTGCTTCTCCTACTAATTTTGCTTCTGTTGAGACACATCGTAATATAGTTCCTGGTGGTGTTTTACGACAATGTATTCGATTGGGTTAGTTAAAATGACTTTTCACTTGTTTTTTTCAGTTTTTTTAATTTTAGATTTTTAATATATATATAGATATATATATATATATATATATATATATATATATATATATATATATATATATATCTCCTATTTAAATTTAAATGTCAACTGATGTCAATTTATTTTCAGTATTTTGTGGTAGCTCACGTAATCGAGTAGTATGTAGGCAATGTGAGTGTCCTGCTAATGCAAGTATACTTGGTTATCCCAGAACACTTAAAGAAACCGAGGCTGCTATAAAAACATTAATAGCTTCAACCAAGCCTGCAACAGATATGGTAAATAAATGTTTTAAAAAGATTTTTAAAGAAATTTTAATAAGTTTCTTGACTTTTTTGATTTTATTTGTAATTTTATCTTAGGATTTAGTTGAAAATATCCCTGGCCATATGACAACAATTACAAATCCTGAGAAACTTATACAAGATTCTGACATTAACAGGCTGCGAGCTCTTGTATACCGTGAAGCAGAAGATAACAGACAGTCATGCTTTGTTTCACTAGTAGTTATTTACTTTGTTGCTGTTCTTATGGTGACTAGATACAGAGACATTCTGCAGTATGAACATCAAGTTGATGAATCTCCCAGTAATAAAAATAATTTGATATTTAAATTTAATATATGTTATATAATATATTTAATTTTAATGAAAATAATTTTTTTTAATTAGAAACTGATAAAAATCCAAATGAGAAATCTGCTGATCGCAGAGTTTCTGGAGATAGTTCCATTTCATATAGTGCTTTAACATTAGAGGAAAAGATGGAGGCTACTTTTGGTACATCAGCACAGCTGTTGCGAGATATTTTGTTTGATTTTTCTCATTATTTATCTAAAATACTTGTTGGTAGTTATGGTCAGGATTTAATAACAGAAGGATTGGGTTCATTAAAATCTGAAGAAAGTACTGTTGAGTTAGTGATGATGTTGTGTTCACAAGAGTGGCAAAACGCATTGCAGAGACAAGCTGGTCCTGCATTTATTGAACTTGTTGATGAAGGTAGAAAACTTTCACACTCCACACGTGAACGAATTGTTATTACTGGTAGTGAAGCTAGAGACATTTTAAGTGAGCGGGATAGTCTTGAAAATTTGATGCATGCTCAATTTGAAACTCAATGCACAAAGACGATTATTTTGTATATAGAACAATATAGAGCATATGATCTTTTTTATAAAGCCAAAAAAAAACGTAATGCTTCTTCTGCGACTCAGTGTCTTGAAAAGGTAATAAATATTCTCTTTAAAAACCTTAATTTAAGAATAAGTTCAAGACTCAATATTTATAGCTAAAGTATGGCTTTGTTGGCTTTAAAAGTATGGCTTCATTATATATATATATATATATATATATATATATATATATATATATATATATATATATATATATATATATATATATATATATATATATTTGTCTATAGAATATATATAGTATATAATCCTGTAAATATTCTTGTTTGATTCTTAATTAAAGTCGTTTTTACATTTATTTCAAGTTGTTTTCCAATTAGTTTTTGTATCTGTATTTGAGTTTTTGTACCTGTATTTGAATTTGTATGGTTTACAACTGACAATTTTTATTCTAGATTTTTGATGTGCTAACTAGTGAGTATGGTGCATGGCCAATATCCATTGATTCCACTAAACAATATTACAAACTTGATCGTTGGGAAGATTGTCAAAGGAGACGGTTAAGATTAGTAAAAAATCCACTTGGAACTGCACATTCAGAAGCAGTTTTGCGTCCTGGATCTGCTGAAGGTAATTCTTATTATAGTTTTAATTTATTGGCTGTTTAGTAATGATAATAAGGTTGTTATTATTATTAAATTATTCTACAGAAATTTGAGAAACTGTAAAGTTTTTTTACTTAATCACTACACTAATTATGTTTACACATTGGCGTTAATGTTTTTCTTTTATTCTGAAGCCTTTCATTGTTATATGCATACTTTCTATTTTTGTAATCAATTATTTGTTTTAATTTTTTGTTTCGTGACGTAATTTTTGTATATCTTTGTTAATATTAGTGTTTATAAAACAGTTTATTTTTTATTATTATTGTTAGTACTGTTTAGGTGCATTGTCTGTCCTATTTATATTTTAAATATTCCTCTATTAATCTTTATTTTTTGTCTTAACAACTGTCAAAATATGCTTTGTTTGAAAAATAATTCTCCTTTATTCTAATGTATTTCATTTCTTCCCTCAGGCGTTCACTGCTCGTGTGTGACCATTCGGCGAATTTTATATATGACAGGATTATATATATGCCAAAGTTTTTAATTAAGACTGAATGACATGATATAGATATAAAGGTGCTATATTCTGGTGCTATATATGCAATAAAACAATAGTTATAATTTATCTTGTAGTTGCTTAGGATAAATAATTTGTTCCTAATTTTATATTTATAAAATGTTAAAATTTATTTAATTCCTGCTAAAGTTTAACCCAAAAAATTAAAAAGTTTGTTTAAAAGGATTTTATGTATATTGAAAATTTTTAAATTTTATTTTAAAGAAACTCCATTAGAAAAACCGCTAGCATTAAAATACCACTTATTTACAAAACAATCGCCTGATGGAAAAGTTGTTGAAGATAATGAAGATGATGACATTGATCTTGAATCTGCTTCAGAAGAAAAACAAGCATATCATCAACATGGAAGTATAATGTACAGTGTCGCATGTAGAATCATATCTCCTGGTGTAACTTTGCCAGGTATTCTCACAATAACAACTGACTCTCTTTACTTCACAGCAGATGAAGAGTGTGTTGAATTAAAGAATATAGATCCCAAGGTATTTTTTATTATAAATTTTTTGAAAAGCAAAATCTTTAGTTTTGTGTATTGATAAATGTCTGGTAAATGATGAAATTTACAACATTTTTGGAAATTTTTTATTCCCCCTCTTTCGAAATACTGTTTTTGAAACACTGCGTTCAGCATAAACAATTATTGAAAATAAATTATGTTGTTAATTTTTATTTTAATAAAATATATTTTATATATATTTTATAATGTATTTTATAATATATTTTATAATATATTTTATTACATAAAAAGTACAAAAACAACAGTTTATTTTCGATAATTCTTTACTTTGAATGCAAATCAGAACAGTATTTCCGAACAGAAGAAGTACTAAAAAAGTAGCTTTTGTGTTTTACTTTAAGGTAAACTCATTTATTGCATAAAATTTTTTTATACTACTAGTTGTAATGCAAGTTAAAAAAATTTGATCCTTGAACAAGATTGTTTGAAGAGTTTTTTTATTTGGCTGATAGAAAAAACTTATTATTTTAATGGACAATATTGGATAGGTATATGTATCACTATGCATTATCTGACTTTTGATGAAAGGCAGAAATGTGAATTATTTTATTTAATACTCCTAACATAACAAGCATTTTATTTACATGAGCTGATATTATGTGTGTATGTATTTATATGAAGTCTTCATAAGATTCTGAGCTAGATTTTAAAACTGATATACAACATACAACTTATTATGCTTTTAACTTGAAAACAAATTAAATAAAGCTCATAAAATTAAATTTTCTTTAAAGTAGCAATAATACATAATGTAATTGTACAGTCGATGCTTGCATGAGTTAATAAAATGAATCGATGTCATGCATGTAAAATGTAGATTATAATATTATATATAAGATTAAAATGTATATTATAATATTATATAATATGTATATTATATTATTATATAACTGTAATTGTTATTAGGATATTATGTTAATAAACTACTTATTTTTTTAATAAGATAAAACGTTTCTACATATACTACATGCTGTCCAGATAGAAACTATTGAAATAATATGAACTAATGGGTCATTCCATATAAGATTGCCATAATTCAAAAATATATATTAACTGAATATTAGAAATAGATTTTTTAAATTAAATTAACAGACACATTAGTGCATCTAATAAATATATCTTTACTTTGTCATTTATTTTTATGTATGTGTAGGAGATGTTTAAAATTTGATAGCCATTTTTAATATTTTATGATATAAAAACATGGATTTTTTAACATGGAGTTGTGTTAAATGTTTTTTTTTTTAGTTTTTAATTCTCAGAATAAACATTAGTGATTAAATAAGTTTGTTAATAAGTGATATTATTATCTCAATTATTAGTTGGTTATTAAAAAGAAAAAAGGCGTTTTTCATCGTCACGACCGCAACAATGAAAAACGTCATTAAATCACAGAAATCAAGCCAAAGAAAAGCAGCTTGCATAATATATGTTAAATTATCCAGTTTAACCAAGCTAGTTCTGCATTTTTGGTTAACAGTTATAGTCAAAGTGTCAGAGGGGAACCCCAAAACTAAAATTAAGACTGTCTTTCTGAATGTTATTAATGTTGTTTCATTGTCCAAGAGTTTTTTTGCCAAAATCAGGATATTGCTGCCTGTGATTTTCAACGCCCTGCAGCAACCATTCTTTTTGTTCTGGATCACTGGTTATGATGGTGGAAAATTCTGAAATCAGTTTAATTCCTCTTTCTGCGTTATCATTTACAACTTTTACCGTAGAAACAAATTTTTCAGCTTCTTTGTATCCTGGTTGCTCTGTCCACTGTTCAATTGATGTAGCAAGCCAATCTGTATTGATGCCAAGAATGCTGAACAATGAGTGAGATTCAGGTCCCAGAAGATTTGACAAACCTGTTTGAGGAGTGATTTGACAAAAAACTGGCTTACCACAACGAAAATTTTTGGGTACTGGAATTTCCAAGAGTTTGGCTGCCATATCTTTTTTCACAGTAGAACTAACATGTTTGCTGAAGAAAGCAAATGGAACTACCTCTTCTGTCAAATACCATCGGTGATTGGTTATTTTAGAAAGAATGACATCAGCAACTTCCTTGTCTATTTCTTTGTAGTCCATCATGTCGTGGATGAATTGCAGGTCATTCATAGGTGCATCAGCACCAATGCTAGCTTTTGTCCAAGCTGGTGTGTGGAAAAGAGAAAGATATCTGTTCATTCTGAAAAGTTTGGTCGCCATCCTCTGATCATAAGGCAATTGTTTAGAAAACATGAACATTTTGTTCGCATAAATGTTACATGCCATCCACCGAGCTTTGTGGATAGCTCCTGGTTTAAGAAAGTGTACACCCCGTGGTATAGTTTGCCCAAAGATGATCAGTGTGTTCTCAGCACATTCACGATAGTCATCTCTTGGAAATGTTGTTGCATCTTCCTTAGCAAGTAGATGTGTCAAATGCTGTATGATCTGTTCTTTGAGGTTTTGCAACCAGGTGCCTTCAACAGCGAAAGGTTCGATTGGCAACTGTTTATCCAATGCTGGCCAAGCAGTTTTAAATTCAGCAAAGAATTTATTCTCTGGACCGAAAATGTTTCCAAATAATTTCTTCCAAACTGCTCCGACAAAGATTTCAAAAATGTGATGTCAACAGGCAAGATAGAGAAGTTTTCAACCTAAGTTTTCTTCAATCAATTTTGCAGCACCATTGTGGATGCCACTATTACTGGCAGTGGTATCAAATACCAATGCCACAACATTGTTGCTTAGATTCCAAGCTTCTAGGAGATCCAATGTTGCATTTGCTTGAGTCTCTCCTTTTGAATCAACGAGAACGGGAACACCAAGCAATTTTCCCTCACTGTATTCTGGAGCACCCGACACAAGCACAGCTAACTGTTCATGTTGCACAACTAGTATGTCTTTTAGCAATTTTCCGTCCCAGTGAAGGGCACCAAACTGAAGTGGGTTAAGCCTCACATTATCTATAACACTCTCAGCAATCCTCTGTCGATTTAACATTCTACTTCGACGAGATGTCGATCTGGAGATATCAAAATTGTCCAAGTTTCCACCAGCAGCTTTAATTACAGCAGACACAATCATAGTTGTTTTATTATCAGACAATTTCAGTCTGTCTGCTGCAGAAGTGATTTCCTCACATTGCATAATTCTTTTGGGGAGGTGAAAAGTAACAAATTCTGATCGTCTATTTATTGGAGGTTCATAATTCAAGTCACACCCTAAACCGATATCTACTTCAGCAACAGCAATATTTTCATTAATATTCTGTTCTTCGTCATTAACTTCCATGTCCTCATCATCCTGATCATCCTGTCTACCTTCTTTTTCTACTCTTTCCTTTTTCTTCATCTCTAAGTATGATTTTCCGATTATATCTGACTTCTTTCATTTTTGCTTTAATCTCAAAGATACTTTCTTTTTCTACTCTTTTCTTTTTCTTCATCTCTAAGTATGATTTTCCGATTATATCTGACTTCTTTCATTTTTGCTTTAATCTCAAAGATTTTGTCATGCCCGTCCATGGTCACCTTTCTGTCTTTTTTTTGATCTAAATAGAATGCAACATCATCATTTTTCTTTTGGGCAGTCAGTAGCCTAGATTTCATGATTTCCTGTATGGCATCAGGTGATCCAATATCAAAAAGACTATCCAACTTGGCCAAGAACACGTTAACACGTTTTCCGCCAGCATCACTTTCGCGATTCTTGTTCTTCAACAAGCGGTTCCACTCATTCCAGAGACACATAAGATCTAACACCGAATTTTGTCTTTGCTTTGTCTTGATGTGTGTCGTGTTCCAGAAAGTTACAACAGTGTCAATTACTATATAGCCAATTTCTTGATTTGTTACATGATTTCAGACATTTTCTTCATCGCGTCGTAAAAAAAGAAAAAATTTCAAAACCTGTCTGCAATTGGGTAGTTTGGAACCAGTTATTGATGGTGATGGGTGTCCGATTAACCAAAACTTAGTAGAGGCACGAGTAACAGGCCTTGTTGTTGATGATGAT
>NC_088931.1:33410000-33450000 GCF_038396675.1 Hydra vulgaris | reverse complement strand
TGCATATCTTTTGAAAAAAGTTCACCCCGCCATTGAAAAATCAATTTTGACATAAGTACTACTATGTATTTCTAGTAGGCACAACACCTGTTTATAACGTCTAAAACACGTATTGAAACGCATTAATACATATTTTAAACGTTTAAAATACGTCTTGTGCCCACTGGGTTACATAGTAGTACTTATGTCAAAAACGATTTTTCAATGGTGGGTTGAACTTTTTTCAAAAGATATGCAAATAATAGTTCATTTTGTGCTTTTTAGGTAAAAGTTCATCAAACTACAGTACAGAGGCATGGGGTTGAAAAAAAGTCATAACCTTAATATATATATATATATATATATATATATATATATATATATATATATATATATATATATATATATATATATATATATATATATATATATATATATATATATACATATATATATATATATATATATATATATATATATATATATATATATATATATATTTATATATCAACCCTCAGAATTTGGGTCGGCATTCGGCAATGCCAAACTACCTACCTAAAAGTGTTTGCGGTCGGCAAAAAATTGCCGACCTTGTTTCGATGTTTTATGGTTAGACCTTTGTATCAATTTTTTTTTGCCTACCTCTAAAAGATTGAGGTTGGCAAATTATTGCTGACCTCATTTTTCCTAATTCCATTTATATACATTTATATAATTTGTATATATAATTTATATATAAAAATTGTTTCTTGTCCTTTTTTTAGTTTAAATAAATGCGTCTTAATTTAGATTTTAATATACAATGACTGCTTAAATGTTAAATGCTCATTCATCAATATTGTTGCAATTTTTACAAGAAGGTATATTTTGCAGAATAAGGCTTTAGAAATCTTCTTGGCCAATAGAAGTAAGTTTATTAATTGAACTTTCTATTTTCTCTAGAATCGACAGTTATTTTAGTTAAGTATTACTTTAGTTAATATAGCAATATAAAGATGTGTTTAAGATGTTTAAAGAACATGTTAAAATGTTTTTTAGTTGTGTTTAACATGTCCGTGTTTGCTAGGTTACAGTCTAATTTAAATTTTTATGTATTGTGTAATTTTTTTTACAGAATACTGTAAAAATTTTGAAAAATTTTTTTTTTTTCTCTTTTTGTTAAGGAAGCTTTATGTTTGCTTTTGAGTCCCACAATATTGTTAAACAAGTTATTCAACAATTACCGAGTGTTGGCATTGGCAATTCTTATGGTTTGGCTAAATCTAAGTAATATTGTTATTTGTTTTAAAGAGTTTTTTAACATATGTTAGAAGTAGTTTTAAAAAAAAGTTTAGTTCATGAAAATTTCTTGTTTAAACAATAAATTTTGGTTTAAATTATTCTTATATAAGACATTAAACCAACAACAAGCATTATTATATATTTTAATATTTAATAATGCTTGTTAATATATTTTAATTTCTGCATTTGAACTAACACTGAATTAAGTTATTACATTGAATAAAATATATTTAAAAATTTCTAAATAATTGAATTTTTTTGTTTGTTTGTTTAGATGTGTTATTATTTTTGTTATGTTGTTATAATAATTTTAAAAAAATGGTTTTATAAACTTAAACATTAATGTATACTTGTTCACATCTTGACTGAGCAAGAAAATTCACTCTTGTTGATGATTGGTTTATTGAAGTTGGTTTTTCAGACTTTATAGTCTTGCTGGAAGAAAAAAAAGAGAAATTTTTCTCTCTTTTAAATAGTCATAATACTTTTATATCTTTTGTTTCAATTACTAATCTAAAATAATTTTCTAGTATTTTATTTTTTGTTGTTTTTATTGTTGTATTTATTTCTAAAGCGTGTACACAAAATAAATGTGAAAGTAGAAAAACAACTAAAAAAAAGTACTCCTCTATTTTTATTTCTAACCAAGTAATAATTTTAATACAATAATATAAAAGATCAAACATTAAAAAAAAAATTAATTATTCCTGTGGGAATCTAATAAAATTTCGAGTTTTTGCTTTAGTGGTACCCATAAGCTTGTGCACAGAATAAGAATCAAAACTATTTGATGCTTTTTTAAATGATATTTTAACATCTTTAATGTTTCTGCAAAGCTTTTTTGTTTTTTTCATTTTTCTTTTAATAATAGCCCACTACTTTTCAATAATTCTCAATTCTGGGCAGTTTGGAGGATTTTCGGTTTTAGGCACAAATTTCACATTATTTTTTTTATACCATTCCATAGCTAGTTTACAATAATGAATTGAAGCTAAATCAGGCCAGAACACAGGTCTGTTATTGTGTCATTTAATGAGAGATAAAAGGCTTTTTGTAAACATTGTTTAACATATATTTGACCAGAAAGTGTGGACTGAGAAAAATAAGGTGCTGATTTTTTGCCACAACTGCAAGTAGCTTGCCAAATCAAAGCTTTTTTAGCGAACTTGTCATGTTTTGTGTATTTAAATTTCTTATCTGTTTTTCCTCTATATTTGGTAATATAATAAACAGCACCAGGAATTTGTTGATGATCGTACTTGATATAATTTTCATCCTCTTCAATAAAACAGAAATTTTTAGAAATAAAATTGTCATACAACTTTCTGCCGTGGGTTCTTGCACTTATTTGTTGAGTTTCAGAATGGTTGGGCACTTTTTGTGCTTTAAAAGAATGAAAACCATGTTTGTTTTTAACTTTTGCAACAAAACTATGAGAAAATCCATATATTTTTGCACGTTCCCTTAGTGAAAGGCTTGGGTTATTCTTAAAACTGTTAACCAGTTTTCTAACTAGTTTTATATCTTTAAAACCTTCCTTTCTTCCACCACCAGATTTGATTGATTTTGTTTGAGAAAAACATTGAATAATACAACTAACGGTGTATGGATGTATTTGCAACGATTTTGCTATTGAGTTGTAGCTACTATTAGAATTTTGTAAATATTTGTGCATAATTTTTTCTCTTATGTCTTCTTCTTTTGTCATTTTTAAAACTAATTTCAAGTTAAATCCAAAAGCTAACAAAATTTTTTGAAACACACAACAAAATACAAAACAATTAAAAAGATTTTAATACAGCCACTGAAAAAAAACAGCATGCCTATTCTTTCACATTTATTTTGTGCACATGCTTTATCCACAAATGTGCTTTTAGAGTTCTTTAGGCTCTATTTTCTTAATTTTTATGACTGTAATTACAAAAAAGATTTATTTATTATTTACTTATTTATTTTTTCTTGCAGTTTTGCAATTTGCAACTTAATTGGTAGTTACATCTTAGTTGCTAGTTACCATGCAACTAACTACTCAATTAGTGACTTTCCACTTTGCAGCTGCCAACTCTATTATTCTTACAATTTGAAATTTCATAAATAGCTGTTTGCAACTAAGTTGCAATTTAATTAGTTTGCTAAGGAAAAAATAATAATATATTTGTAACTATTGTTTTGTTTAATATTTTTGTAATAAAATGTATTTACATTTTTTATTAGGAGTGTTTCATTTTCATCACCAAAACAGTTGTTTTCAAAATCAAATGTTTGTCAGCGTTGGCAGAACAGAGAAATATCCAATTTTGAATATCTTATCTTTTTAAACACCATTGCCGGTATATAAATTTTTTTTCTTTGTGTAAACACAATTACTGTTGTATAAAAATTTATTCTAAAAGAATGGTAATAACTTTTTTTTCTCTTGTTTTTTAATAGTGTTTTTATTGTTCAGGACGAACTTACAATGACTTAAATCAATATTTTGTGTTTCCTTGGATTTTGAAGAATTATGAAAGCTCTACATTGGATTTGGAAGACTCGAATAACTACAGAGACCTTTCAAAGGTATTTAGATATTTTGTTGGCATATCAATATTACTTAGGTCGTTAGGAAAGTTCGTAACTCTCCTATTAAAAAAAAAAAAAAAAGAGTTTTTTTAAATTTTATTTTATCAAATGTTCAAAATAATGTCCATCGTTATCTATACAAAGTTGCATCCTTTCAAGCCATTTGTCAAACGTTTTTTTATACTCTTCTTTGGGTATTTTTTGAAGTAGCTTCGTTATGCGAGTTTTTTGACTTTCGACGTCAGTATCATCATCAAGATTTTTTTTTATCAAGTCGAATAGCCAATAATCAGATGGAGCTAAGTCTAATGAGTATGGTGGGTGGCGAATTATTTTTAATTCCAGCTTGGTTTAGACAATTTGTGACAGTTTCAGTCACATGGGGTCGAGCGTTATCATGGAGAAATTTGAAATTTTGAGTGCCTGTTTTAGGTCTTTGCTTATTTATTTCGCATATAAGAGGTTTCAAACAATTTTTTATATATTATTCGCTAGTAATGGTGTCTCCTTTTTCAACATAACCCAAATGAACAACACCTGTTGTTTTGAAGAAGATGTAGAACATGTTTTTCGGCTGAAACCTGTCGCATCTTACTATAGTTTTTGGACTTTCACCTTCACCGACCCAACTAGCATTAGCCGACTTGTGTCCAACTTGTCTCAAATAAATCCACCATTCATCCCCTGTAATAATATCCCATAGTCTCCATGGGCCGTTTCTGAAAAGGGCTAAATTTTCCTTACATGCCTCAACTCTATTCTTGCAATTTTGATCGCTTAACTCGTGGGGTATCCAACGTGTTAACCATGTTATTTTTCTTTTTTTAAGTGCGTTGTGAATGATTTCTTTGATTGTAAAACGATTAATCAATGTCAGGGCTTCAATTGTATCATGTGTTGCATGCAGATTTTCTTCAATAATGGCTCACACACGTTCAATATTCTCAGCTGTATATGTGGTTCGAGGGTGCCCTGAGCGAGGATCATCTTCGAGACTCTCTCTACCATCTTTAAATAAAGTAGCCCACTTGGCAACTGTACTATATTTTGGAGCTTGGTTACCATGAACTAAAACCAACTCATCGGATATGGCTTGTGCTGAAACTCCAAGTAGAGCACGGGTGTTAATATATGCTCGATATTCAAATTTTTCCATTTTTAAATTTTTTTTTTAACATATATAATAAAATTTAAATAACTTTTTTAATAAACATTCAAAGTATTTCAACAAGTACTTAAAATGTTCATAATTAAACACAGTTTAAAATGATATATAAATATTTAATTATTTCCTGTCTCATTGTATCTTTACAGATGAAGTTCTACGAACTTTCCTAATGACCTAAGATATTGCAATAATGTTGGCATTCCTATATTAATGAATAACAATCCGCTTACTTTAGAGAAAGTCTAAAAGCACATTGTAAATGTAATTAGACTTGTTTTATCTGCCAAGCTTGAGCCACTCTCCCATTGTTGTAAGGTTGAATTTCTTTCCTTTTTTCTACAAATACCATCACGGTCAATGCACAAACAACCACCATCTCTATTACAATAAACCAAAACTCATACTTGCTTGTTTCTATTCTATTTTGCTTATTCAACAAGTTCCTTTTACTCTATATAAGGTTGCATTTCTTTCTTTTTTCTACAAATACTATCATGGTCAATGCTCATCTCCATTATGATAAATCAAAACTCATTCTTGCTTGGATTCTAATTTAAGAAGTTGCAACCTTTTACTGTATCTGTCCCTTCATGCTATAAAAACTTTTATTAATCCAGTTTTTTTCCTTGCACATCAAAAAACCTTATAACTCTTAGCCATCTTCATGTTTGTTTTTTATATACAACCTACAACTTTTCAATTCTTCAGATAACCATTTCCTAGTATTTTTACTTATCCTCTATTTTAAAATAACTCATAGCTTAATAGTGGTTGCTTGCAATCTTGTTGGAAGTAAATGAGAGCTTGAAAATATATTAATATATGACAGTATTTAATAAATAGTTAATGTAAACATAAAATTATAATATATAAAGAATTATAAATTTTTTTATAGTTCCGGCTATCAGCCCCTGCTAAATCTTATAGTTTTGCCAAGGCCGGAGCTGAGGCCAGTTTAATAATTATTATGTAAAAATTTAAAAATATTTTTGCTTAAATAAATTAAAATGACTTTGTGGATAATACTTAATTTAATAATTTCTATTTTTAAAACATAAAAATGACAAAAAACATAAAAAAACAAAACTTTTAATTAGTTTATTTATTTATCAGCCTATTGGTGCATTAAACCCCTTTCGCCTGGGCCAGTTTGTTGAGCGGTTTAACACATGGGATGAATCATCAGGTGTACCCCCTTTCCATTATGGAACTCATTATTCCACTGGAGGCTTTGTTATGAATTGGCTTCTCAGATTGGTAAGTTGTTTAAGTTAAGTTAAGGTAAGTTTTCAAAGTTATTCAAAGTTACTAAATATATGAATGTTAATAGTTTTTTATGTAAATTATGAAATAATAAAAAATTTGCTAATTTTGAAAATTTTGTAAATTTTTAAAGTACTTTTACTTTAGGAACCATTTGCTTCCTTATTTTTGAGTTTACAAGGTGGAAAATTTGATCATCCATTGAGAACCTTTTCATCTATAATGAGAGCATGGGAAAATTGTCAAAAAGATACATCAGATGTCAAGGTAACTAATGCACCTCGAGCAAAAAATTCAACTGTCAAAGAAACAGAGTTTTTTTTATTTGTTAATTCTTATGTATAAAGGTTTACAAAAATGTTAAAAAGCAAAAAAGTTATTAAAAGTTATTATTTTAAAAGAAATTTGCTTCAAAACATTTGAAAATTTAATTCATATTGTAAAGCACAACCAATATATTTAATAAATAAATGCAAAATAAAAAAGAAATATAATTTTTGTGCAGTGGTAAAACTGTTTTTTTATGAGCAAGACCTAGAAAGGTAAAGCCTACTACATTTCTGGTAGTACAGTGCTCAACTTGCGTCCTCCTGTAGCAAAACTAAGCGCTGTATTCCTAGGAATCACCATGATACCAAGAATAATCAGAAATCTGTACTACTATTGCTGTATAACCAGTGACAATCTGAAATAAACAGTATGTAATTTTAAAAAAAAGTACTTAAAAAAAGTTGCAAAACACTATTTTTGTTTGAAGAGAAACTAACGAAAAATAATTTGTTAATTTTTGCTTTAATACTTGAAAGTCACATTATCACTTCCAATCTTATAAATTAAAACAATGTTTAATTAAAACAATCTTATAAATTAAAACAATGTTTAATTAAAACAATGTTTAATTAAAACAATGTTTAATTAAAACAATGTTTAATTAAAACAATGTTTAATTAAAACAATGTTTAATTAAAACAATGTTATAATTAAAACAATGTTTAATTAAAACAATGTTTAATTAAAACAATGTTTAATTAAAACAATGTTTAATTAAAACAATGTTATAATTAAAACAATGTTTAATTAAAACAATGTTTAATTAAAACAATGTTTAATTAAAACAATGTTTCTAAAAGTTAGTATAATAGTTTAAAAAATTATGTGAAATTAATGTAATAATTAATGCAATTATAATACATTATAATAATTTTTTTTTTTTTTTAGGAGCTTATACCTGAGTTGTTTTACCTACCACAAATCTTTTCTAACAGCAATAATGTAAATATAGTTATTTTTTTTTTTTTTGTAATTAAGTATAGTTTCATGTTTATGAAAATAACATAAAGTTTAATATTTATCATAAATTTTTTTGTTGATGTTCATTTTATAGTTTGTATTTGGTGAGGGAGATGGCGGAAAAGATATCAGCAATGTACAGTTACCACCATGGGCTCAATCGCCAGAACATTTTATCCATATTCATAATGAAGTAAAATAACTTATATTACATAATGTATTTGCAGGAAGTAAATGCTAAAATATCAAGATTTTTAAATCTTAACTGTTTCTGCAAAATATTGCAATCAAAATTTAGTAATTAACTAAATTTTTTTTTGCTTATTAGTTGTTTAATTATATTAGTTTTGAAGAAAAATTTTAAATTACGATCTTGAAAATCTTCTTAATTTCTTTTATTTTTTTTTAAAAGAATTTGCTCTTTATGGTACAGCTAATTTTGATATAGCATCGTAGTTCGATATGGCATCAATAATTTTTTTAAGTAATTGTTATTATTATACACTGTTATACATTTCAAAAATAATGATCAATAGCACTCCCACACCAGATGTGTGAAACACATCTAAAAAACACTTTTTAAAGGTCGGGATAAGTAAAACTGACACTTTATATTTTGAATTAAAAAAGATTGGAATGAGCTACTAAGTTTTTTTTTTTATTGAGCGCTATTAATAATTCTAGAACAAAAATAAAGAAAGAAAAAGAATTAAATTTTTCAGTATTAAATTTTCTAATTTTTCTCTTGATGGGAGTCATAAGATTTTGCACTAGGTGAGATCCATACTCTGTGGTGGTTTTATTCCACTTCTTAAAATCGGTATTTGATTCTGAGGCACTGCTAATATTTATAAAGGAAAATTTTTTATTTATTTTTTTACTAATAAATTTAAAAAAAAAACATTTTGTTAAACTTTTTTTGTAAATTTGAATAATTAATGTAATAGATATTTAACTTTTCTTTTAAATAAGTTTAAATCTATACTAATATTAGATTTTCTTAAAAAAAAAAAAGAGAGAAACAAACTTAAGCATTTTTAATACTTTCTAATATACTAAGATTTTAATCAATTAATATTCAAGTTGTTTAAAGCTCTAACTGCCAAAGATACTAATTACCTAAAACACTAATCAACTAAAATACAGCAAGGTACAAATTTAAATAAAATTCAAATAAAAAGAATAACTAATAAGCAGAGAGCTCTTTTAGGTGATAAATTTGTTTTTCCTTCGATAGTATATAGAATCATTCAGGTTAAGAATTAAAATTTGTGTAATAGAATTTTTGTTATAATGGTTAGTAAATTAGCAGTAATATTGATTGTCAGGACCTGTATCGATTCTCAGATAGTTGTTAGACTCAAGATGAGAATAGTTAATCAAAGACTGAGAGACCTTGCTAATATTAGTAAGAAAACTAATTGGGGAATAGTTAGATGGGACAGAGCTCCAAATGCCATTTTCTAAATAACTTGTTATATATTGAAAACATTTTTGTAATACTGTGATGGAAGCATTGTCCAGACCACAAGCCATAAAAGAGTTTAAGTGAGAAATAACAACGGAAGCTGAAGTGATTTGCACATCTAACAATGGATTAATCTATTTTTCTGGGATGATAGGAACAGTGTAATCATTAGATTTAAGAGATGAGTGAAAGGAAAAGTTTGTTACAAAAAGTTTCGCCTTATTGGAAGAAGTAATCTTTGGGTAAGGTAAGATCAGATTCATTTTTGTTAATGAAATTGTTAAAGATTTTCTAAAAGTCTCTACTTCCCTCATAAATGACTTAGTAATATGAGAATAATAGACTCTAGCCTTTGGTATTAATTTTTTGTCTTAATAAAAAGATGTTTGTTTTTAAGAGAGTTTTTCGTGTAAAAAATTAGAGAAATTATTACAATTAGCAGTAAGAATAAGAAAGTCATGGTTAGAGTAAGGCTTGACTTAAAACAGACAAGAAGATATAAAAGGTTCCATGCCTACCAGGAGCCCAGTCATAGGGTGAATCATTATAGGGTGAATCTGATACAGAACAAGTATGAAATAAAAGTTTTAGTGAGTTCGTAGCATGGTCTGAACCACCTAAAGGATAACAAAAAGGAACTAATCAGTCTTTAATTAGTGTCTTGTTGCTAAGGTCAGCAACAAGACACTAATTAAAGAGTTAAACTCAGTGATTATGGTTGTTACAAAAACAAGTGGAAAAAAAAGGTGAGATTAATAGTAAACAATAATTTTAATTTCAGTAGGGACAGTATTATTTTAAATTTGACCAGAAATAACATTAAAAAAAGTATTTTGGGAACAATAAAGAACAAAAAGAAAAGTGATTGAACTATCGAAGAAAAGAAACGCATAAAGGAAAAGTTATAGGTTAATACCTGAATCAATAACAAATAAGTGAATTGATTTGCAAGCATATGCCCAGTCCAAGATTCAACGACAAATAATTTAGTTGATTTGCAAGTATATGCCCAGTCCAAGATTCAACGACAAATAATTTAGTTGATTTGCAAGTATATGCCCAATCCAAGATTCAACAACAAATAATTTAGTTGATTTGCAAGTATATGCTCAGTTCAAATATTAGTTAGACAGGTGTTGTAAATGAAAGTTAATGAATGAGCGAGTAGTTTTTGTCATTTTTATTCCAATACTTACAAAGGCTAATCCGATTGATGTTTAGACAATTGATTTATTTATTCAATTAGGTGTCAGTTTAATAATTTTAAAAATTTGTTTTTAATGCCTTTATTAACCATGTTGTTTTTATAGTACTTCTGCTAAGTTAAAAAAGTTTTTTTATTTTTATGATTCTGAATTGCTTTTTTGAAAGAAGTTTTTGTTTATTAGATATAATATTTAGTAATTGTTTTACAAATTAAATAAATAACTAACAGAATCAAGTTTTAATAAATTTTGAATTATTAAGTTAAAAATTTGTGATTTAATTTCAAAAAATCTTCTTTAAATTAATGAACATTTTTTGAAATTGCAAGCTCTCAAGTTTAGTTGTTTTCGGTTAAATATCTTATTATTTTATTTTATTTTTATCTTATGATTTTATTTTCTGTTAAATATCTTATGATTTTATTTTCTGTTAAATATCTTATGATTTTATTTTCTGTTAAATATCTTATGATTTTATTTTATTATATGCAGGCATTGGAATCTGATTATGTGTCAGAAAACTTGCATAAGTGGATTGATCTTATTTTTGGATACAAACAAAAAGGTTTGCAATTTTTCAGTATTGTTATCATTTCTGAAAACATTTTGTAAATTTTAAATATTTTAAGTGCAAATAAATTTAGGATTTCTTTTGTTCATTTAAGCAATAATTAATATTAAAATCAATACTTTTATTATTATTTTTTTATTATGATTTTAAATATTGTTGTTGTTTTACCAAGTTTTTAAGGAAAATCTTAAACCATAATTAATCTCATTACTTTTTTTTTTGAATAAATAAATAATGATAAAGATAATTTACAAAAAAAAAAGTCCACAACCGTAATGTTTTTACCATGAGTTTTAAATTTACTCCTGTTATGATAGATTTATGATTGTATTAAAACTACTGCAGTTTGTAATAAAACAAAAGAGGGCTTTTTTTTAACTAATCAGCATTAAAATGACCATAAAAGAGATTAGGATTAAACAACATTTTTTATATAATAACATGAAAAAAATGATTAAATAATTAACAAGATTTATACTTATAAAAATTTGTAAACTTTTTATCTATAACAAATTATTTAATTCAAAATAAATATAATCGTTTATTGAATCACAATCAAATTTTAAAATATAATTACTTTGAAAATCCTCATGGTGGTACTGTGCTCAACTTGTTGCTCTGCATAGCTGCCTTGTTTGCCAAGGTTCCTGTTTTGGAGTTGAAAAGTTGATAGAGGGTTGTAACCATAATTAAAGTAGCCTCCTTGACTGTAGTGGCCTTCTTGGCCTTGAGGAGGTAAATTAACATTAAAAAAAATTTTTTAATGCTTTCTTTTGGTTTTTTAGAATTTAAAAACATAGTATTGCAATGCAATAATGAAATAATGTTTAAGTTTGTTATTAATTTTTTTTTTTGTTTATTATTCATTTTATTGTTTTGTTTATTATTATCATACTTTTATTTTTTTCGAACATACAATTTTACATTTTTATTTGTTTGCTTAAGTTTATTTATTTACATTTGACTCGTATATATTTTGTTTTTTAAAAATTTTTCAACATACTTTCTTAGTAGTTAATTGCATGACAATTATGCTAATAGAGCGGTTTTAAAAATGGTTAATAAATAATTTATATATTTTTATTAAGGCAAAGAAGCCGAGCACAGTGCTAATGTTTTTTACTACCTTACCTACGAAGGAAGTGTTGATATAGATGGTATTGTTGACCCTGTAACAAAACAGGTGTGCAAATAACTTGTTAGACTATTTATTGGCAACAGTTTTTTTTAATAGCTAATTAATGAATGTAAAACTTATTAATGGTTTTTTAAATAGGCTATTGAGCAACAGATAAAATGCTTCGGTCAAACTCCTTCACAACTTCTTACTACACCTCACCCTCCTCGTAATACTAAGGTAGTTGTTTTAAATTGCACTTTCAATCTTTTTTGTTTCTGAAAAGCTTCATGTAATTTATTGTATTTTTAGAATACTTCACAGGAATCACATAAAAGTAAGTAAATCCCTATAATTTGAAATTCTATCTAAGCTATATTTACTAAAGTTTTATCTCAGACAATGATTTATTCCTTAACAAGAGGAAAGTTTTTCATTAATGCCATATATACTAATTGGTTTGGTATATAATAATTGAATAAAGGGTTGATTTAAATTTCAGGTAAAGTAATATTTACGGAATCAGTAAAGTTCAAATATTATTTTTTTAAGTTATGATTTTTAGGTATTTTTTTGTCGTTTCTTGTTTCCCCTGAGGTTCCTGTTGTACATGTTACATCATATACTAACACACCAATGGCTGCAATTATTACAATTAGTTGTAATCAAATGTTTTCAGTTAATAAATGGATCAATTTTGGTAAATTTTTTTCTTAATTCACTATTTGGTTAACTTTTTTGGTGAGAAGCATTTTTTTCAGTCAAAAAGGTTTTTTTCAGTCAATAAAATAAACTTTATTGTTGAAGATGTTAGCATTAGTTTGTATTTTAAAACAAAGATTTTAAAAATCATTAAAGGTGGTTCAATAACATCATTTAAATCATTAAAGAATGTACAAATAGAACAAGATCCTCTGTTGGGTTAGTGATTATATTTGTTTAGTTCTTTCAAATAATTTAAGTATAATTGCTTTTTATTTCCTAATTTTTTTTTACAGAAACAGTTCATGGGCGTTATCAAAGACAACTTGGAGAACCTTTAGATGAAAGTGTTACTGTGACATCATCTTGTTTTGTAGTGTCATCAGACAATCGTTTTATATTTTCATGTGGATATTGGGATAAAAGTTTTAAATGCTTCTCAGCTGAATCAGGCTAGAAACTTTTGAAATTTTCTTAATTTAAATTGAAAATATTCAAAGCTACAAAATGTTACTTTAAAACTTCACTTTATTACTTAAAGTTAAAAATGTCACTATAAAACTTTACTTTATTACTTAAAGTTTAAAATGTTACATTGAAACTACACTAAACTATTTAAAGTTACTAAGTGTTATGGATACTGAAATATTGTTAATTTTCAAATAAAAAGCTATAATTAACTTTAATACAGCAAACATTTTTTTAAATTGACTTAAATATTGCCAACATTTTTTGCACTAAGTTTTTCACTTCTTTTTTTTTTTTTGGTGCAAATTTTTTATAAAAAATTTGCACATTACTAGTGATTTTTATAATTATATCTTCATATTTATATATAATAATATTTCTCACTTTATAATAGTATGATATAATCATATAATGCCATAATATACATAAATTATATATGTGTTTATTTCTATTTTAATAGATAACATATAAATTTAAAAACATAACTTATTATATAATGCAGTTGTAGTAATTTTTATAATTTTTATCCTTCAGGCAAACTTGTTCAATGTGTGTTTGGACATTGGGATGTTGTCACATGTCTAGCCTATTCTGATGATGAATTAACTTCAGCAAATGCAATTATAGTATCAGGTTCAGCTGATGCAACTGTTTTAGTGTGGATATGGGATCATAAACGTCATAGAATTATTGGTCCTGATGATGGCACAGGTTTAAATTTTTAGTGATATAACACTGGTATCATAGTTTTATTCTGTTATCACATATTATCACATAATGTGTAGTAACAGAATCTACTATATGTTTGATTTTAACGAGTTTACTTTGAAAGAAACGTTTTTTTTAAGAAAAAAAAAATTTTTTGTGATTATCTCAAAATGTAAAAAAATGATTTGGGCCACTTTTGCTTTAGGCTATATAATATGATATTACATGATACAATATCAGTGTTAGCCTAAATACAAACATCTTTTTTTTTTTTCTAATTGTTGTATATAACAGTATTCAGTGTAATTAGGTATTCATATTTTTTAAAATATTTTAAGGTCATGGTTCTACTCCAATTACTATTTGTACTGGTCATCAATTGCCTATTACTTGTATTGATGTAAACACGTCACTTGGTATCATTGCAAGTGGAAGCATTGGTGAGGATATTGCTTAAAATATTTCTGAATTTTTAAATTTATTTTCAGTTTAGTTAAGATCAAGAATCTAGAATTGAAAGTTAGGATGACAATTTTTTCCTAATTTATTTCAATTAGGTTTTATATTTTTTTCATTAGAAGGTCCGTGTCTTCTTCACAGCCTTAGTGGTGAACTACTGCGCAGTTTAAAAGGACCTGCTGAATGCCAGAATCCTCGTTTGATTAATATTTCTAATGAAGGAAGAATTCTTGTCAACTATACTAATGAACACAGTTGGATGGCAATGTTTTCCATAAATGCAGAACTTTTTCATCATGTTAAATTAAAAGAACAAAATCTGGTAAATATATAAATAAAATAAAATAATGTTTATCAAAGATTTAGTAAACATATAGTAGGATAATAATACTGTAGGATATATAAGGAAGCCTGGGAGCTTATACTGGAAACCTAATTTACTGCAGCTTTTCAACTACACTCTTTTAACTTTTTTTAAAAGATTTTTTACGTTTAAAAAAAAAAAATTTAAAGAAGTAAATTATCGAATTTCAAATTTATGCGTTAGTTACATAGTATTGAATTTCAGTGAATATTGATTAATGATCCAACAGCCTTTTTTCAAAAAATAACCAATATACCTAAAAATGGTAACTGTATCTAAAAAAGTAAATTATTCACATGATGAATCTATATAGCTTTTCACATTGTGTACATTTATTTTTGTAAAGTTTACTCTACTTTAAGGTACTGTTTAAACAAATAAACATAGATATTGAAATAATTACTGATATATTGCAAGAATACTTATAGTACAGGCAGTATATAAAATTACCTTGAACAAATTGCAACAAAAAGTTTTTCTACGACATAATAACTATCAAGTAGTTCTATGTGACATATAAAAAGTCCTAAGAATTTCAGTTGGGGGAAAGTCGTTAAATTTTAAAAAATGACACACAGTTTGTATGGTATTTCTATGTTAACAATGTGTCTGAATTTGCTTTCTTTTAAGCCTCTTTAACTCTTTAGTTCTAATTATTTATATTTTTTATAAGTTAAACAAAGTATAAGCCATTAAATAATAAAAATAAAGAATAATTTCAATAGTTTTATATACAGATTAACAACTTGACTTAAGTATGCACTGCTTGTATTTATTCATATTTTAGATAAGTTTTTTTATCGAGAGAAATTTCACGTTTAAATTATTTAACTGAAAAGCTTATTTAACAGCAATTTATTATTGATAACAGGTGTAGGGTGTGGTCAGGTATTACCTTTTTATTGGAAAATTTAAATTTGCATCCACGTATGTCATTTTTATTCTGTAATAAAAATAATTAGAATTTTTCTTACAAATCAGATTTTAATGCTTGCACTATTTTGAATTCTTTATTTACTTAGAATTTTATTTTATTTTTATGAGTTAAAAGTGACATTAGTCTTTCTGCATTCAATATTTATAACTTTTTAAAACTTAAATACATATTATTTACAGACCTTATTAATGGCATATGTGTTACATTACTAAAATATAATCTGGCTAATTGTAGGCAAAGGTTATATATTCTTTTGTGTTACATCACTCAAATATAATCTGGTTAATTGTAGGCAAAGGTTATATATTCTTTTTTACTACATGTTTTCTAATATATCATGATAATTTTTTTTGTGTTGTGTTTTATTTATTTTAAAGATAAGTTTCTTAATTCTTTTAATAAAATAATCTTAACTCTAGAATGACCAACCTTGCACTTTAGAGGAAGCAAAATAGTGTATATTGAAATACTTTATAGATTGTCTTCAACTTACAGCAAGCAAGGTACCTACGGTATAAAGTTACAAAGATCTTGGTCATTTAAGAGTTAAGTAGTTTTATGAAACATAAATATTTAGTATGAATAATTGTTCCATTTTAAACTTCAGATATGGACTTATCAAAATGTGCAATATGCAAAGAACCCATTGATGAAGAAAATAAACTGACAGTAACTTTAAGTGACAAGGGTAGCCCAAGCAAGGGTAGCTAACTTATCTAGTGAAAAAGGGGGGAATAATGTTCACGCACAGCCTGGTATAAAGGTGCACACAGATTGTTGAGGAATATACTGTAATCCCCATCAAATTCTCAAAGTCACAAGGCAAAAGGATGAAGAGCATGTTAAATACCAGAAAAGGCATTCACTTAGATCATCTGAAGAATTTTTTGACTCACACTGGCTGTTTTGCGGACAACCAGCTTTTCTAGGGATCTGTGATAAAAAAGATAAAAAGTATACTGTACTACAGGTAAAGACGATCGAATTCAAAGAAACAGTTCTGACAGCTTGACAAGAACGTGGTGATACATGGGGTGATTTAGCGAAAGGCGAATTATCCATGTTCATGACCTTCATGCTACTGATGCTGTTTACCATTACCATGTCAACTTTCGTACAAAGAAGCAAATACCAGCAAACTAAACAAGAAACTAATGACACCACGAAAAAGAAACTTAAGTTGGGTTGACCAAAAAAAAAAGAAAGAATGAATGCCTTCTTAGAAGTTGCAAGCTACTTAGAGGAAAATGATGATGAGCAGATCACTATAAATGATCTTATTGACCTCATGAAGAACAAAATGCAATCAGTTCCACACAAGAACCATACAGCTATCCCTATATGAAAGTAAAGCTGGAAGAACATTTTGGCAACAGAATTATTTTAACTGAGATAAATGGAAGACCAAATGTGATGACTTTTAGAACGGCAGCAAGGGCTGTGCTTCAGGATTATTACATCAATCAACGGATAGATGATACTGAGGATGAGGAGCGTAGGCTTGTGCAGGCTGCTGCTAAAATATTAAAAAAGGACATAAAGGCAGTGCAGATATCTTATGAAAATTATCCATCATGTGATGACATAGAATTAGAAGAAATGGGCATTTGCTTCTTACCAGAAACACTCAGGCTATTACTTAAAACACTTTTTGTTGGGAAAAAAATTGATGTGAAGATTGCTTCCATTGGACAAGCTATAATGCAAGCCACAAGACCACGGGTTCTGTTACCACCAATCTAGTTCGGGCTAAGCGTCCAGCTTTATCACCATTTCTCCTCACGGTTTCTAATTGGCTCTCTGCATCATCATAGATTTTGTTGCTCTTATCAAGAAGTACTTAAATTTCAGAAAAGTGCGGCTCATTCACAAGGAACAGAAATCGCCAACCATACAACCCAGTTTGTCCGGTATGCAGCTGATAATGTAGACCACAATATTGCTACTCTGGATGGACATAATGCATTTCATGGTATGGGCATGATTGCTATGATTACATCTGGGACTCAAGCATGCAGACAAATTCCTAGGACGAAAGTGAGTGCTGTTGATATATCTAGGATAGGAAGGGTGCCTATCAGTTACCACAATGAAGACAGATGTGGAATATCAGCGGTAACATATGAAACTCTCCAAAGAATTAATGCTCAGGACATAACTGCCGATATGATATCCTGTGGAAGACTTAGATTATGTTTGGATCAGCACGGCCAGCATGGTCCGGGATGATGCAGCTTATTCATCAAGGCGCTCACCCAGAAAAGTCATCAATTATGTTTCTGCCAATGATAGATATGAACCCAAGTGACATAACATGCATATACTTTACTCTGAAGTTTATTAACGAACATGCAAGACGCCATGATGTATTACTAATTATTATAATTTGACCAGCCACTCTGGTAGAAAGCTTTGATGATAATTACAGCAGAACCTCCAGAAAGTGATTTAAAAAAACATTGTGTTGCGTTTAGGCGGCTTTCACACCGAAATGAGTTTTCTTGGATGCATGGGACACTTGATGGCTTCATCTGGGCTACAAGAATTTTTTGAGTTGATATATGCACCAAATGCAATAGTCCACATGTTGTCTGGAAAAGCTATTGCTCGTGCAGTTTGAGGTCATTTTATTGTCGATGCTGCGCTGAGTGCTATGCTCTTGTCCCAAGCATTTAATATTTCTCTACCACATGCTATGGTAAATAATACAATGGATTCCGATCAATTAGCTACACCTGAAACTAACATCAGAGCTGCAAATTTGTTTTGGAAAACATATGAAGGGGTAGTTTCTGAACTATATGAGAAGCTTATGGCTGAGTCAATAACTGCAAATGAAGTTCAGTCAGATCAGGTTATCCTGCTTCAGGTTATCCTCTTCAGTCAGATCAGGTTATCCTGCTACTGGTAACATGTAGCCCAGTACAATCTGCTTCATGTCCTGCTGCCTTGTAGGATACGCCTTTTTAGGCAAAGGCTAGGAGATGCCAACTCCGATTTAAAACACCCCCTGCCTTGGGGCTCTTGGTTGATTAAAGCTTCTCACCCCTTCTTCATCTATTAGGCTGGCGCAGATGTTGAATGCTGGATCTTCTTGACTCAATGTATGGGTTTTGCTTGTGTCTCTGTTTTTATGACTAGGCAACTCATTCTATTATCTCCTAATGAGGGTACAGCTCTAAAACTCAGTGTTATGGTTCTGAGGCCGGCTGGTAGTCAGGTTTCCGGAACTCTATGGTAGCTCTCAGAGAGGCTGATTCCATCAACAGCTGAAAAATATCAAAGTATTAACAGTGCCATGTTGCGCATGGATGGTGTCCCTGTTTGTACTTTTGGTGTGCATTGCGGAGGCCACATTTGGAGCCCTTTGTTACGGCTTAGGGTTTATTAGTAGTAATGAGACAATTGCTTGGGCTATTAAACAGTGTTCTGAGTACTATCTATGCTTTGAGTCAAGTTCTTCAATCTAATTTTAAAATGAATAAAGTACCAAAAACTATAAAACACCAAAAACCATCATCATCACCAAGTTCTCTAAACCTATCATTCACTAATATTCGTGATCTCGAAGTAACTTTTCTTCTGTTGAGTCTTATCTCTTGCAAAGTTCACCAGACCTACTTGCTCTTTGTGAGACTAATTTGAGTTCAGCTGTCTCATCTTGTGATCTTAGTGTTGATGGTTATCTTCCTCTAATTCGTAAAGACTCCAATAGTCACATGCTTGGCCTGGGCATTTACATTCGTAAGAATTCACCCATTTGTCGTGAAACTAGGTTTGAATCCACAGACTATTCTTTTATGTGCTTTCGTTTAGCACCACTTCACTCTATTGCCTTTCTCTTTGTTCTATATCGCTCTCCTTCATCTCAAGACTGCACACTTTTTGACGTTATTTCTGATCATATTGACCAAGCCCTCTCTTTTTATCCATCAGCTAATATAGTTGTTGTTGGTGACTTTAATACTCACCACTCTTGGCTCTAGTGTCAGTGATTCGGCAGGCATTAAAGCCCACAACTTTTGCCTTTCTCAATCCCTAACTCAAATAGTCAACTTTCCAACTTGCTTTCCAGACAACCCGAATCATTTAGCTTCACTACTCGACTTATGTCTTGTTTCTGATCCTAATCAGTGCTCTGTTTCTCCACATTTACCCTTAGGTGCTTCTAATCACAGTTTGATCTCTCTAAAACTAATATCTCATTCTTCTTCATCACCTGAATCCCCTTATTATTGAATCTCTTACAACTACAGTAAAGCTGACTGGGATTCTTTCTGTGATTTTCTTCGTGATGGCCCTTGGGTAGAAATCTTTTGTCTTCCTGTTGACAAATGTGCTTCTTACATAACTTCGTGGATTCAGGCTGGCATGGAATCTTTTGTTCCCTCTCAACGATTCCAGGCCAAGCCTGACTCTCCTCCATGGTTTTCCTCACACTGTGCTGCTCCGATTGCCAATCGAAACCATTACTTCCATATTTATCAGCAAAACAATTCTCCAGAAAACAGACGTCTGTTTATTACTGCTAGAAACAATTGTAAAAAGGTTTTGTCTAACGCCAAAACCCGATATTCTCAGGTCATGAAATCTCGTATCTCATCTCAAAAATTAAGCTCTCGTGACTTCTGGAGAATCTTTAATAATATCAATAATAAGGGCAAATCTATAATTCCACCTCTCTTGAATGGTTCAGACTTTGTCACCTCACCTAAAGACAAAGCTGAATTGTTTGCTAAAAACTTTTCATCAATATCATCTCTTGATTCCACTAGTTGCTTTCTATCTGATATTGCCAACAAACAGGTTGATCCATTGCTTGACATTCATATGACTCCAGCATCTGTATCTAAAGTGATTTCCTGCCTAGACTCTTCTACAGCTTGTGGCCCGGACAACATACCTGTTATTGTCTTGCAGAAGTGTTCTCCGGAGCTGTCGTCTATACTCTCAAAACTATTCAACAAGTGCTTATCAGAGTCTTGCTTTCCAGCCTGCTGGAAAGCGGCATCTGTTATCCCTATCTGAAAATTCTTGGATTCGTCTAACTACCATCCCATAAGTCTTCTTCCTATCAAGGTTTTTGAATCTTTAATTAACAAACACTTAATTTCTCATCTTGAATTTAATCACTTACTTTCTGACCATCAATATGGATTTCGATCTTCTCGTTCTACAGCTGATTTGTTAACAGTAATAACTGACAGGTTTTATCGTGCATTAGATAAAGGTGGAAAGGTTAAGGCCATCACTCTAGACATTTCAAAAGCTTTTGATAAAGTTTGGCATGCTGGTCTTCTCCATAAGCTTTCTTCTTATGGTGTATCCGGCAACATCTTTAAGACTATTGAATCCTTCCTTTCCAATCGTAGCATAAAATTTGTCCTCGATGGACAACACTCATCTTCTTATTCTGTAACTTCAGGGGTTCCTCAAGGTTCTATCCTTGACTCTATACTCTTTTTAATTTACATTAACAATCTTCCAGATATTCTCTCATCTAAGGTGGCATTGTTTGCTGATGATGCTACCATTTATTCTTGTCGTGATAAGAAACCAACACCTTCTGATTGCTTGGAGGGAGCATTTGAGCTTGAAAAGGATCTCACTTCTGCTACAGCATGGGGCTCACAGTGGCTGGTGAACTTTAATTCAGATAAAACTCAGATAAAAATTTTTTCAGCCAATCGTTACTGCAATAATTTAGATCTTCCTATATTTATGAACGGTGATGTACTCGATGAGTCATCCACTCTTCATCTTCTAGGATTAACTCTTACTTCCAATCTTTCTTGGAAAACATGTATCAAATCAGTTGCAAAATTAGCATCTGCTAAGGTTGCATCTCTTTATCGAGCTCGTCACTTTCTTACTTTGGATTCTATTCTCTATCTCTATAAATCTCAAACCTGGCCGCGTATGGAATATTGTTGCCATATCTGGGGCGGATCCTCTAATGATGCCCTTTCTCTTTTAGACAATGTGCAAAATTGTGTTGTAAACATAGTTGGACCTGCTCTTGCAGCCAACCTCCAACCATTATCACATCGTTGTAATGTTGCTTCTCTTTCTCTTTTCTACAAATACTATAATGGGCACTGCTCTCAAGAGCTAGCGTCTCTTGTGCCATCTACTATAATTCATTTTCGTGTTATTCGTCATTCAATTAAGTGTCATCCTTTATCTGTGACTGTTCCTAAGTGCTCCAAAAACGTTTATTCGTCTAGTTTTTTTCCTCGAACATCAGCTCTTTGGAATTCGCTTCCTTCATCTTGCTTTCCTGACTCATATAATTTGCAATCTTTTAATTCGTCTGTCAATCGTTATCTTGCTCTACAATCTTCATCTTTTCTCTTTCAGTAACTTCCAACTTTAATTAGTCGCTGCTTGCAGCCTTGTTGGAAGCGAAGATGTTTAAAAAAAAAAAATGTGAGAACATTCTCTTTATTCATGCAATCCTTGGGTGTGATACAACATCTCACATTTATCGTATCAGAAAAGGGGCTTCTTTAAACAAATTCTTGACAAATATTCATTTTCGTGAGCAAGTATCTGTATTCAATTCTCAATTTGCATCTGTCAGTGATATTATATCAGCTGGAGAAAAAGCCTTGGTCCTCTTATTCAATGGGAGTTCCGACGAAAGTCTGGAGACTCTAGGATACAAACGATTCTGTGAAAAAGTAGCTACCAACATATGCCACGTTCAAGCAGCCAAATACCACATCCTCTGTGTGTACTTGCAAGTACAAGAATAAAAAGGCTAGTGAAGAAGCACTCCTTCCTGAAGAGTGGGGATGGAGGAAGAGTGCTGAAGGCCTCATTCCTTTTCAGACTGATTTACCGCCAGCCCCTGCAGATCTACTGAGTGTTCTACGATGTAATTACCAAACTGACTGCCACATCCTAAAATGTACTTGTAGAAAAAATGGAATTGAATGTACCTCAGCATGTGGGCACTGCAGAGGAACAAGTTGTGCAAATGTATCTCAAATGAATTTTGATGATTCAGACGAAGAAGTTAATCTCATTTGACTTGGTGTTTAACCTAAATAATGCATTTATATACTTTTACACATATTACTTTTATAAAAGTATTTGCAAATAATTTTTTGTGTCATGCTTACATGAGTATGGGATTTAAAATAAATAAAACTTTTGTATCATTTTTTAAAGTAAGCTTTTACTCAAAAGTACAAGTCAAAGAGTTTTGAAACAAAAAAGCATCAGAAAACTGTTACATACTGCAAAAGTAAAAAAAAAGTATAAAAAAAATATCACTATACTTTTCGAAAAAAGTGATAAGTATGACAAAATCAAAGATGACAGTCTTTTTGTTTGATTTGTGTTTTTTTTTTCTTTTTCCCCCACAAGGATTGCTTAGGACTTTTTTAAGTCATTCAGGATACTAAGAGTAGATAAAAAATGCTGACAGACTTTTTGTTGCAATTTGTTCAAGGTGGGCCTACTTTTTTTTATTAAAATGCCTGTACTATTATAATTTATACTGAGGATCCGGTGTGACTAATATTACAACTTGTTGAAGAAGTAATTTTTCGCTGCATTTTTGTTATAACAAAATGCTGAAATCAAAACTTTAGTTTTTAATGGCTTTTTGTTTTTTAATTTTTATTTTATAGGCTGTTGTATTTACTAAAGACGGTCGATTTTTTGTTACGGGTGGTTACGATAAGTGTTTTCAAGTATGGCGAAGTTTTGAAATGATATTATTAAGTGTTTTTCCGCCTTGTGATGGTAGCATTCGTTCACTTGCACTTACTCCTGACCAAAAGTAAGTTATTTAAAATATTGTTTGATAAGCTACAAGAGTTATTTCTGAAGCTCAAATTTCAATCAAAACTTAAATTCAAAATCGATAATTTTGTTCTTAAATTGACAATATTTAACTTCAGGTGCTTGTTTTTTTTTTTATGTGTGTGTGTTTTTTCTAAAAAATTTTATTTTTATAAATTTAATTATCAGGTGCTTGGTTGCGGGTTTAAGTACGGGTTCCATTATTGCGATGGCTATGGACTTCTCCATATGGCCTCGTGTGCACAAATCATCTTCGACTTCTAATGTAAATAGTAAGTTAACAAATTTGCAGAATAATACAACAGGTAGTGCTCCCGAAGTAGTCTTTTCCTCATCACAAAATTCTGGCATAGAAGATAAATGTATTACTGATGAAAAATTTCAAGAAGGTTTAAATCTACTAACTGAGACCATTTCTAATAAGAATGAAATAGAAAATACTTCTACTGAACGTTTATCATATCATCCAGAAATGACAAGCGAGTTACCAAATAATTTTAATGTAGCAGATAAAGTAAAAAATCCAGAACCTTTATCAAATAATGAACCTCCTGAAGACTTGTCAAACAACAAATATCTAGAGGATTTCTCTATTGATAAATCTTCCGAAGGACTGTTAAATGATGAATTGCCTCTAATCATATCAAATAACGAATCCGAAAAAAGTATATCAAATCGTGAATTTCTAGAAAATGAATCTCCCAATGAATCTCTAGAAAATTTTTCCACAAATCAACTACAGAATTTATCTAATTATGAACCTCTAAAAGATTTATCAAATAATGAATCTCTAAAAAGTTTATTAAAGAACGAATCCCATGAAGATTTTACGAGTAATAATATAATGATAAATAATCGTTCCTCAATTAGTTCGACAGATAGTATATTATCTACGGTAATTCAGTATTCTAACGGAAAATCTTCGAGTAAAACCGAAGAGCAATTTGAAAATGTATCTGTTGATCAGTTTAAAGAAGAGTTATCTGGTGACCTATTGATTGGTCAATATAAAGATTTTCCTGAGACTATGAAAACAACAGCAAATCTAAACGTTTCATCTGGTTACACAACAAGTTTACCTAATGTTGAAAAAATTGATGACCAAAGCAATATTGTTTCTAGTGAAGAAATTCCTATAGAAAAATTACGTGAGCATGAAAATTCTGAATATCCAGAGGGTAAGTCAGTTAAAACATTGCTCGAGACATCAAAAATAGTAGAGTAACTGTTGCCATAGCAATATTTATTTTTAAATTAGCTGATTTGATTTTTTTTTAATGGAATTCAAAAAAAATATTATATTCAATTAATTGCTTTTGCTATAAATGCAAAATGTATTTTAACCAACGGGAAAAATAGATGTACATATAAATAATATTAGTAGTAGCTTGTAATTTCCCAATTGTTCTTTCTATAAGTGTGTATGTTTTTTTTAAGGGGTCGTCTTTTTTTGTAAAGGGTTTTTGTTAATTTCATATTTATTTGTATACTTGATCTATATTTTGTGATGGTATCATGTTTACGATAGTTGTGTTTTAGTAAACTAAATTATTTCCTTAGAATATAGTTGAATAACTTTAAATGAAATGCAATAAAACGGTATCTCTCCTTTCTGACAGTTTTGCAGCCTTTTTTTTTCACGAACTGAACCAATGTTTTTTTAATGTTTTTTTTTTTTTTATCTTGTTATAAATTTATAGGCAAGTCTTCTTATCTAGCACTTTCGGTTTTATTTTAAATTTTTATACGCTATAAATTAAGTATAATTAAGTTAATTTTATTATGGAATTACTGAACCTATATTTAACTATACTTAAAAATATTGAAATTTTTAATGCAACATTACTGCTTTATCAGTGTGCAAAGCAACCCCCGTATGTGGAAAAAAAAAATTATAAGAATAAAACGATGATTTTTTGTTTATTGGAGTAGAAAATTATTACTAATGAACAATAAGGACATTACAATAATAATATATTAACTATTAACATTTATAAAAATGTAAAGATTGGACACTTCTAATTTCAATTTTAACATAATCAATCTTTTGTCGTATCATTTTTTATTATCAATCGTATTTTGGGAATTAGATTTGGTCTACGAAAAATCGATTTTTTTTTTCAACTTTTGATTAAATCAGAAAAAAGAAAAGTTTAAGGGAAGTCCTGCAACTAGTTTATTTTACAGTGCACAGTTATAATATATATCCAACCAGTTTTTTTAACTGCGCAAAATTATAAATTTTATTCTTAAAGATTTCAAATTTAAATTTTTATCAGCGACTCTTTTCATTAAGGTCTTTTTTTAAAAAAAAAAGAATTAATTGATTTTTTGGAGGTAACACCTTTATATAAAAAAGGCGTGTGGTGCGTTAATGATTTCAGATATAACTTTTAGTGTTTTTTTTTAGAAGCAGTTTTTTCCAGATTCAAAGTAGCAATTAATTAAAATACTTTTTACACAGTAGACCCTTTGTTTAAACAAAGAAACAATTATTTATCAGAAATTTGAGTAAAAAATAAACAAATCTTGTAATTAGAAAAACACAAGTTTAATACAATCTTTGCTTTCTTTAATACATCTTGAACTCTTTTTTAGAAAGCTACCCTAGCGTGGGGTAATTGAGCAACTTTTTAATAGCTTTTTTTAAAATAAAAACTTGTAGATAATTTTAAAAAGTGAGATGTTTTTTTAGTACTACATTAAATCTTTCATAGAGGTATGTTGGATTTGAGAAAAAATATAAAGTGAAGAATTTGTGTTAAAAAGTATACGGGTGCACATTTACCCCACGATTTGGGGTAAATGCGCACCTTTTTTTTTGCTGTTGATAAAATTATCGAATTTATATATATGTGTGTGTGTGTATATATATATATATATATATATATATATATATATATATATATATATATATATATATATATATATATATATATATACAAATACTTACTGCCTTTTCTTTTTATTGACAATACTCTAATAAAGCAAGTAAGCTTTACCAAATTTTTAGGTGTTTGTATTGATGAAAATCTCTCATGGAAAAAACTCATAGAAAATTTGGGCAATAAAATATCCAAAAGTATTGGAATATTATATAAAGCAAGAAGTTTCCTAAATAAGCACACCTTAACTCAACTATATCATCCATTTATCGATTGCCACCTGAATTATGCAAATGTTGCGTGGGGTAGTACAAATAAAAGTAAACTTGAACCTCTGTATCGTCAACCAAAACATGTTGCACGTCTTTTAGGGATTGTTTTACTCATGCCAAGCCTCTCCTAATTGATATGAATGTTTTTAGTATATACGAGCTGAATATTTTCAATATTCTTTGTTTTATGTATAAATGTAAAAACAGTTTATCTCCTGAAACCTTTCAAAATTTATTTACTTTGAAAGAAAAGAACAAATATATCTTAAGAAATGATAAAGCTATTCGACAACCTTTTTACCATACAAATTTTGGAAAGTTTTGCATCTCGTTTCGTGGAGCTTTTCTGTAGAATAAAATAATTTCAAAAAATTGTGATATTTTTAAGAAATGTAGTTATCCCTCTTTTAAACTAAAACTAAAAAATATTATATTTTCAATTGATGAAATATCTATGTTATTTTCAATTGATGAAATATCTATTTTAAAATTTTGATTTAAGTTTTCTATATTTAATATATATATATATGTATATATATATATATATATATATATATATATATATATATATATATATATATATATATATATATATATATATATATATATATATATATATATATATATATATATATTATATATATACAGAGGTGTGCAAAATAATACGTAATAATAAGGATAATGCGTTTATTACATCATATTTATGAATATGCTAGACATAAACGCGGGAATCCCACATATATTTCTAACCTCACTTTCTTATGTATATTGTGTTGTTTGCTGGTGATGTATAAACAAGTTGGTGTATTTATTTTATTTTTTATGAACACTTTAATTTAAGGTAAGCAAAATAATAAGTAATGTATATTTAAAAATAAATTATTTTCAGTAATAATTTAATTTATTTAGTTAAAAGATGAATTTTGTTAACAGTTGCTATGAAATTTGTTGAATTAAAATGAAAATATTTATTTTTTTAGAAGAAATAAAAAAAAAGAATAAAAAATAAAATAAAAATGGGACGTAACGTACATTGTTCGGAAGATAAAAGAAATTTAATCAAAATTTTACGAAACATGGGTAAAATTTTGAAAGAAATTTCAAATTTAATGGACAGTTCAATTAATATGGTATGTAATGCAATTTAAAAAAAAATACACCCGAAACACTTGGTCGAAAGAGGAAAACATCCAGAAGAGATGACAAAAATATTGTTCTTTATGCCAAAAGAAATCATTTTGCAACGTCAATAGAAATAAAATCTACTCTTGGCCTGCAAATTGATGCTTCGACAGTTAGAAAAAGGCTTACTCAACAATATGTTAAAGCCAAAGTACCAAAGAAGTGTCCATTTTTATCCCCAAATAATTTTAAAAACAGGAAAGATTTTGCTAGGAAACATGTGGGCTGGCCATCTTCAAAATGGCGAAATATTCTTTGATCAGATGAGACCAAAATTAACTTGTTTGGGTCAGATGCACTGAAAAAATATGTCAGAAGACCAAAAAGAAAAGAATATGATCCTAGATATACCGTCAAAACGGTTAAACGTGGTGTTGGAAATTTTAAAATATGGGGTTGCATTCCTTATTATGGAGTTGGTCCCCTTTTTTGGATTAAAGAAAATATGAACATAGAAATATATTTAAAAATACTGCAGGATGTTATGCTACCCTTCGCAGAAGAAAACCTACCTTTGATTTGGGTCTATCAACAAGATAATGATCCTAAGAATACAGTAAAGGTAGTAAAGAATTGGTTTCATAACGAGAAAATTTGGATTTTGAAGTCACCAATCCAATCACCGGACATAATTCCGATAGAAAATCTCTGGCCATACGTTAAAAATGAACTAGGAAAACTTCCTAGTTCATTTTTAACGTGACCAAAAATAAAGATGAACATTGGAAAACATTAAATACATTTGGAAAATACGTACATCCAATAAGTACATGCCAAAAATTAGTTAATAACATGCCAAAAAGATGTGCAGTGATAATTGCGAATAAAGGGTATAAAACCAAATATTAATAAACCATGAGTAAATTAAATTTTTACTTATTATTGTTCATTATTTCCAAGAAAATATGTACTTAATTTTAATTTACCTACTTTTTTGCACAGTAGATATTTTTAAAAATTATATAGGCTAGAACCCTCTGCCAATAAATATTCAGAGGTTTCAACCACTCTAGGATCACATATTCCTTTAGAGCAAAGTGAATCTAATTCGTAAGTGCTTTCATTTGAGTAGTTGTTAAATTTTTTTTGCATGTGTGCTTGTTTTTGATGGAAAAGCGAATCTTCAAGGTCATAACCATCATCATATATATCACTTTTTTCAGTAAGTAAATTTTTTATCAGAAGCTTTTTGTAGCTCAATATATATCTTGGAGCTTGAAGGTATATCATAATCAATCATTTCTGTAAAAGTATTCAAATATAATTTTAAATTTTTTTCTTGTCTTTCTATATTTAAGGGTTCATTAAGTTGGGTATTTTTTATTTTGACTAGCTTGTGTTTTGAATAGAATTTAGAAGCAGAAGAATCTGTTACCACATCTTCTAGTGAAACACTTTATCCTGGTGAAACCTTAACTTTTTTCCCACGCAGTACTGCTCCAGGCTTTTTAACAGAAGTTTCTCGAAGTTCTGCAAAACGTTCAAGAATTAATGGGGGTACTAAGTTCTGAAAAGATTTAGATATGTCTGTCCTTAAAATCATGTTGATAATTTTTTTTCAGTTTAGTTCTTAGATACCAGATGTTTTGAACCCATTTACGGGAAACTCTTGTATGTGATTCATATTAGTCAAGAGATTAAGGAGCAATTTTGGAAAAACATTTTTTGGTAGGGATGTATGTGATTCCTATCACATACATCCCTACCAAAATATAAATCTTCTTTCACCAATTTTCCATTCAGTAATTACTTTTCTCCATGCTGATTTCATGGGTCCACAAACTGCAAGGTCAAGAGGCTGTAGCAGATGCATACTATTAGAAGGTAAGAAGGCCATCCTAATGTTGTTAGCTTCACAAATTTCGATAATATCAATAGATAAATGGAATGCTAAATTATCACCTATAAGAAGTTTTGGTGTGTTGTTGTCAACAGGTCTGAAGTTAGGTATTACTAATGTTTGCATCAAATCTTTAAAACAGTTACCATCAAACCAACCAGATTTTGTACGGTTATAGCGTGCACCAATTGGACCTCCAAGTATCTAAGTGTCCATTAGACGCTCAGCTTTATACACTGTATATGGAGGAAGAAAAACACCACCAGCAGTACATGTAAACATTATAGACACTGATGACTTTGATGTACTAATAAATCTTTCAGCATGTTAAGAACCTTTCCGAAATATCATTTGTTTTGATTTTGGGTCATCAGAAAGATTAGTTTCATCATAGTTTATTATGTTTTGTGGTATGACAATTTTTATTGTATCTTCTAAGTTGTTTAAAAATCTATTAACAGAGTCACATGAAATTGCAGCACGCTTTCTACAAATATTTTGACATGCTCGATAAGACAAAAGACTTTTATGCCGCTCTAAAAATGATCTTACCCAATCATCACCAGGCAAATTTTTCTTTAAAACATGGGCAGTCTCTTCCAGATTTGTTCAGAAAACTTTGTACTAATAATTTGACGTCTATTTTATCAAATGCATAGCCAAAATCACTAAAAGTTGCAATGTATTGTGCAATTGATATTTCCTCGCCTGGTAGCAATGAACTCTTTCGACCAACCACACTACTTTTGCTTATCCACTAATATGACACCTTAAAGTTCTGTGTGGTACGTTTAGTAGCCTTGCCACACGTTTACAAGGTTTTCAATCATTAACAAGTTCGATAGTTCTTTTAAGTTCACTATCAGAGTAAGTTTTCCACAAATCTGTGATAAAAAAGTATTTATGAACACTATATTTTATGAACAATTCATTTATAAGACTTATACGAGTTTACTGCAATATATGTATGGTATATTAGAGAAAAGTTCAAAATTCTAAGAAAGTTTTAACTACAAATGCTTACCCTTAATGTTTCCAGTTCATAGTTTTCACGGAATTCTATGAATCTACACTGTGATATAATTAACTTGTTATTGGTTATTTATTTTCTTCCAAAAGTGCAGTAATTAACAACTTATACTTTCTTAAAGTTACTTTATGTATTTTTAGCTTGAAAATGAACTAAGCATTATTACTAAATTTTTTATTTGTCTTTTAAAATGAATATGTTAACGGGTGCGCGATTACCCCGTGAAATGCTCGATTATCCTACGCTACGGTAATAAGTGGATTTAAACTGCACGATAATCTTCGCATAACATCTTCATAAGAGGGTATATTTTTCAAATTCATCAGCGTTAATTTGATGCTTACATGATAAAACACGAAGAATAAAGTAGAAAACTTTCATCAGATCTATGCCATGTATTTCAGTGGACACTACAAAGTTTCAGAATACTGACGTGTTTTCATTATTTGTTTTACATGAACTGTTGCTTAAAAGCGATAATCTAGTGACCGTTTTTCCATCAATCATTGTGTATTCTAACTTATTTTTTATAATAAAGGATTAACAGACCGTTGCACTGTGGAAAATAGTACTACAAAAACGGTTTTTGCTCAAATGGTTTCAAATGGTAAATGGTTTTTGCTCAAATTTTAATTTAACAACTGAAATTATATTTTGAATTTTTTAAATAGTTAATCTTTACTATAATCTAAAATTTTCAGCTAATTTTATGTAAAAAGATTATTTTTGAAGCCCTACTCTTTCATATTTTTATAAACGTTCAATTAAAACTTATTTGTTTCATTCTTTAAAAGTTTTTTTTTTTTTTTTCAAAGTTACTTTTAAAAGGAAAATTATGTGATATAGTTTATGTGTTATAGATGATGCAAGGAAAAGAATCTTAACATTCATTCATTAAACAAGAATTAAAAACAGATCTGTCAAATACAAAAATGGTATTTACTAATGAAGTCTATCTATAAACATAATTTTTACCTGCCTTACCATTTTCTGATATCAACGTATGATTCTGATTTTTGACCTTGTAAACTTATTACAGACAATGAATGCTGCCACTGTTTACGTTTCTTACAACTTGAGCTATTATATTACGTTTGTGTTAAGTCTATTCCAATTCTAGTCAGTGTTTAGAAGAAATATTTGATAGAAAATATTTTATTTATAATCGAGCCTGTGAAATGCAAAATATGTAGCAAAATTATTGTTATGCATCTGTAAATGTAGTTTTACAGATGTATAATAATCTTTGAATTTTTAAATAAACACAAAGCAAAAAATGAATGTAATTAAGTTATAACTCAACTTATTCCGCACACATTAACTTACATACCAGTTAAGAAATAAACTGAAAGCTTGTTTTTGATTTTAAAATTTGTTATTGAATTATTGTTAAAAATTTTTTTTCATAAAAATATCAGCACACAAATACAAAAAACTATTAATTTTTTCTTTCAAAACCTATTATAAAAAGTTAGCAATTGTACAAGATGTTATGTTACTTCAATCATGTTTTATGGTTCAGCCTCTGGTCAAGTGATCTCTGATTATGTTTAAAAGCTGACTATCTATGAGCTTCATGGATCAAAGGTGGATCACCTAATAAACGATACAATCGAAGTTAGGATGGCTTGATTCTGTTTGCTTTACAGACTGCTTTGAAACCATGTTTATTCAAATTTGTGAATCTTTCAGGAGTTAAAGCTTTTAATGGCGATAATCTAAGCAATCATTTCAGTGAAAAGGTAAAGTTAAATTAGCAGAAGAAAATAGTTTTTTGTTTATTTGTTTAATTGCAAGCACTACTTATTTATTGCAACTATTTAATGTTGCGTCTTTTGAATCTCTTAAAAGATATACCTGATCAATGAAAAACCTTGTGTTCAAAAAAAAAAAAATTATCGATATTACAAAATATATTACAAAATTACAAAATATATTTCTTTATTAAAAACTAAATATACTTTTATTATATACAATTACAAAGGATATTCAATTAGTTGTTCAAAGTGTAAATATCAAAATGACATTTGGACCTCTAAATTAGTTGATAAAAAAGGAAGTTAGGGAAGAGTGGGGTAATGGCGAATGCGGGGTAACTCCGAACATGGTCAAAACAGCATTGTAGAAAAATAAATTCAACAATTTCTTTTTACCTGCTGAGAAGGGATCCTATACTCAGTTCCAGACGTGCAGTAGTGTAATGAAGTTGCGGATGTTGTTTACTATAATTTGATTTTAACTTTTTTTTATAATTTTATGCAACATTTTTCTTGAGTAACACTCTGTTGTAGCTTCTATGGAAATAAAGCCACTCCTTTTTTTTGTTATTGTTGCATAATATAATTTTTAGACTTAGTTATTATAATTAGCATTTTATTCGTTATTACACAACAGTGTTTGTGATTGCCCCCCCCCCCCGATGTATTCGGAATTACCCCACGTAGGTTGGGTAATTCCGAACACCAATGGTTTTATTTTTGACATAAATTTTTATTTTAAAATAAGATTTTAAAAAATTGCTTTTGAGGGTTTGACTGAATAGTTAAACTAATTGATAAGCAATAAATATGATCAATTTTGTATAACTGGTGTCTTTAATTCTCATTCCCGCTTAGGTGTTCGCCATTACCCCACTCTCCCCTAATTTAATTAATTCTAATGCGGAAACTAAAGAAAGAAGTTAGAGGACTGGGTAATCGTGGAAGATTGGAGGATGCGACAATCGATTGACTGAAAAATTTATTCAGTGCGAAAACTTTTCTTGTACTATTGAGAGTAAACAATTGGCACTACCCCACATTTTCCAACAGGTACAAGTATTTGACATAAATTTAACAAGGATAAAACGTATCGCACTAACTTAATGCTTAGGAAAACTTGTAAGAAAATCCTTTGGAGGAATGAGTATGTATATATATATATATATATATATATATATATATATATATATATATATATATATATATATATGTATGTATATATATATATATATATATATATATATATATCCATTTTGGATCAGTTCTCACAAAATGTAATTACATATTATTATTAATAAAATATAATTACAAATTGTTTGAAGTTTGAGATAAAAAGGTTTTTATTTCTTTCAAACTTACTTTTTTTTATTAACGCGTGAATTTCTTTGGCAAATATTCTTAAAAACCAAGTGACAGCCAATGTTTAATATAAAGTTTTCCAACGCCAAAATGGCGAACAGTCAAGGTTTAGTCAAAATTAGCAGCGGAAAACAGCAACAAAGACATAGTTTAATGCAATTAACTAGGTTTTTTCTCTACCGAATTCTTGCAACCAATTGCAAAAATCGAGATGAACTAACAAATCATATTCTGCTTGAAATAAACAAGTGTAGCCGAGTTTTAGTCTCATTTAAACATCCAAGGAAACTGACAAAACATCTAGCTCTCAACAGAAAATTACTCGAAATTAAAAAAATAAACAGAATTTCATCTTAAAGTTGCCAACTTTCTGCGTTGAATTCATGTCTCGGCACTTTCGGATTATTCAGAGAACAGAGGCAAAAAAAGCAATTTATTCAATACTCAAAGATCGCTAGAAAAGGTACAAGCTTTTAAGTCCCAATCCTGATGGAATTTCAGCAATGTTTAAAACAGCACAAACGCTTTCGTTAGGTCAATACTCTTGTATTAATAACGTTTTATGCTTTAGGGCAACAATAATCACTTTTTCTAAATTTAATATTAAATCATTCTCTTAGAAATTTAGGGGGAAATAAAAACAAAAATACCAGAATAAAAATAAACAAGAAAAAAAAAGTTAAATAAACGAGATTTTCATTCTATTACAAAAATAGCACAAAATTTTTAAACGTATATTCCAACCCATAACAGTAAAAATAATGTGCCAAAACCCATAAAAATAGCTGCAAAAAATGCTACAAGAAGTTCTTTATAAATATCTCTCGTGTATTTTGTTGATGTAACTTCATAGCTATATGTTAGAGTTAAAGAAATATAAACTTTTAAAAATAGAATATAAACAAACAATAAAAATACTTGCAAACAAAACTTATAAATAACATGCTTGTTCTCCCTAAAATACAGATGCTTCAAGTTTTTAGATAAACTATCAGATTTTTATTTTATAGAGCAGAAAGTTTTGTACTTTTTTCTCTTTTTTTGAGTTCATAAGATCACAAACAATTTTAGAGCTTTTAGAAGACAAAAAATAAAAACATTTAATAGAAGCATCTAATAAAAAGATTTCTATTTTTAACTATTGAATTTTATTTTTAAATATCAAGTTTAACTGATATAATTTTATTATAAAAATATAAATAATTGTTTATCAAAACCACATCTTTATTATGGCATACATAATTTATTAAAACTACATTTTCATTATGACAGTCATGATTATCAAGGTCTAGATTGTCAAGGTTGTTTTAATTTTAATTACAATAAAAAAAAACAGCCTAGACTCCTAATTAAATCATTATAATTGCCTTTTTAAAAAGCATATCTGAGTTTGAATATCAGAAAAATAATTTTTAAATTAAATATTTTTTGTGCATTTATGAACAAAAAATTAATCTATAATTAAATTATTTTTTAACTCTTTTTAAATTTTAACTAAAATATTTTGAATAAAAAGTTTCAGTTAAATTTTCATTTTATAAAATGCAAAAACATAATAATTCAAATGATAATTTTTATAAAAAATAACATTTTTTATAAATATACAAACTTTATTAATGGCTTCGATAAATAACACAATTATAGCAGAAAAGATACACAAAAAACCAAGCAGTAAAGAAAATTCCAATACCGAGAAGAATTAGAGTTAAATGAGGGTATAAAACAGGATTTACAGGACTAATATAACGACTCATCTGTTCAATTCCAATATCCTTAACAAAAAAATTTATTGTAATTTATATATAAATAAAAAATAAATTCAAAAATAATAATTTTAAAATCTACAACAAAAATAAAGTTAACTATGAAATTCTTTTTAACTAGAAGCTTATTAAAATAATAAAGATAAAAAAAGAACAGGGATTTTATTGTCTGCACTATTCTAGCCTTTTTGAGTAGTTTATCCCGTTTACTAGTCCAGCATTTTGGCTGATAACTAAGGCTAATCAAAATGTTCATCAACAAGTCCCGTCCAATTTTTTGCAAATAAACTTTTTCTGAAGATTACTTATTTCGCGAACAATATACTATACAATAGCTGACACTTTTACATAGTGAGTCAGTGGGACTAGTTGAGAAAATGTATTTAATCTAAATTAAAAAATTGAGATTTGGTGACATTTACCAGTATGAGGCATAACATGGTATAAAAAACTTATATTACCATAAATATTACAGAACTTATTCTAAGATAAAAAGTTATTTGGAGATGGGAGTAAATCTTGACTTGACTAATACTAAACTCTCAAAAATATATTAACTAAGTGTGAAATAAAACATTTAACTTGACTAATTACGATATTATAATTTATATCTTCGTAGCTTTATACATTGAAAAATCTATAAAATGTAGCATGTTTGAAAACAAACTTAAAATTAGTTAAAAAAACCTAGTAAACACTAAAATGACTTATAAAAAATTATTAAAAGATTATAAAAACTACACATGAAACTACTACTACTGAATCAAAGTTGAATGAAAATTATTAGGTGACTTTTGTTGGATTAAAATTTGTTCATAAATATTTCTCACGTGTATAGATAACTATAGATAATAGAGCAATATCATTAGTGATGGTAAATAGTATACTAACCATTGTGATTTTATTATAATGAAACTGCAAGTGAGAAGTTTGATGCGGCTGCGGTTATCCTTGACTTAAGTAAACGTATTTATCGCTTATAAAAAAAACCAAAACACGTAGTCTTGATTTTTAGTTAGGCATCACACTGTTAAGAATAACAATTAAAAGAATAGAACATGCAAAAATGCGAATGAAAAGCTAGTTTAAGCACGAGTAAATATTTTTAACGTTAGTAAAAATTCTTTAGATTCTTTAAAATTAATATATTTATGATGTATTAATTTTTAAGCTAAAAACTTAATCAAAAATGAAATGAAAAAAAGTTTTCAAACTGCTTCAAAAACTTTAAATTAAGCCGAAAACCCAAGTTGACACTTATACGGAATAAGTATTCTATTCGCGCCATCATAGCTCGATAGCTACTATAATCTTAATACGAAGGTATGGTAGGCCTGGCTCAACCATTGTTTTTTTGCATATTCTATGATATATAAGCATTTTTGTTAGCACAAAAAAGTTATATTTTATTATGAGGAAATTTCAACTCTGTGATATTGTATAAGAATATTATAATTTAGGCATGAATTTTTTTAATTTTTTGTATGGAATAACTTTTGCATCAAATATTGGTTTTATAATTTTTATGCATGATTATATTAATGGTTAAATTGTAAGTAGTAGTAGTAGTAGTAATAGTATTTACAGCATAAGCTATGAATTATAAATATTTGGATATAAAAAAAATCATCACATAATCAAGTTTAATAGAAAACCTAATGTACAAGTTTTAATCAATAAAGTTAGTGATTAACAGTTAACATAAGCAAACTTTATGCATGTTGTAATAAAACAAAGCAAAAAAATAAAAAATAATAAAATAGCCAGCATTTATTTTATAATATTGGCTGTTTATGAACCAGTATTTCTTGAGAATAATGAGTAAAAATCCTAATGATGTTAGGTTGAAGCAAATTGAAGCATTTTTTTAAAGAAAGTATCAACTTTCAGTGACATTTTTTCAGTAGAAATGAGTCAAGCAAAGTTTTATCAGTTAATGCCAATATTATCAATTTATGTGGTCAGTATTGTTTGATAAGCTATAATGCAAGAATTTTAATCATGTATTAAAACATTGCATTTGAAATGCAAGAATATAAACAAAAAGTGTTTTTTAACCTTCCAGAATGCATAAATCCTAACAAAAAAAATCCTTACGTTTGTTTAACTTACATATGTAAAATATAAATAATTCTGGGAAATTTATAAGTGTGTTGTAATTCAATTTTTATTTTTTATATATAACAAGTTTATTATTATAGCAGTTTATCATTTATGTTAGATTATATAACTTATTGCAAACATAATAAAAAAGATTTTTTGTTTTTTCATTTAAATTTTAAATTTAAGTTAAATTTTGTTTTGTAGAATAAAAATGACAAAAACTGATCACGCTACAGTTATACCTTGGGTACTAGCATCTATTGCTAAAGTTAAAGGGCAAAAGCAGCAACCAAATGAAGAAAGAATATGCTTAGTGTTATTGCAGTCCTATGGGCTAAACAAAGAAGAAGGTCTTGAACATCTTTTAAAATGTGTTGAAGAAGGTCATGTTGTTGTGCAAGAAGCTAAAAATGGGAAGAATTCATATCGAAATGCAAAAAGTGTTGCTGCTGCTGCAATTGGAAAAAAATGTAAATGAAATTTTGTTTTTTAAATTTTAGTTTTAAAATTGCTTTATAGTAATTCACATTGCAAAAAAGTTTGTTTTTTTAATCATACGTTTTTATTAATATTTTGTAACTTTTTCATTTATTTAAGTATAAAATAATTTTAACAAGATAGAGCTTTCATATATTTTTTCTCTTATTTCAAATAACTTTTTCTTACTCAAGCTTTACAATACAAGTGATGGTCACTAAAGCAATTGCTTACACTCACACCTACCTTTCATTACACGAGCAATATAAGTTTACAGATTTCTCAAAAGTTTAATAAAAAATTTTAGATATTTAAAAAATTAAAATTTTATATGAGTATCCTTGTATAATTTAGTTTATGTAACAAGGCAAGCTTTGAGTTTAAAAGTAATCTGTGCCGCTATAGAATCTGCTTGTATATTTTTGAAGAAATTTTAATCTCATCTGTTATTATTAAAGATTTTTTAATTATACTTTTTGCTACTGATATATTCTTTAGTACATTTGTTGTTGTTGTTGTGGAAAGACGTGTTTTATTTACTATAATACATATAATGTGCATTTTTGCAAATTCTTTTCCTATTAAATTTTTTTTATATATAAAACGATTATTTTTGAAATTTTTATATAATTTCACTTCATTTGTGACCCAAATGGCATACTTCTGAAAAACTTTTTATTTTATAATATTAGAGACTCGTTAAATTTTCAAAGGTTTTAGGGCACCTCAAGATAATTTCCTTGAGGAATGATATTTTCCAGAGTATTTCTATGAATAGACAACTTTTGCATACCCATGCTATTATAATTCATAAAAAAATTAAATTCACCGCGCCCTACTCTGCATTGCATATCATTTTAATAATAAAACAAGAAGTTAATATAAAATATCAACTATATATAATGATAATGGAATTGTCTATATATAATTCCAGTTTTCTGGTCATTAAATTTTTAGCTTTTTAAAAACCGCAAAACTCTGTTTTGATCACTAAACTCAATAGCTGGTATTCAATAAAAAATATTTATTGTAAAACCATATTATTGCTATTATTTTTATTATTATTAAAGATTATGATTTAAACTTTAATATTTTAATTCATTTTATAAATCATTAGGTAAAACTAGAAAAATAAAGCATAATAAAGTACGATATTATTAAAAAACAACCTCTAATCACAACAGTCTATAGGAATTTGCTCGTAGCTCTTTTGCAGATATGTGTACAAAATTAATAACAGTTTAAAAATATATGAAAAATAATTTAAACTTTTTTATAGTTTTTTTAAAACAAAACAAAAAAACTTTAATAACTTATTTATCTTTAAATATATATATTTTTTATTATTATTATTTCTATTATCAGTTAATTAATTTCTGATTTAAAGTATTTAAATTTATAAGTAAATATTTCCTTAAACTTTCCCACTAAACAAAAGTTGATATTAATGTTTAATATAATGCACAAATAGCTTTAGAATAATTTTTTTTTAGCAGAGTGAGATAAAAGTACAAAAGGACATATGTCCAGTGGAAAGCAAAGAGCCTCTAAGATGAAAAATACTAAAAATTAATCTTATGTAAAATGTAGTAGTTATAACCAGGAACAATAATCAATAGTCGAAGAAAGTAAGAGTCATTAATTGTTGTGCTACTGAATGTTGTTAGTGTTGAGCGTAAGTGTGATGTATAGACAGTGTCTGTGATGGAGCAGAATTATTCATTTTATTAGTAGTTACCATGTGGTCTGTATTATTAGCATTATAAACAAATGTTATAGATATATGTATTTCATGGACATCTTGAGGATAGTATGGACTCGCATCTAATGGTACAGTATGAACACAAGAAGATCCCCAGCTTTCATCCAAGACTGGTATCCCACAAGGAATTCCATTCTGGGTGTACACCAGAATATCTTTTTGTTAGAGTATCCCTTTGTGTTATCCCAAAAGGACTTTTCTCAGGGTATC
>NC_088931.1:33265000-33405000 GCF_038396675.1 Hydra vulgaris | reverse complement strand
ATGTTCTTTTGAAAAAATAAAATTATTACTAAAGCAAATTAATTATACATTAAAACCTTTTTTAGGCTAAAGTGAATAAATTATCAGATGCTGATCTTAAAGAAGGAATAACTCCAGAGGAAAGAGATGCATTAAAAGAGATTTGTGGATTTTGTAAAGGAGATAAGTTAAAGAATAAATATGATGAAGAGGAAGATCTTTTAGTTTGTGATGAATGTGGAAATAGTGGTATCTAAAAATATTGCTTCATTTTATGATTGCTTATTTAAACAGATTTTTATTGTGTTTTTTATTATTTTAATTAAATTTGTTTTAATTTTTTACATAAAGAAATATTTTATAACAGCAGATATTTTTTTTCAATTTATAAATGTATTGTATTTATGGCTTCAAACTTGTGCAGTTTTGGCTTTATTAATTTTAAAAGTCCTGAGATGCAAAATTTATTTATGCTATCTATGTAGGCCATCCATCTTGCATGCAATATTCAAAAGAACTCACTGCTCGTGTACGTCAAGAACCATGGCAGTGTATGGAATGCAAAAAATGTAACATATGTAAAGATCAAGGTGAAGCAGTAAGTATTAAAAAAAAATTATTAAAGGTGACATTTATTTTCAAATATTCAGAGTTAACAAAATCATTTGCTATATCAATCCTTAGGAGTAAGAAGTATAAAAAATTTATTTCAGTGTTTAAATAAATAAAAAATTTTTAGGCTAATTTACTTTTCTGTGATGCATGTGATAAAGGTTATCACATGGCATGCTTGGATCCTCCTCTTGATGATATGCCAATCGGTAAGATATAAGTTTTTGATTATTATTATTTCTTCAATATATTATTGTATAAGAACTTTTTTTTGTTTCAAATCATAGAGTAGCTGGATAAGGTAATGTCACATTTTTTGTGTGTTAATATTTTAAAGGAATTAACACATTTTATGGGTTATGAACTTTTGTACATTTGCAGAAAAGTGTGATATAAAATTATACAAACTTATTTTATTATATATTGTGATGCCACACAATATCGCTGTATATTGTGTGGCATCCTATGATGTTTATAAGAATATGTCTAAAAATATGTCTAATAAAGACAAGATAGATGAATGTTTTTCTATTTATTATTGATTAAAATGTTACAGATAGATGTTATTCTCCAATCTTATTTTTATATAAGTTGAAAAAACAACTCAAGTGGTAGTAAATAGAAAATTTTATTAAGTTCCTAATAACATCTTTTACATCTTTTTTAAATTATTATTATTTTAATTATTAATATTAAGTTATTTACATCTATTTTAAAGAAATTTTTCCAGTAAAAAGTTCTATATACATACATGAAAAAAAAAATTCCGGTCTTGCATTTTAATTTTTACTTTTTGTCAACAAAATATGGAAAAAACTTTCTGGCAACATATAAGAGTTCTATATGTATGTATGTATATATTCTAATAAATGAGACAATTTTTTTAATTTTTGTTAAAATCATTTATTTTATAAATATATGTTTTGATTATATCATAGCCATTATCAGTTAAAATATATTAAAATGCTTAAATCAAATTAGTAAAATTAAGTTTAATTGATAGAGACCTTATAATAAAAAGTAAAATAAAAATGCAATTAAATAACGTAACAAATGTTTTAAAAAGATAAAAGAACTGCTAATGTTAAAAGGAACTAGATTGAAATTGTCATTTTTACATGGTTCATTTGTCTATTAATAGTGGGTTCCACTCTATGTACATGCTTTCTTTGAGTTTTAATATAAATTTGTTGGAGGCCAAATCCAAAATTGAAAAATTAGCATGATTAAAACTATTAAAACAGCTTTCATTTGAATGAATATGTTTATAAATGTGTGAGTTTTTATCCCTTTTTTGGTGCTCAATTATTCGTGTCTTTAAATGGCGAAAATGTGTGTGTGTATATATATATATATATATATATATATATATATATATATATATATATATATATATATATATATATATATATATATATATATATATATATATATATATATATATATATATATATATATATATATATATATATATATATATATGTGTGTGTGTGTGTATATATATGTGTGTGTGTATATATATATATGTGTGTGTGTATATATATATATATGTATGTGTGTGTGTGTACATATATATATATATATATATATATATATATATTTTATTTATATATTTATATATATATATATATAATTTATATATATATATATATAATTTATATATATATTTATATATATATATATATAATTTATATATATATATATATATATATATAATTTATATATATATATATAATTTATATATATATTTATATAAATTTATATACTATAACATATATAAGTAACAAATTGTTGTTAGTTTTTCCTGCAACTAAATTAAATAAAATGCGAATAAAATTATACACATTTGTTTATTTTTTGTCTACTTTTCACCATGCTATTTATTTAACACAAAACATTGGTTCTCATTCCTTAAAAACTTATAGTGATTTCCAATTTAATAAAAGTAACTTTAATCCAAATTAACTGTTTTTATTTTCTATTTTTTAAATCATTATCATGTTAAGTTTAAATTTATTACCAAATATAACTGTTAACTTACCAAAAATAACTCATGGTATTGACGTCTTTTCACAGGGGTTAACATTTATTGTCAAAATAAAATATTTTTTCAAATATTCGATTAATGAATGATTTTTAAAAAAAAAGTTACATTTTAACAAAGTTAAAATATAATTGATATAAATGTATAAAAAAAGAATACATAGTTGTTTTGTCGAGATTTTAGCAGGGATTGAAAATTACTGTATTCAAAAATTTATTGGGTTAAGTATAATCATTTATTTTAATTTTGTTATTTTGATGTATTATAATATGTATTGTAATGTAATGTATTGTAATATTTGTTATATCATTGGTTTGTCAAGGTTCTAACTGATTTTTTTTTATATTAGGAGATTAGCAAAAAAAATCTTTTTTTCCTTTTTTTAATGTCTAAATAATAATTATATAATTATTTTCTATTTATTTATATATTTTTATACATCAGCCAAAAAAAGGATACATAAACAAATAAAAAAAGCATTATAACTTTAATTAAACGTTAAAAAAAAATGAAAGATTTTTTTCTAAATTCTCCTAATATAAAAAGTTTCAGTTAGAGCCTTTTCTAACCGAACATTTTTGTATGTTTATATATTTTTGTATGTTTATATATTGTTAACATTAATCCTTGATCATTAAACATGTTTATAATTATAAGAGTAAATCGTTGTGATTATAAAAAAGTTTGTTATAGTTGCTTTAAATCTTTTCTTGATTTTCAAAATAAAAAGTTTTGTGATTTAATTTTGTATCAAATTTTCAATTCAATTAAGTTAAACTTGCATAATGGCCATTCTTGATTGTTCTTTTTATTTCTGTATCTGTTCTTTACCTTTATTACTTTTTAATTGGTACTTGTATGAAATACTATTGTCATGTTTAGGATTGGATTTCTAATGATGTCTTTTGTTTTTTATTCAGGGTACAAAAAACATTTTAAACTAAGTTTAAAACTCTTAAAAATGGAGCAACCATTGATATTACCATGGTTGCTGCTCTAACAAGTTATTATCTCTCCTAACAAAACTCATTCTTGTAAGAATTGCTATTTTGTTGCTAGTTGCATCTTGACTTATGCTGTTACTTGTTACTTGTAACTTATATTTTCATTTGCTAGTCACATCTAGGTTTACTTGCAGCTAAACTTACTATTTCTGTTGCCTTCCTTTCACATTTGTCTTTATGCTTTATAGTTACCTTATTGATTTTTTATTGTTTATTTTGTTAGTTTTTAAAAAAAAACTGTATTAATACAGGAACATGGATCTGTGATAACTGCTTATCAGAAAGAAATGGAAAACGCAGAAGAATATCTAGCTCTGTTCCAGCTTCTCTTCTTCTTTCAACACCTGATGTAAAATGGAAAAGCAAAGGTGCAAGCAAACGTAAAGGAGGAGGCATTGGAAAAGATGAAAGTGATGAAGAAGCTGTGTAAGTTATTTTTTTGTGTAGCTTTTTAATCTTAAACTGAGTTTGAATAAAAGAAAACTTCAGTCATCTATCAGTTTTTTTTTTTTCTTTAATGCAAACTTGTCTGTTTATGTTTATGTTTTGAGGTTCAGATAGTTTCATTCAGATATACAAAAGCCCCTTTAATTGAGGTTTGGTTCAGATAGACAGAACCCCCTTTAACTGAGATTTGGTTCAGATAGACAGAACCCCCTTTAATTGTAATAATCATAGGGTGTCTATATATCAATATAAACAAAATAAATAGTAATTTTTTTCTAAATGTAATTTTAGAAAAGGATGTACTACTCCAGGATGCACAGGTGCTGGGCATTCCCTAGGGAAGTATGACAGTCACAGATCGTAAGTAGCTTTATGACATAAAAAACTATATGTTAACTATACAATATATAAGTAAAAGCAAACTTCATCTTTACTCTGTGGAGTTTGTAAACCTGACAGCAATAACATTTAAGCATTTAATTTTTTGTTAAACTTTTAATTTATTTTTAAATTTTGATTTAGTTTAGTTTTCTTAACAAAATTTTCAAAATCCTTTTAGTCTCTTAATTGGGCTGGGAAGTCCAATTTTTTTTATCTTTACCAGCCTCCAATAATCATAATTGATGCTTGGTTATTAGCATTAAAAAAAAAAATTGACTTTCCTGTATTAATATTAGCGTTTTTATTCTTTTTATTTTAGTGTTTTTTTGTCTATGACTGTTTTTAAGCGAGTTTTTGAGTTCAAGAAGAAATGTTTTTGTATTAAACTAGTAATTTTTAAAATAGTAGTTTCATACAACACTTTGTTGTCACTGGGTAATTAACCCACTTTTACTGGGTAATTTAGTTCTTGCACATAAGGCTTATTCAAATCTTTAAGTTCTACCTTATCAACATTTGGGGTAAAATGTTTTATCTCAACTCATAGCTGAAAACAATTATAACAGCCTTTTTGGCATTACATCATTATTTGAATGGAGTTATTTTTTGTGATTTTTGTGAACATTTATTATAGAGTTCAATTCTGTCCTTTGGTTCAAAGTGAAAAAAAGTCTAGAAAACTTGATGCTGTTGATCAGGGATATGTCGCTCCTCAGCCAAAATTGCCAGGTAATGAACCTAAATAAGTTTTGACTTACGATATCTACATTAAAAAGAGTAGCAAAATAAGTATTGTGTAATAAGTATTGTGTAATAAGTATTGTGTAATAAGTATTGTGTATAATAAACAAAGAAGTGTGTGTGTGTGTTTTTTTATTATTGATTATTAAATATCATTGGAAAGAGGCTAAAATCAGCAGTACAATAGTGGAAATTTCATTACAAAATTACAATTCTAAAAAAAGTTATGCTCATTTAAGTAACAAAATTTGATTATAAGGATTGCTTAACAAAACTGCGACCAATTTTAAAATGTCAAATTCGGTTAGCGGTAGTTTTGTTATGGAACTATGTTGTTATAAGAGCAATATTTTGCTTTATTTACATTATTTTAACTTAGGTACATATTCTGCTATAAAAAATAATATGTCTTCTGCATAATCTTTTTTAATAAAATTTGGCGTGCACGTAGAAAATAAGTTTTTGAATTTTTCTCAATAGTTTTAAAAATTTTCTCAACATTCCATTAATGTTTATTTGGTGTTTAATCAACAACGAAGTTTCTAAGAAAAGTTAATTCAATAAAAGCGGTTGTACTACAAAAAAATATATAAAAATGAAGTTTAACTCTTCTACTTTTTAAAAAATGTCTATTTTGATATAAAATTATAAAAAATAACACAACAAAATACATCCTTACAACTCAAACGCTAAGCACGCTATTATAAAATGGTCGAAGATTTTGATATCGGTCCCGTAACTCATTGGAACGCGCGTACCTATATATAGTTTAAGGTATACGATTACTGTTTGTGGTAAGAAACGGCTCTTAACAACTCTTTATTTATAAAAGTGATCCCCAGATGCTGAGACAGGTTGTGCTCATATTAAAAAGAATGTTTGAAAAAAATGTTCGGGCGGAATTTTTTTTGATTTAAACAAAATAATCAGCGTATGCCAAGGAAAACTGAATTTCTAGTTTTATTCGAAGCTTGCATTCTCCATTTTTGTTAGAATTGGTAGTTTATTTTTTATTTAATAATAACTGTGTACATGTACAATGACAATGTACGGAGCCTAGGTAATCTAGGCTTTAACAGCCAATTTATGTTAAAAATAAGTCCAACTTTGAGTTAAATTGATATAGTGTTTTAGAATCTACAATGTTTTGATCTAAATTATTCCAGCTGTTAATGACACGGTTTGTTAAGAAATAGTACCTCTTTGGATTTTTAATTAATTGTCTATGAAACCTCATGTTGTGACCTCTCGTATTTGAAGTTATTAAATCTGGTGGGTATTCCAATGTTAAGTTATCTATTTTTTTTACTATTTTGAAAAGTTGGATTAAGTCATTACGTTCGCGTCTTTTTTCAAGAGTCGTTAATTTAAAGTAGGTTAGTCTACTTTCATAGTTTTTCCCTTGAAGGCATTTTGTTCGTGTTGCTTTACGTTGTATCGATTCAATTTTTTTTATCTTGTTCTAAGTAAGGACACCACACTGAATTTGCGTAGTCTAGATGCGGTCTTACAAGAGAGGTGTACAATAATTTAGATGCGTTTATGTCTAAGTTTTTTATTAGCTTTACCAGACGCATAATTAACTTGACTGGACCATTTTAAGTCGTTTGAAATCATAATTCCTAAATCTTTTTCAATTTTTGTTTCTGGTAATTCAACTCTATTTAGCACTGAATCATTCATTGTGTATATATGCCTAGTATTTTTGCTACCTATATGCATGCGTTAATATATTTATAATGACTTCATTTTTATACTGAAACTGTTTAAAATTAAACGCGCTTAAATAAATTATAAAGTCTGTAGATTGCGTTAAAAGAAGCGCGTGTATTTTAAAGACCTAAATTCTGACTAAAAAGGGGAAGGCTAACTTTATCTCAAACTGCAGTTAGTTTTTCTTAATAAAGGTTTATTATTTTAAATGACTCATAAAAATTTTGCCGAATCATTTTTAAACATATTCTTTAGTATGAACCCAGCTTGTCACAGCACTTAGGGATCCATTTAAGCAATTTGACAGTTTTGCAATTCAGACAATAGGAGACCCGAGATTTAACGTTAAATGTTAAGACTGATCTTAAATTATAAAGAGCTTTTTTTAATAAAATCCTTAAGTTTTGGTAAAAGTAGTTAATTATACTGCAAAGTGTAATTTGTTAAATAATGTAGACTCAAATTATTTTTCAGGATAAACATGATTTATAAAAATTGGTAAGCAAGATATAAAATTATTATTTCGGTCCTTTTAATGAAATACGCCCAATGACTTTATTAACTAATTTAAACATCTTAAACAAGCATTTTGTCCATAAAATTTAAATAAGACATATTTTGTTGTTTTTCAGACGTTATAAAGTATTTTCATAGATTTGCTGCCGTAATTGAGTTGTCCTTTAAAAAATATGGCATTTCTTACATAAATTGTTGCATAAACATTAGATATAATTATAAAATTAGTAAGATGGAATCTTAAATTGTGATAGAATTAAAAAGAGAAATAGAAGCTTTGTTCTTTTTTTGTTATACTCCCTCTGTTCCGATTTGCATTCGACGTAAAGAATTATTAAAAATAAATTATGTTATAAATATATATATAAAATTTTAAAATTTATGAAAATATAAAATTTTATTTAAAAAATTAACAACAATTTATATTTGATAATTCTTTACGTCGAATGCAAATCGGAACAGTATTTCGGAACAGAGGGAGTATAACAAAAAAAGAACAAAGGTTCTATTTCTCTTTTTAAAAGGAGATAGTAAAAATTAAATTCTTAAAGTTAGAATTACCAAAGTTACTTTAGTTAGAGTTGGAATTACCAAAATAAGTAGCCTTAAAAACTATGTAATTAAGTTACTTAAAAACTATGTAATTAACCTAATTAAGGTATGTATCGGTAAGAGTAGTATAATAATAAAGTACTTAACTTTATTATTATACTACTATAAGTAACTTAAATAATAATAGTTTATCTCGTTTCATGAAAATTAGAACCTCAAATTTTCACCCTACAAAATGCTGTTGACAATTTTAATTCCATTTTTATTCAAAATTATTTTTTAGAATTTTGCGTTCGAATGTGCATTCATTCAAAGTAAAGTTTCATTTTATTAAAATATAGCTTAACGTTGTCACTGTTAGATTGTGTAGCATATCTTAAAGAACCTTGCTTCTACCTCTGATCCCACAAATTTAGTGAGTTCCGAGCGAAAATAGTGTATACTTTTGTTAGTATATATTTTTGAAAGGAAATGGCAGAAAGGAGGAAAAATTAAGTGTTCAAGGCAAAAGTAATCTGGAATGAAATTGAATGAATCTGCTTTTGTGCCGTGTAAAGAAAAATAAGTTCAACTTACTATTTTTATTATTTTTATTGGAGTACATGCAAGAAATTAAGACCCATTGGAAAACTTTGGAGCTTTATCTACAATTATAGTGATTTGAAATTTTTCAAAAATAAAATAAAAATGATAAATTTGAGAGATTTTTAAAATCGAATTGGCATCAATGGTAATGAAATAGTTTAACGTACTAAAAATATATTGTTATATGTAGATTATATTAAATAAATTACTACTTTTCAAAGAAATTATTTATTGGAAATAAAAATGCAAGTAATATAAAAACGATATTTAAAAAATATAACGGTATTACAAATAAAAATATTTTCTTTAAGGTATAACCCGAAAAAACAAACGCTTTTTTTTTTAGTAATATCGATGTAATAAGTTTAGTTTTAAATTATATTTATAACAAATTTGCGTCTTTATACGTGGTGCCGAAAGTCAAAATACGTTTCTGATAAGCACTTTAAAAGAACATATCAAAATATGGAATATGTATAAATTGCTACATAATTACAGAGTAAATTATGCATTGCACAAATGACGCAAATTAAAATAATTATTCAAGGCGGCTAATAAAAATTTTTTTGACTACTTAAAATAAATGTAACTTTGCAAGTTTACTCCTGCTAATATTCTTAGAGGTAGTAGCGCTTTAGAACAGCTATTATGACAAGTTGTAAAATAAAGTTATTTGCGTATTTTTACAGTTAAAAATACGCTCTACACTAAAATAAAATTCAGACACAAAAATTGTCGAGAAAGTTGATAGCAACAACTGATTGTTTGTTTATTAGTATTGTATTTCAAATAATTACAATGTCCGTCGTTCAAAAACTTTCTTGCCATTGATTTAATTTTTTTTTTAATTGTATGTTGCGTCGTGTTTAACTTTTTTTATTAATCGGCGTTACGTCACTTTATTACTGTTAAATTTATCAAAGATTTAACTATTTTTTTAAACTATTCTTAACTGTTATTGAATATTTAATTAGTTATTTTAAAGATATTTAACTTATTAAAGTCTTATTACAGCATAGCATTGAATACTTATTTCAATCCAAACTTAAAATAAAACACGTTAAGTTTCGTTTTTTTTTTTCTTTTTTCGATTTGTTCTTTTTAAGAAGTTATCAGAAAGTTGAATCGATATTGTACGTTTGTGAGTTTTTATATCGTAATTAGTTTTGTTAATAAATACATTAATTATTTTATCTTTTTTTTTTTATTATCTTTGGAAAACCAAAAAAAGTGTTTACAATTTAATTATTACGATTATTGTTTGTTTAGTAAAAAATTTTAAAGCCTTTTAATAAACGATGCTTTTGTTTTCTCACTCGCTTCTTGTAATCTGAATACGCTCTATTCTATTTAACTGCTTTTATGCGACTAATTTATGCGAATCAAAAAAAAACGTGAATGATTTAAGATTTAAGATAATAAAAACTTCGCGGAAAAAAGTTTATTTATAAAATATATTGATATAAAAAAAATCTAGTGTTGATACTTTTGGATTTTTTTTTAAAAAAGTTTACGAAATATTTTACTTAAAGAAATGCTTATAAAAGCAAAAGGCGAGTATTATTATCGCGAGTTAGAAAGACTTGAAAAAATACAGAAACAAAACTTAAATGGAGAGCTTATATATCGTAAAATGCGAATGAAAGAAGTTGATTCAGAATTAATTGAAAGAGTTCGGTGTATGTTTTCCAGAGGTAAGTTGTTTACCAAAGTTAATTTAAAAACATGCTGCAGTTTATTTTTTTCCTCGTGAGTTTTAAACAATTTTTGTATCATTTATCCGTGTGTATTTATGTAGACTTATAATACGGTTGTCGTGTTATTTTATAAAATAATATGACAACCATAGAGGTCTATCAAACTTGAATATAAAATAAAAACATATTACATTAATAAATGTGATATAAGTATAACAATGGATTGTTGAATGAAACCAATTGAATTGTGACCACTATTAAGTTGCTAATTTAAGTTAGTCATTTTTTACCACTTCTAAAATCAGACAAAAAAATAAATTATGCTGTTGTAAACATTTTAATTGTGTATGACTAAATGTACAGAGTGGAAAGCATCTTTTAAGTGTTTGAGCTAACTTAGTGTGGAGCTAACTACAAACGTGCATGTGTCAAACAAGTTTGCTTAGCAAAAAAAATTGCAATAATTGTAGTCTGGTGAAAAAAAACCTAATATTTTTTTATTTGAATTAAAGTTTAAATTTTTATATGGTTATAGTTTTTGAATGCCAAAATCTGAAATTTATCAATGAATATCAAAATTAGTTAAGAAAAAGATTTTATAAACTTGTTCCTCTCACATTTGGCGTGAATGAAGGGGAGGGAGGGTTGGCTTTTTTTTTTGTTCCCATGCTCCAATCTTTTAATCTTTTGCAAAGCATCTTTATTTGATATAAGTAAAAAAATATATAAATGTTTGGAACTTAACTCTTGTCTAGAAGAAATTACAAACATCAAAAAACAACGCATCTGCTTCTGCTATAAGAATCTAGCAGTCAATAATTGTAGTGTGTAATAAACTGTAACTTATCTGCAGTTTTATTCCGTTTTTTATTTCAAAACTGAAATAACACTTTTTATGCTTACAATGGCCTTTGCTCAATTTCAGCTGTGCTGAGTGTTGTAAAATCTTAAATAAAAAAGTTAGATTTGTGGCTAAATATGCTTGTTAAAGAGGTATTGCAAACAATATTTTTGAAGAATTATTTTACAGGCATTGCAGAATAATTCTGGTTTTGGGGTCATCAAATATAATTAAAACAAGAGTTCTAACTATTCTCTATTTCTCTTATTCCATATTTTTGTTTTAATTATTTTTAATAATCTGTTAATATTATACCGATAGAAGATATAAATAATATTAATAGTTAAAGTAAGTTTGTTTTTTTTCTAAACTATATTGAGCAATTCCATGTAAAAACATCCAATTTTTTTATAAAATGCAACCCTAAATCTCAGATTTTGCTGGTTTTTACGTCACATTTTAATAAGTCTTTTTTTTTTTTTTTTTTTTCTAGTTTTAAGATACAGTTTTTTGATACAGTTTGATACAAGATACAGTTCATAACCAATAAAATTTAATAAACGAGGGATCTGCTCTTAATAAGGTCAGGGTGGGTGGGAAAATTTTCTAAAAATTAATAAACATCAACTTTCATGTATGTATGTAAGTACCAACTCTTTTTTTCCTTTGATTTCATAATTCCTGTTTTATATGTAACAAATTTTAATAAATTTGACAATGTTTTTTTGTTTTTGTTTTTCTGTTTAAGAAAAGTTTTCTTAAACAAAAAAAAAAATTTGATGATGTATAAAATGAATAAATAATACGAGGGTCATTTTTTTCCTACCTGATTACATAAAAAAATTAGTTAAAAAGTTAAATCAATTTATGATGTCATCAGATGTCATTCTCCGATTCTTTGTAGCAACTCTAACTAGCTATTTAGGATGACATCTTTAAAAAAAAAATTGTGCTTCATCAGCATTTTTGTAATTAAACTGCCCCAGTAAAATTTTGATAAAGGTCAAAACTACAGGTGTTGTGTTCATTTTTAAATATTTTAAGTTGTTTTATAGGATTCTTTGCCTCAAAATATGTAAGTGTACTTATTTTCAGCTTTCCATTGCACACAGAACAGAAATAAAAACCAAAACCATTTTTTAAAATAGCAGATTTTTGTTGGTTTAAGGCAAGGTTAAAATAGATATATATTGAAACTGTTTGGAATTAGGTTATGAAATTTTGGGGATATTCATAACTTATTAAAATTTTTGAGTGGTGTAAAAATCAGCAAAATCTGAGACTAAGGGTTGCATGCTCTGGATTTTTTCTCATGAAAATGCTCTATTTTGAACTTTTCTGTTGGTGTAAAAATTAATTCTTTATTTTAATTTACTTTTTTTTATTTGTAGGAGTAACAGAAAAAGATGAGGAAATGTTTAGAAATGCTCAAGAAAAAGCTAATTCATATGTGACAGCAAACAATGAGCCTGTATCATCAATAAATAATGTGAGATGTCCACCAAAAATTGAATTTGGAAAATATGAAATAGAAACATGGTACTCATCCCCATACCCTCAAGAATATGCCAGGTATTTCAGCACCTGTATTTTAATGACTAAAATGCTCAATGGTGTATTATGTAGATATGTTTTTCTTTCCCTTTTTTTTAAAATTTAATATTATGTATTTATTTAATTTTTTACAAAAAATTAACAAATTTAATATGATGCAAAAAATTTTCCAATTTAATGATGCCCCATTTTAATTATTTATTTTTTCTAACTTTTTGCAATAATATTAAAGTTTTAAAAAATAATTTTTGCGTAGCAACCATTTTGTTTATACCTTTTCTTACTATGTATTATATATATAATTTGTGTTGTTGTTATTTAAATTATTTTATGAAAAATAATGTCTGAAAATAATTGTTATTAAGCTTTTCTTTTTTGAAACTTAGTAAATCAGATAAAAGTCTGAAGTAATATTTCATTTTAATAGACTTGGATTTTATGTTAACTTTAAAGGGATCCCAAACCGCCGAGGCATGTTGTTCATATTAAGGAAATTGAATTAAATAAATGTTTGGGATAATTATTTTTTTTGAATAACATAAAAACAGTCACAAGAGAGTTAGCTTAGTTTTTTAGTTGCTGGAACAAGTGATGGTAGCTCATTTTAGCAGTGACTATGGTAGTATTTTTGGAAAAGAGAAAGAAGTGCAATAATGAAACAGGTTCAAACTTATCAGCTAGAGTATGTTCAACAAATTTACAAAAAGTTTTTGGGCATTCAAAAGAAGGGAGTTTTAAAAGCTCTTTTACAATTGTTAGCAAATAGAAAAAATCCTCATAGCTAACTAAAAAAGAATTTTTTAAATATAAACGAATTCAAAACTCATTCAAATAAAAAAAGATCCGTTTGTCAAGTACTACAAAATATTGTTCTAAATTTTTGTGATTTCTGAGTTTTTATAGTAATCCATAAAATTTTGATAATTTTAGAAAGTTAAAAAATCAACAAGGTTCTAGCTGACTGATCATTGACATTTATTTTAGCTGCAAGTTAAGAGCTAAACCACCAGATTTTCTTCCCGATCATTCCAAAATTAAGTTTTTTTGCCAAATTGTCCCCTTGCTTCCAAAAAAATCTGTAATTTTTTTAAATAAACACTTTTTTTTAACTATTTAGTGCTCCTAAACTCTATTTATGCGAGTTTTGTTTAAAGTACATGAAAACAAGAACAATTTTAAAGAGGCATTTAGTGAGTTTTTCGGGTTTTTTTTTTCTTTTTTTTTTTTTTTGAGTTTTAATTTTTTTAAATCAATAGAGCAAGTCAGAAGTCAATTATAAAGTATATTAAAGGATTGTTCGGTTTTTAAGATGAAATGTCATTGGAGTCACCCTCCAGCCGATGAAATTTATAAAAAAGATAATCTGTCAGTTTTTGAAGTTGATGGTGCAGTGAGCAAGGTTTGTTTTAGTTTGAATATGATTTAATTTATAAAAACTATTTTTGTTATAAATGGATTACTTTATTTTAAACTAAAAATTTTGAAAAATCTGTTTTTGTTAAATTTAGATATACTGTCAAAACTTATGCTTACTAGCTAAACTATTTCTTGATCATAAAACTCTATATTACGATGTTGAACCATTTCTATTTTACGTTTTAACTAAAAATGATAATACTGGTAGCCATCTTGTTGGTTATTTTTCAAAGGTATGTCTTTTTTTACCCTACTCAGGTTAAGCTATAATTGTTATCTTTTTATGGATGTTATATTTTTAAAATTTAGGAAAAAGCCTGTCAACAAAAGTATAATGTCTCTTGCATCATGACAATGCCTCAATATCAGCGACAAGGTTATGGGCGCTTTCTAATAGATTTTAGTAAGTCAGTTTTTTTACTTTTTATACATTGACACGGATGAGAAAAAATAATTGAGTTTAAGTTTAATATAACATAATACCTTGTGTGCAGAAATTTTACATGCATCTTTTACAACTTGTAATAGTGGTTTTAGCACTTTCTTCCATATCATTTGTAGTGGCTACATTCTGGAAATTCAAATGTTTTCATTTAAAGCTGAATTTAGAAAGTAATTTTTTTTTTTTTTTGGATCTGATATTCATGAACGTTTTTTAATTTGTAGGTTATTTTTTATCAAGAAAAGAAGGTCAACCTGGTTCTCCAGAAAAACCTCTAAGTGATCTTGGGCTGATAACATATAGAAATTACTGGAAATCGGTTATAGCAGAGTATCTGCACGAGCGAATGTATGAAAAAGCTGTAACAATCAAAAGTATGTTTAAATACTATTCCTAATTGTAGGTGTTATAGACCTTTGGTTTTTAATTAATGACTATTTTCATAGCTATAAGTGAAGCTACAGGTATGGATCCGCACGACATAGCAGCAACTCTTCAGCAACTAAATGTCGTACAACTACGCAATGGAAAGTAAGTGTGAATGTTTTTTATCAGTTTTTTATTGTAATATGTTGTTATTTTTGTTTTTTTCAACTTGCTTTTGTAATAGATATTTTAATGTTTGTCCATCTTTAGAGTTACTATAGTGATAAACGAACGTGTAATGAGTGAGCATATGGAGAAGGTTAAACAGCAGAAGAGAATTCCAATCGATGAAGAAGCTCTTCGTTGGACACCTTTAGTTCATTCTAGTAAGTTTTGTTGGACATTTGTTTTATATTTCACCTTACAAATTTCTAATAATTTTATTACTTTTATTTATAAGATACTTCTCATAACTTGAAAGATGAAACTATGTCGTCAGAAGAAGACAATACGGACGCTGATGGTGATAATGACAAAAAATCAGACGATAGCAAAGTAGAAATTATGTCTAACAACTCTGAAACAACGTTGTGTGATACTACGAAAGCACCGCTTTTTTCTATCTCTAGTAGTGACAATCAAATAGACGATTCTGGGGCTAAACAGACCGACCAACAAGTAAAAGTTATACAAAACAATGATATCAATGGTTCTAACTCTGAGTTGTTAAACCATGAATCAAAACCTGCTTTAATAAGTGATTTCATTCATACTTCTGATGAGAAACCACATACAATTCCTTCCGATGAACGCTGCATTTCCTAATTTTTAGGTGCGTTATGCTCTATTTCTCTTATATTATCGAGAGCGATCTGCGAGTAAGCATGTTCGGACTTTTTATTTGTATCAATCACTCCTTTAGAAAGCCAATAATTTTTACTGCTTCTTGTACGATATACTTGTAAAGTGTAAGTTTAAAATTTTAAATTTCATAAGTGTTTGATAGATTTTTTTGACTATTCCATTATCAAATGACTACTTATGAAATTATCTTATTACGAAGTATTTTTTTCAAGATTTTTAAACATTTTAAATCTGTGTAAAACGCTGGCTCTCCCCAGTGTCTTTTGAGAATTTTGAGTCTTAATATTTTAATTTTATCGCCTTATTTTTCTCTGCCATTAAGTGTAAATAGCTTTCCGTGTACACAACGCATATAACTAATTTGACTTACGAGTATAACGGCTTATAAATGAAGTTCATTGTGGGTCAGTATTTGTCATCTTGGCTATATATAACATTTTTTCCAATAATTGGTTAATGATGACGTTTCTTTTCTTGCTGCTTGTGCCTCCGACTAAAGTTTGACCAGGTTTTAGTAATTTTGCGTGTTTTTTAATGTTTTTGCGTTTTATATAATTTTACTTGTTGGCTTAGCTAACTTGGCTATCGTGCTAAAACCACTCCTAAACAAATAATTAAAATTTTGCAAAATATTAATTTTTAATTTACGGAGAGTTGCCGATATTGAAACACTTAATGAACAAATATTTTTTAAAAAAAGATGGCTTAACTATAAAAACTTTTATGAATTGATTAGAATACTATTTTGGCCATAATTTGACTTGCTTGATTGCAGTATTATTGGAAATACATTCGATTTTGTCACCATTTTGTTCCGATCTAGGTATCTGGTTTCCTAAATTGGAATACTTTGATTCCTTAATCAGAACAGCTCGCTTCTTTAAAAAAATAAAACTCCAGTAAAATCAGTCAAAATTTATTTTTTCAGTGAGAATTTTAACAGTTTATTATTTAATTTAAAGGTTAAAATTAAGGTGGCTCATATAGAAAAAAAAAATTTCCTAATAGAATAAGTTGCAACGGTTCATATATATTTCATTTTATTTTTGATGATATAAGAAACTCAAATTTCATTAAAAAAACTGTAAATAAATTATATTTTAGGCAACTTTCAACAAAGTAAGAGGTAAAAAACGCAAATTTAAAAAAAATTCAAAACAATATTTCTTGATTAATTTTGGTTCAAACTCAAAAACCTTTTGGTCATAGCTTCATTACATTGTTTTCATTCATTTCTACTAAAAGAATAAAAAAATAATTAAAATATCAAAAACGGAACACAATACTTAAAAAAATCACAAATTTTTACGTAATAAAAAACGGGTGTTGTGTTATAAAAATTTATAAAACTATTCTTAGTTGATCATTTTAGTACATCTGAAATCTTAATGATTAAGGAACATACACTAAAAATTTCAGCCAAAAAGCTTTTCTTAATCTCGAGATATCATGTTTTGAAGTTCAAAAAAATAATAAAATTAAAAAGCTATGAAAATCATGACCAAAGTTTTCCGATAAATAGAAATTATTAGCAAAAAAATGAAACTGACCAATAAAAAAGTTTAAGTAAGGTAATATTAGTAAGTATTTTATGCAAAATGTATATATTTTCTGAAAGAATTATAAATTTCGAATCAAATGGTATATTAAAAAAAAATTCATATTTTTTTTTTAAATTAAGTATTTTTTCTATATGAGCCACCTTAACAATTAAAAAAAACATTCGTTTTTAAATATATAAAAAATAACAATAAGAATATTATATTAAAATTATATAATTTTGAACATAAAAATAATAGTAAATACAAACAGAAAATTAAACTTTCTAATATGAAAATTTGGAGATATAGCCTTCACATGTACTGATACCCAATTTTATCTTATACCGTGTTCTAAGCCAATCAATTTAACAAATTTTATATCTTTAATTTTAAAAGTTTGGAAGAGTATTATAAATTTCGTTAAATTCTCTCAACATTTACATAAAACCCTATCATTCTAGCGTCGCGATATGCCTTCAGCATACGAAAAATAAAATAAAAAATTTCATAATAACAACTTCAGAAATGATTCGTTTCGAAAGAAGACTTTCACAACAGTTCCTTACAAAAAAGGCATTTGGAAACGTGCACTTACGGAAAATAATCGAAAATATTTATTAAAATGTTATACAAAAACGAAATGCTATAATTTTTTGTTTAAATAAAAATAATGTCGTTAAACTATTTTTCAATCGTCTATACACATATGTATGGTATGTTTGTGTATATGTGTGTACATATATATATATATATACAGGGTTAGTCAAAAGTTTTGTCTCCCCCACTGGTCTAACTATTTCAACTTTAATACAAAAACAAGTAATGATTTGCAAGAAATACATATTTATTAAACACAACAATACATAAACCAATAAAATAAAAATATAATTCATGCTTAGTACTTAGTATGTCCTCCATTTGCAGCTCGAACAGCCGCAACACGACTCGGCAGAGATTCCGCCAGAGCCTTCAGATAATCACCATCCATCGATTTCCAAGTTTTTTGAACACGGCGTACCAGTTCTTCCCTATTTTTTGGCCGTGGTTCAAGCAGCACACTGCCTTGAAGTTTTGCCCACAAGTGTTCGATACAGGTCATGTCAGGGCTGTTACCTGGCCACCGACCTTTTGGGATAAAGGCGGCAAATATTTTACGACAAAATTCCTGGGTCTTCTTCGCAGAATGTGCTGGAGCACCATCTTGCTGTAATAACACATGTTGAGGGCTAAACACAAGTTAGCGACAGTCAGCATCATTTCCGGCTTGTTTTCCTACACAAGCTTCTTTATAAACTGGAAGAATATTATTTATGTAATAATCAACATTGATCGTAACTTTTTCTGGGACAATTATTAATTTTGTCAAACCATACCCTGACATTCCACCGGCAACCATAATTTTAAGTCCATTTTTTGGCTTCTGCGCCGGGATAATTTTAGTTTTGTCGTCAGTTCGAATGCGGACATTTTGTCGGTTCGGAGTCGGGAAAAGTTCGATGGGCGACTCATCCGTCCAAAGAATGTGACTCCTCTTGATACGCCCCAAATGGTTATCGTCCAGATACCCGTTTTCGTTTAACCACTGGCACAGCTTTAAGCGATCGTCTTTTTTTTGCAGTTAGTAGGGGTTTTATTGGCTGTTTATAAGCATATTTACCCCACGGTTGTTCGCGAACGAATCTTCGTACAGTTGACTCTGATACGATTTTATTTTTTTCCCGATATCGATGCGACATGTTCAGCTTTCTTGCGCAAGCACCTGGAGATGAACCCCACTTATTTTTTATAGTTTCGGTGATGATTTTTTTGACGCTGGTGACAAAGCCTTCGGACGACCAGAACGAAACTTGTCGTTAAACTTTGACGATGGTGATTTTGTCCAGTACCGCTGAACTGTTCGTGGATGACACCCCAACACTTTGGCAATTTGTGTCTTCGTCATGCCGGCTATCTGCAGTTCCGCCATTCTTTTTCTTAAAGCAGGAGCTGTATTTGTGACACCAGCTATTTTTCCCATCTAAAATAATAATACAAAACATAAGTTTTCCAGAATACTTCGCTTGTAATTGAAATTTAATTTTAGGGTGGGGGGAGACAAAACTTTTGACATGCATGATGAAAATTTCACCCTTAAAATTTTGAACACTAAACTTAACCCTAACAATCCGTGTTTTCATTTTATAATAATATAGATAAAATACTATCTATTAATCATGCTCATTATAAAATAACTACGTTTATTTAATAACAGCACCTTATTAAATATTCTTACCTTCCTGCTTTATAATAAAATCTTCGTATATTAAATTAAATAGTTTTTATGTCAAAAACATATTTTTAAAAATAACATCAGTAAACAACAGTATTAAGGTCAAGGTTAGATACTGAAAATAATTATCTATAAATTACAACGCTGACAAGAGATAAAATGTACTTCAAAAAAAGTGCCACTAAGGGGAGACAAAACTTTTGACTAACCCTGTATATATATATATATATATATATATATATATATATATATATATATATATATATATATATATATATATATATATATATATATATATATATATATATACATATATATATGTGTGTGGTGTATATATATATGTGTGTGTATATATATATATGTATATATATATATATATATATATATATATATATATATGTCAGGGGTGAATCTAAGGATGGTGTTATACCTCCCCCAAAGAAGGCGGTTTTAAAGTAATAGTAAGTTTTTTGAGGATTATAGTTGGTTTAGAGGGTATTTGACGCATTTCAGTCAGGTAATTTTAAGTTTTCAGAGATTTTGTTTTATATTTAGAAATTAGTTCGTACTTTTAAGGATTCCCCACCCCCTTTGTCCCCTTATTTTATTTCTAGATTCGACTCTGCATCAAATATCTTTAAAAATCATCACAAATCTTAAAAACATAAAGACATGATATTTTATGGACGATCTTAAATGTCAAAGTTATACTGCTTGTTGAATCGTCAGAATATTTTGTTTTTTGCAATGTTGACAGATTACAAATTTATTATTAATTATAGGCGCAACTACATAATCCTAATATAAATTAGTACTTAATAACTACATAATCTTATATATAAATTAGTTATAATTGACTAATTTATTGTTGTCTTGTTCTTTTATAAATATTGAGCACTCTTTTTTGTAGAACACATTTAAAATTATTCATGCATATATATGTATATACATATATATGTATGTATATATATATATATATATATATATATATATATATATATATATATATATATATATATATATATATATATATATATATATATATTAGGGTCAGGTGAAAATTACTTTTTTTGAAAATTTCTCCTGCCACACCCCAATGTTTGTTCTATATTATAAAGTAACGGTGGATTTAAAAAAATTTAAATAAAAAATACTTAAAGGGGTACCAACTGAATCTTGAATATTTAATGGGTCCTATTCAATCCGAAAACAATTTCTTCAAAAGTATGTCAACTTGGTACTCAAAAGAAGCGAAATTTTATAAAATTTTCTAACTCAGAAATCCTATTTTATAAAAAATATGTTTAAAAAAATTTAATTAAAAAAATGAACTTAAATAATGTTAAAATTTATTTAAAAAATGAACTTAAATAATGTTAAAAAATGGAAGTTTTAATGCAATAAAAGCTAAAATAATAATTTTAGACCCATGAAAATAAATAAGACCAATGTTATAGAATGTTAAAGAAGAAACTTTATAAATAACTTTAATTTAAGTTTTACTAATTCGCCTTAGGGATCTTCCATAAATAGACATTTCTCTCAGCTCGAAAAAGTTAATTTTGTCTTTTCTCTCAGCTCGAAAAACTAATATTGGTCTATTTTCTTTTCCGATCCATGACATTAAGCTCAACGTTCACAATGCTTTTTGTACGAAATATTTAAATATGCTGATAATTTTGAAATAATGAAGCACACTAGAGTGTGTAAGTTTCACTTTAGGCCTAACGAGATAAAAATTAGTTCTAGTTGCGGTAAAAAATCTTCAAAGAAGTTCCAATCGTATATTTATTTAAAAAAGCACAAGAAAAATTACCTCGAAAATCTCCATGTAAAAGGTAAAAATATCCAGAGTTCACAACTAAGATCGATAAAGAACTTTATACACAACTGGAATTTACAAATAATGAAAATTGTCATAACTGTAAGCGTTGTCATTCGAAAAAAAATTATTAGAAGTAGTTCATGAAATCTTATGTACCTTGCTTGAAGAATATAAAAATTCAAAAATAATCAACGACCGATAGAAATAATATTTTAAGATACGTTGTTTTGTTAAAGATGATAAACATTTAACTCATTTACTGGCATGAGGAAAGAAAAGTTTGATATTTTTTAATATTTAAATCCTAGAAATAAATATGAAAATATGAAGTATAACACCTTATATTTTCATATACTGTAAATATACAAAAACTTATTAAAATATTCATATACTGTATATATCCTGATCATCATTCTGAGAAAAAGTTACCCAATGAATTGTTTACTTCTTCATATTTTACATCAGAAAATGAAATCGATTTACAAACTACTTATGTTTTTAACAAAACATAAACTTGGTTTTTCTTTATATTTCATTTCCTGGTTATTTAAGACACCAAAATCTACTGTGTCGAGATATATTATTACATGGTCAAGTTTTACACCTTAAATTTACTATTTTGGTCTAATTAATTTTAACTAAAATTTACTTAAAAAAACACTTTAAATTTACTATTTTGGTCTAATTAATTTTACAAGTTAAGTTTTAACTTGTAGAAATGCTTCAAAGAGACTTATCCTTTAAACAAAAGTTATTATTGACTGTATTGAGTTGGTTTGTCAAAGACCTTCTAGCCTTACATTTCAAAGTTTGTTTTCCCACTATAAGCGCTATAAGCACTATGTGTAACCTTTAAAGGATTAGTTGGAATTGTTTTTCTAGTGCAATAACGTTTTGTAAATGAATTTGTTGGTTTTATTTTTGAAATTGAACTAGTTACGCAATCAGAACTATTGCAAAAAGAGGTATGGGAGACTAAAGATTTTGTAATGACTGATAGAGATTTATTAATAAATAATCTGCTTAAGCCTTTTGGTGTAACACTTAATATTCGAGTCTTTTTAAATGGAAAAGATCGACTATTACACGAAAAAGTCATAGAATGTCAAACAATAGCACCTTTTGTAAATTCATGTAGAAAGTGCCACACGCAAATATGAAATTAAATACCCCTAGTTTTATATCGATCTATTAATCAAATTTGGACTGTAAGTTGTTTGTTGTGTAACTTTATAGATCCTCTTATAAAACAGTAAAAATATATAAAATGTAATATTTATTATTGAGATACATAGCATGACAAAAAATATTTTTTATAAAAATACCCCAACTTATCTACAACATCTAAAAAATAACATTTATCAAAATTAACGTTTACAATAATGATTTCTTAACAAATGTAGACTATAAGCAAACATTTCGTCAGTCCAGATAAATCAATTGCTATTTGGACTTGTGTGTATAGCCAAATGAGTGATTCTTTTTAAGAAATAATGCCCTGGTAGATAATGAACCAATATAAAATGCTTCCTCCTCAACCAAATTATTCGGACTTGCATTTTTTTTTGTTGTAAAAGAACACTTAATTTAAATTAATAGGCTTTTGATACGTATAACACAGGTCCATCTGTACTTGCATTGAACCAAGGAATGCATGGTTGAACTGATAATCCAGTTTCAACTATTTTAATATTTTTGTAATATCTATAAATCATTTCATTTTAAAATTTTTCTTTTACAACATCTTTATTAATTTTATAATTTTATTGTCTTCTGTAAGTTGTTTTACTAAAAATTTCTACTTATGTTTTTTAAATAAATTTACCGTTGCGTAGTTCATAGACGACCCTCTAACTACGTTGAGGACGCATTATTTATTAAAAATTCAACCCCCCGTTCCCATGTAAAGGTTTTTCAAAGCATTAAAAAAACTTTTAATTAAATAAATATTACTTTGTTACATAACATAATATTGATTTTTTAAACTCGAGAAATTTTTTGTTAATAAAAAAAGAAATTATGTCTTTAGAGAGAGATAGAGAACAAGAGAATCGAACCGCGTACATACTCATTGTCTTTAACACTCCTGCCCTAAAAGGTGTTAATGCGTACAAGTACACATTAGCACCTTTTAGAGCAGCCTGCTCCCCCATACTGGCGTACGTAATTTATGGAAGCCCTCATATAAAATGATCACTAATTATAAAATCTAGAACTTAACATTGCTTTAAATTCGTTAAAATTAAATAAAACTGCAGGTATATACGATACCTGTAGTAGGGTAGTGGCAAATGTCTTTTCGATGACAAATAAATCTACATTTAAAATTTTCAAGTCTTTGAATAAAACAGGAGTTGTTTTAGACAAATTAAAAGTAGCTAAAATTGTACCAATATTTAAAACCAGTAAATTATATTTAATTGATAATTGTAGACCTATCTCGGTACTCCCTACCTAACGAGTAATCTATAACAGACTGTACGAATATTTAACTCAAAAGAAATCCTAAATTAAAAACAATTTGGTTTCCAAAAGCAATATTCAATTGAACACGCAACTCTAGATTTAGTTAGTAGAATAAGTGATTACTTCGACAAAAAACAATTTGTTTCAGGAATCTTCATAAACTTGGCAAAAACGTTTACTTGTACAACTTATACGTTTACTTATAGACCTGGCAAAAAGTCCCTAAGACCTTTGGCAAAAGCGACACTGTAAATCATAATATTTTACTTAAAAAGATGGGTTGCTATAGGATAAAAAACATCACCCTTGACTGGTTTTTAAAATTACCTCAGAAATACTCAAACCATTTATTATAATTATAACATTAATTATAAACACTTAAGACTACTAAGAATAGAGCTTTGTTACCCCCTACGATGATATTTTTTTATTTTCTTAGCTACTTTTAGTTATCTAATGAATACATTTTAACACATATAAATTTTAACAACTATTCTTTAAACTTAGAAAATCACTTTTTTTAGACGCGTACAAATAAAAAGCCTACAAAAAAATATTATTTGTGCGAAAAAATGTTTAAATTTTTAATTTTTTGTACTACCTATTGGTGTAGAGCTGTGGATAATTATAATTGAAGAGCTAAGTCCATTTTTTCTGAAATTAATTTTTTTTTAATTATCTGATGATTAATTAAAAAGGCATAAGTCTGACTATTTTATTAAGGACAGAAAATTGTACATCATAATAATTATCAAATGAAAATTATTGATATTTTTTAATTGGTCACGAGTCTTATAATAAAACAAGTTCAAATCAAATGATTTTGCTTTGGACTTGTTTTATTTTTTATTTTTTTATTTTATTTAGGTGCCCCAAGAAGTCTTTACGGACGTATCACAGAACACCGTGGATGAGCATTTAGTTAGAAGTTTACGCCTCCTTCCTAACCGATGTCGAAAACCTTGCCCAAAGTTGGATTTTGAATCACGGAGCCTTTGTTTCTAAGGCAAGTACGCTACCACTGCACCATGGCTACTCACAGAGCACCGCGGATGAGCATTTAATTGGAAGTTCACGCCTCCTTCCTAACCGATGTTGCAAAAATTGCCTAGAGGTGGGTTTGAACCACGAATTCTTTGTTTCTGAAGCAAATGCGTTACCACTACGCCACGGTTGCTCTCATATGATGAGCCACATCTGCTCTCAGCAGTCTCAGCTACTCTCAGCGCTCTCAACTGCTCTCAGCTGGTCTCAGCTGCTGCAAGCAGCCTCACGGCTGCTTTATTGCTATTCAACTTCTAGACAAGGTCGCAAAAAGTTTAAAAAAAGAACAGGAAAAGCTTGAAAGATATTCATCATTTAAAAAATTACCAACTATAGCTTGCAGGCACAACGACAAAAGATGTAAAGCATTATGTTTAAGCAACCTGGATATTTTAAGTAAGTTCATTTTATGGAAATGTTTATCTTTTTTGTGGTTCAAGATTGTTGATACTAGTAAGTTATGAGTTTCAAAAAAAATAAACATTATCCTATTAGAATTAGAATTTTTTGTTTTTTTTTGTTTCTTTATTTCGCCGTTTAATAATAGATACAGTTTCTAAGTATATAAATAAAAATAAATATTGTCGGGGCAAGAAGAGACTTATTTAGCCTTATCACCGAGCCCCATTCTCACGTATTTACAAAAACCGTAATATTTAAATATCTATAGTTAACAAACTATTTATTAAAAAAATATAAAAGTAAAATAGATAACAATTCGTTGTCATTTAAAGAAAAATTTAAAGAATCAATATTTAAGGAAAGAGTACGATCAAGTGAATAAGTAAAAATAAATAAGCTTAAAACTTTAAACTAAGATTTAAAAATAAAAAGTAAATAAATTAATATACACAATAGAAATAACATAAATAAATTAGTATACTTCATAGAAATAATGTAAATAAATTAGCAAACGCCATAGAGGTAATACCATAATTAAGGTAATGAAAAAAAATATGCTGATACACTCAGTGACATAATTTTTATATTAATTATTTCTTTGTATTTGAGTATTAATTTAAAAAAAAAATAAAATCGGATATTTTAAAATCCATAAGTAAGATAGCCTGTTTTGATTCATTTTTAAACTGCTCTATACTATTTTTATGTGTATTTACAATCTTGGGAAACATTTTCCACAAGTAAGGTCCACGATATAGAACTGAATACGAAGTTAGTTTTGAATTATATTTTGGGACAAAAAGTTGTTATTTGAAACTTTTGTTGAATATTTATGAACTATTTTTTCAAAATTGGATTGAAATAATTTAGGAGATAATCCTATATTTGTTTTATACATGAACATTAAAACTTGGTGTAAGTTGATTTTAAATATATTTAATGCCTCAGGTATACGCAGAAGAGGCTCACAAGGCACAGTTCTATCAGCTCCAAAAATCGTTCTGCACGCGTGTTTTTGTTTACAGTGCAATTTTTTTAATTTTGTATGGTTTGTACTTGCCCATGCAATATTGCAATAAATTAAATAACAATGAATAAAAGAAAAATATAAACTTTTTAAAGAATTATTGTTTAAAAATTGTTTAGTCCTTGGGGTCATCCATAAATAATGTCAGTAAATATAGGGAGGGGGGGAGGGAGTGCTGGAAAGTTTGACACTAATTGACAATGGGGAGGGGGGTGTTGAGGCCAAAGTGATGTCAATTTACATTATTTTTTTAGTTTTAATGAGCAGATTTTAACGTTATTTACATCTACTAAATGGTATAGAAATGATATTTTGTTTGTGGGGAAATTAATATTAAATGGGGGGAATTTGATATTATATTTTATTAAATTATTTATAATATAATATTATAAACTAATATAATAAATTTCACAGAGACATTAAATAAATAACAACTACAAACGTAAAATAAAAATCACTATCGTTTTATTAATATATTACCGTTTGACTGCGAATCAAATTATGTTAGAAATATCAACTCTTTGTATATAAAATTTACAATCGTTATTCGCTCCCAAGGGGATTATAAAATGTGGTTCAAAGTAAACTCATAAATTTGTCATTTTTTGAAATTAAATTGTCGTTATTTCAAATACGAAACTCTTATTGCTCTATAGTTGATTGTAAAACGTGATGCAATGCAAACACATAAAGTCTATTGAAAATTCGAAACGCTAATTTCTCCCTAGCGGGTTGAAGAAACACTTTTAAAAGGCTTGCGCTAACGATGAGTAAAATTATTATTCTGATTGTGATGTAAACAATACTAATAAATCAATATTAAAATATGGATAAAACTGCATTACTTAACTTATTGACGGTCTCGTATGGAAATGCTCATCTCAATAAAAAAAAGGCTAATATCCAGAAAGCTGTCCATAGTATATGGAATTCATTAAAAGAAGAGAAACTGGTGCATAAGGATCTTGAATCATGAATAATGTATTTAATCAATTTATTTAATGAAAAGGCAATGAAGTTCAAGAGCAAACAATTATTATTTTGGGCCGATACTCCAAAACAGTCTGCCCCCACGTATACTCCACTTGAATTTGACAAGAATTCCTCACAGTTTGTTGAGCCCACCAATGAGCGATCTGTTATTGATGATCAACAAAGTGCATTAACTTAGAGTTTGTTGACCACGAAAAATCAAAAAAATGCAAGAACAGTGGCTCAAGATTGACTCAATTCTGAGATTGCAGCTTTAAATTGTGAAGCTTCTGGACTGAAGACTAGAAAGAGAAGTGGATTCATTGCTGAAGCTGAAGAGGATGATTTGAAAAAGAAAGAGACTAGAAAGAAGAAACTAGCTCATCTATGTAAAGAACTGGCCAAAAAAAAGTATGATCAAGCTCAACAGAAGAAAACTAGAGAACTTAAAAAAGCTAAAATGGAGGAAACCTGCTTGGAGCATCCAGAAGTCAAATAAAAACTAAAAATGATGAAAGACGTCGGTCAGAGGTTCTTCGGGTAATGATAGCTTAGCTATGTTTGTTAATATTGTATTTGTTAGAATTTTACTCTTTGTTAGTACTTTCACTATTGTAAATATCCTTGAAATGTTAACAACTAATTTCAAGATTTGATTTGAATATAATTTACGAACTAAATCCCATTTTCCCTAAAAAAAGTTAATTAAATCCAAATATATTTCTTTCTTATTTAGAGCATTAAAACTCTCGACGAATTGACATCCGAGATGAACAAAATTGGATTTGCAATCAGCAAGAGCGCCCTCTCACTCGTCTACTTCCGAGAAGTTACGGAACATTAGAAGGCGAAAGGCACGTCAAAACAGTCCCTGTTAGATTGATCAGTCCTCAGAATGAATCTCATTTAAAACATGTTGACGGACTCTTTTGCAGTTCAACTATAAAATATCTGGAAGAAGTTTGTTCTACTTTAGGACCAGATGAAGTTAACAGCAGCCAAAAAACAGGCGCCGTTGTTGATGCATTTGGAGTACCGGGTAACTCTCCCAGACCACGACTGGGTCGTGACTGCTAAACACAAGCTTATACCATCTGTATACGTTGGAATTACGATCAAAAAAGATGGTCTCGGAAAAACAGATGCTGTTACTTATTCTGGATCTACCTACATTGCTGTTCGATTAGGAAAATACGCATCCTCGACCGCCTTCGCTCATGGACTAGACTTTCAGCGGCTCTTGGATATCAAAGAATTCGACTCTATTACCAGAGATCCTTAAACTAATATGGTTAACCCTATCGTTGTGTTTAGCGTCGATGGAGGAACCGACGAAAATCCCAGATGCCAGAAAGTAATTGAAATCGGGATTCACCATTTCTTGAAGAATAACCTTGACGCTCTTTTCATCATGACGAACACTCCAGGCCGCAGTGCATTCAACAGAGCTGAGCGACGAATGGCATCTCTAAGTAAAGAATTATCTGGGGTGATTCTTCTGCACGAACATTGCGGAACTCATCTTGATTCTCAAGGTAATTACATTGACAAAAGTTAATTTGTAAAAATATTAATATAATTTTTAACCTATAATAACCAACATTTCTTTTTAAATCAGGCAGGACAATAGATGAAAATTTAGAAAAACAGAAATTTGGTTTTGCCTGGACAGTCTTTGGCTGATATACAAATTGATGGTTATCCAACCATTGCAGAGTATATTGATCCAGACAAATCAGAGATAGAGTCAAGGAGCCTTTTATTACAAGATCAACTTTGGATTGCCAACCATTATCGTACAAGTCAATATTTAATTCAAGTTACGAAATGTGAAAATTGTTCTTGTTGTCAACTATTAGAAGCTCTTACTTTACTCTAACTAGAGCAAGATTTCTTCCGCCACCTGTCCCTGTCAACCAAACAAAAGACGGGCTCAAAGCAGTAGATGTCTCGGAAAGAGCAAAAGAATTGTTTCCATCATCCGTTTATATGCTCATCGCATCAAACATTGAAAGTATTCTTCCTCGTACTGCCAAAGGATTTCCAATTTTGTCGTATGATGCGTTTTGTCCATCAATTCAGTCTAGCCTAGCTGATAGAATCTGTAAAAAGTGCAATATTTACTTTGCCTCTCAAGTTATGTTGAAAAAGCACACTTCTATCCATTCTTCTGCTATAACACTCCCTGTAATCAAAAGGGTCCAACCTGTTCGTATTGCTGCCAAGCGCCAGACAGAATTTTTGGCAGTCATCGCCTTGCAGAAGAGTTCGGAAACTGCTGAATGGTTAGATGAAAATGAAGTTGACGCAACGAATTTGATTGTACCTCAAGAATACGATATCTTTTTAGAGCGCGAAGAACATTTACTACCTATTGTTTTAATCGATGATCACTTCAACAACCCATGGGAAGATTATATTAAAGATTTATAATACTATTTGCTTAGTTGATTATTTAATGAGATATCGACTATTATATAATATAATTTGATGAGATCTACTATTATATAAATGTATAATTTAGTCAGAAATAAAATCAATGGTTTTTAAGCATTTTTATTGCTTTGTTTTTGGGGGGAGTACACAAAAACTGACATCATATATAACGGGGGGTTGGCCAAAAATTGACAGTTTGACAAGGGTGGGAGGGGGTCGAAAAATTGAGAAAAAACACTGACATCATTTATGGATGACCCCCTATATATCATAGCTAAATTTTTTAATATTTTATTTTTAATACTTTTTATATGTAAACTCCAACGTAAATGTTCATCTAAGATTACGCCTAGAAAGTTTACTGAGTTTTCTCTTTTAATGTTAGTGTTATTGATTATTAGATTAGGCAATTTGATGGGAATATTTTTTGATTTATTTATTTTGTGGAACAAAATAAATTTGGTTTTATCCACATTTATAGAAAGTTTATTACTTACAAACCACTCATTAACTTTCGATAATTGTTCACTTATTGTTTCAAATAGTGTATTAATATCTCTGTGGGAATAAAAAAGGTTGGAGTCATCTGCAAAAAAAATTCAATTTAATAGAATCTGCAAAAAGAATACAATTTAATTAATTTAATTTTTATTTCTAATAACATGTAATTAATAGGATATTTTTGTTAATTGCAATAAATTTTATTTAGATTTTTTCAATTTGCTCTACAAAGTAAAATCAAAAGTGAAAGAAGACGGGTTTCTTTTAAAATTTGTAAATGTTATTCAAGTAAAAAGGCGCAGACTCAGGAATGGCAAGTTAGTTTTAAAAAAATATTCAATTAGATATAAAATCGCTGACTCTACATTAAAACTTTTCCAGTTTGTAAGAAAATTTTTATGTCAATTACTAGTGTTGGAAGAAAAAGATTGCAGAATACTTTGAATTACTTTTATAAAAATGGGTGTATGCGACTAAGTTATAAACAAGCTGAAAAAGATAGAGAAATAACTAACTTCATAGTGGATTTTAGTAGCCGACTTAAAGGACGTGCTTCACATTATGGCAGAGGAAAAGTGTCAGATTACATCTTGTACCTGAACTAAATATTGTGAAATTATTAAGAAACTGGAAACTTTTTACAAATCAAAGTAGCATTTCATCGCTTTCAAAATTTAAGAAAATTTTTTACCAAAATTTAATATTGGATTTCGAAATCCAAGAACAGATATCTGTTCTTTCTGCGAAACACAAAAAGATTTGATAAAAAAAACAGTTGACATAAAAGTAAAGGCTGGTGAATATGCTATCTATCGTTTGCACTTATTAAGGGCAAAAAACTTTTATTCTCTTTTGAAAGAAAAAAATAAAAACATTACTAAAGTTTACTTCGATATGCAACAAAATTAACTAATACCCAAACTAAGTGTAAGTGAGGGGTTTTTTTCTCGACAAATTTGGCTTTACAATTGAACATTCCCTCAGCGTGGTAAAGGATCTAACGAAGTGTCTTCAGCCCTGATTCATTACTTGTCTAGCTTAGAAAAAGAGTAATTTAATGGACGAGGATCAATAAAAAAAATTAAACTTACATTTATTTTCAGATGCTTGTTCATTGCAAAACAAGATTTCCACTCTTTTTTTGTTGTTTTTTTCAAAAGTTATTATCATGTATGCAGTTGTAAAATATTTTTTTTCTTATCAGAAATCATAGTATTTTACCTCCTGATCGAGCTTTTGGTCGTATTAAAAAAGTGTTACGCAAAAAAGAAATTATTATTTACCTATAGAATATTACAAAATTTTTGCAGATCATGAAACTGTCCAAAAACTAGGAAAAGACTGGTTTGTAAAAGATAACCATAAAATGGCTAAGCAAACTCTAAAAAGTAAACGACCATTTTCAATGAGGGATCAGAGAATCAAAACTTATTCCAAAAAGCAGATTGGAGTGCAAAACACATTTCTGCAGATCCTGATTTTGTTTGTAAGTTATCAAAAAAAAATTTTTAGCAATATGAATAAGCAAAAAGAAAACCATTTGAAAATAAAGTGAAAAAGGGAAAAAAAATAGATGTGAAAAAGTTAATGGCTTTTTTTGAGGTACCTGAAGATGCAAAAGACTTCTATGCTAACATTCTTGCATAAGTGTCGACAATATGAAATTAAATTAAGTAGATGAACTTGATGAGAATGACTCATTTGTTTAAACTTAATGAAATGTTTTGTTTAATTTTTATGTTTGTATCCTAATATTTTATGTTTCTATAAGAATGCTTGTTGTTATTTTATTATTTGTAAGATCAAATAACTAATCATATGTAAGCTGAATTTTTTTTTAAACTTTTTAACAGTTATCTAGTCGTTAAAAAAAAAAACTACCATTTATTTTATTCAAATATTGCTATTTTATAAATATTGTTTTTAACGTTTTATTAATTACACTAATAAAATGTTAAAAACAATTTGTAAACATTTTTTTTTCCGAATAATTGGCTATGGCCACAAAAATATATTTTTCCCTAAAAAACGCACCATCCGCAAAACCTCTCACATTTCAAAGAATTAAAAAGTTATTTAAAAAAGAAAAAAACTTTTGGAAGTAAAACTAATTTTATTAAAATTACAATAAATTGCTGAAATAAAAAAAGTTATGTAAATATTTCGTCAGATAATTGTTTTTTTTTGTTTACTCAAAATATGCGATTAGAAAAACGCTAGTCAATTGCATATTTAGAGGCGCGGCTAAAAAGGGTGAGGGTTCAATTCCCGATGATATGACCATATCAGTCAATTTATGCGTGCATAAATTGACTTATATGGTCATATCATAGTTGCAGTGTACATATATTTTTATATATGCATATATATTTATTCATCTTCATAATAAATGATTTACAATATTTTTTTAGTTAAGATGTGACGGGGGAAGGGAGAAGACAAAATTCTCATCATCCAGCCCCGTTGTATCATTTACATAATAAACAAAAAAATAAGCTATCATATAAAAAAATATTACTATCTCAGTAAAATATTATTAAATACTTTTAAATAAAAAGTGTTTCATTTTTTTTCCTTCCGAAGACAATACAACTTAAAATTAAAAAAATAAATAAAATTTAAAGATAAGTAATAATCTGAAGGGATGTAAAAATTGATTGAATTAAATATGGGGGAAGTAGAGTGTACATATATTCTTTTTTGCTCTCCTATAGTTCGATATAAAGTTGTATAAATTAAGAGTGACTAAATGGATAAATAACATCCGAAGATATATTCAATTTTTGATAAATATATTATTTAAATAACTTCTTTAGCTATTGTCGCTGTGCAGGTTATATTAACATTTATGCTGATGCGTATTAACTATTATTGTTGTTTAATAATTATTATATTATTATTTTTACTTAATAACTATATTATTGTTAATTATTTTTTAATCGATGATAAATTGGCTATACCATCGACTAATAAAGCCGTAGACGTAGTGGACTGTACATTAATCGACTAGAGTTTAGGTCAATTTTTAAAAAGTCAATTCCAAATTATGTTAAATTGGAATAGCCACAGTCGAGTGGTTAAACCCTTTAGCCCCTCTTTCCCTCTTCTCTCATTGCTTAACGTAATTTGTGGGCAATCCCTAAGTCATATATGTCTTAACTACGGTAATATTTTACATATTCGAGACTATTTTTGACATTATTGTAAAAAGTAGTATTTAGAATTAGGTTTTTATATGTTAGGGGGACTTAGTGTTATCTATAAGGGGGAATTAATATTTATTTTTTATGAGGGGGATTTATTTATTCATTTTTTTGGAGCTTATTTTATAGTTTTTACAGAGAAACTTATTTTCACGCCTGCATTTAGGAATCAATTCCAATTTTTAGTTCGAATGCTTATTTAACACTTAGACTCCCTTCTTAAATCTAATAACTTCTGATCATCAATATGGATTTGAGTCTTCTCGTTCTACGGCTGATTTGTTTACAGTAATAACTGATAGGTTTTATCGTGCATTAGATATATGTAGAAAGACTAAGGCTATCGCTCTCGACTTTTCTAAAGGTTTTGATAAAGTTTGGCATTTTTTTTTGATAAAGTTTGGCATGCTGGTCTTCTCCATAAACTCTCTTCTTACGGTGTGTCAGGTAACATCTTGAAACTATTAAATTCTTTCTCACCATTTATAGTATAAAAGTTGTCCTCGATGGACAGCACTCTTCCTAATATCCTGTAATTTCGGGGTTCCTCAAGGTTCCATCCTTGGCCCTATACTTTTTTAAATTTACATTAACAATCTCCCAGAAATTCTCACATCTAAGGTGGCATTTTTTGCTGATGATACTATCATTTATTCTTGTCTTGATAAGAAGGCAACACTCTCTGATTGCTTGGGCATTTGAGCTTGAAGATGATCATATATCTGCTACAGCAAGGGGCTCTCGGTGGCTGGTGAACTTTAACTCAGATAAAACTCAACTTTTTTCAGCCAATCATTATTGCAATAACCTAGATCCTCATATATTTATGAACGGTAATGTACTCGACGAGTCATCTACCCTTCATCTTCTAGGATTAACTCTTACTTTCAATTGTTCTTGGAAATATATCATATCCATTGCAAAATTATTATCTGCTAAGGTTGCATCTCTTTACTGTGCTCGCTACTTTCTTACTCCGGATTCTATTCTTTATCTCTTTAAACCTCAAATTCTTCCTTGTATGGAATACTGCTGCCATATCTTGGGCGGATTTTCAAATGATGCCCTTTCTCTATTAGACAAGGTGCAAAAACGCATTGTAAACATAGATGGACTCTTGCAGCCATTATCACATTGTCGTAATGTTGCTCCTCTTTCTCTTTTCTATAAATACTATAATAGCACTGCTCTAAAGAGTTTGCTTCTCTTGTACCATCTACTAAAATACATTCCTGTGTTACTTCCCAACAAGAAATTTCCATGTAAGCCGTATATGGCAATTGCACGTTAATCATATAATTTACCACTCTCTTTTATGGGATAACTTTGGTGCGTTCCATATATGGCTATAATGTTTACCCCACTAAAACCACACTAAATAGGAACGAAAATCGCACTTTATTTTGGTGTAAATGTTTCATGTGGCCCACGTTTGGTAAGCATATGTTAGCCATATATTTACCACTCTCCTTTATATTATGCCCATTAAAGCCACACTAAATAAGAACAAAAGCCGCATTATTTTCCTACAAGAAAGTTATAACAAATGCATAAAAAAATTGTTTTCTGTTACGGTTAAACTTGAATTTTTTGTGTTTTTAGTTATTTTGAAAAAAATTTAAGTGAAGAAATTAAAGTTTTGAAATGCCAAACAAAGCAAAATCTCACACTGAGTGCCGAAACTATGTTTGCATTCTTTGCATGTCAAAAAGTGACCGATCACTGACACCCTTTCTGATAAGCAGACTGACAAAACATTCACCAGAACCTTTGGACTTAAATGATGATAGACTTCCACATGGGATGTGCACAAACTGTTTTTTCCATCTTCAGAAAATTGATGAAGGAAAGGCTACAAAGCCTTTTCCTAACCTCTATGACTTTTCTTCCATCCTTGTGAAACAACCCACACGAAGTTCACCTGATTGCAACTGCATCATTTGCAAAATTGCAAAAACCAATGCAAAAACACCATTACCAATGACCAGCAATGTTGTCCCAGAGAGAAGCCCTCCCACAGTTCATAAGAGATCTTCACATTGTCTGACAATAGTTGGACTAGGATTACCACATCATTGTACCCCTGCAACAAGACGGGTCAACCTACTAAGGCCAGCAAAAGAAGACAAAAGAGGTTGTGGCTTCTTCCTGTTGAAAACACATGATTCATCACCCAATGGTACTGTTCGATTTAGCCAAGCAAGTGGAGGTCCTAAATTACCACTCAAACTTGGTATGTCCATTTGATTAATTTAGAAATTATTATTTTCTTGTTTATGCCTTAGAAAACCAATACTCATAAATCCACCATTCAATTTTTAATAAATATTTAATTTTGTTTTAGGAAAAGCAGCACCAACTCAACTTTTCAAGGAACCACTTCCTGCTGAAAGCTTGGTGAAAGTTCAGCTTAATACAGGGTTATCCAACAATCGCATGAAACAACTTGCTTCAACACTAAACTTCATCAGCCCTCTAGGAGCTGTTAAGCCTTACTTTGCTAAAAAATTTTCAGAACAAGGAAAGTTGCTCAATGACTACTTCACTGTTTGAAAAGTGAAATTTTCCAATTGTAATACAATCAGAGAAGTTGTCTATTGCAAGGATGTTGCCAGCCTACTGCAGTTTGTGTTATCTGCACGAAATGTTTCTGATCAGCCTCTTGTTAAGATTGGAATTGATGGGGGTGGAGACTTTCTTAAGATCAGGCCTGGATTAACCATTAGGCAAACAAGGCATTTGTCTTGGGCACCAAGCGTTTGGGGGCACCACAAGTCCTCAAGAAATATTTTTTTTAAACAAATCCAGAAACAACTGAAAAAAGAACAAGTGTTATGAAAATGAAGAAATACATTATAATAAAAATTTACATTCAAGTTTGGTAAAATCTTGAATGCTTAAAAATTAAGCTATGAATGAGCCGGTTTTTTCTATTTAGGTTTTTTTTAAACTAATTTTTTTTTTCGCGCTTTAATGACTTTTTTTTTTTTGCGCTTTAACGACTTCACTTGAGGATATTTTTTTATTAACAACGTGAAACTATTATTAAAGCTGTTTTATCATTTGTTTTATCATTTTTATTGATTCTGGTATTAATGAATTATTTATAGGAGCTTGCACTTAAAGTTTGTTGTTTTTTAGCCATATTTTGCATAATTTTTTAATTTTTATGTAAATTACATTTTCGTTTTATATCATTTAATCATTTTTATTTACATCTTTTCGCGTTCTTTTTTCAATTTCAGATCCCAAAATAAAACGTGTTCAGTTAAGCGGTGCACAAAAGAGAAAACATGCTAAAGAAAAAGAGCACACTATTTCTGTTGTGAAAGCTACGAGCAGAAAATTAATAAGTTATTTAGTTTTAGATCAGCAACAGGCAAAAAAGGATTTTACTGACACTATCGGCCCTCTTGATAAGTCTACTATAGACTGTTCTGCAAATCCAGACACTGCAATAGAGCTTGATAATGAAATTTGTTGTAAGTGTAACCCTCTTCAATCTGCTGAAGATGATGATAAAGATGCAGATGATAAACATGTGTTCGCATGTGAACTTAAAAACGTGTGCTAATTTGTATTCTTCACTAGCAGATCACTTGCATAAATCCAGGAATGAATTTGAAAGATTTGAAGAAGCTGCAAAAATAATGACACCAGGTGTAGATTATAAGTCAACTTTGACCCGTAATCATAAACGAAAGATAGTGTTCAATGATAGTGATGCCCCTAAAGTATCTCTGAATGCCAGAGACAAATTACTTATATCTGCATTCTACGCCATTGTTGACAAACTTGAGACAGAAATGAGTAGATGAAGACAAGTATATAATGATGTAGCAGTTCGCTTTTCTTGTTTAGTCGATGGATCATTATCCTAAACATCTCAGTGTTGTGAAGAACTAGTAAATGCTTCTCCTAAAGATCTGAACAATAATTTATATACTGAACTACAACAGTTTCATTCATATATTCGACACAAGTTTCCAGCTGCATCAAAATCGGAAAACAACACGTTCAATCATGGAGAATTATACCAAGTAATAGTTAGAGACAATACTGAGTGTGCCTTTCTAAATGTTGAAATCGCCTTCCGCATATTTTTAACATTAATGGTTACCAACTGTTCAACTGAGCGTTCTTTTCTTCAGTTGAAACGTACAAAAAATCCAAATAGATCAACAATGAAACAAGAAAGGCTCGATTCCTTATCTCTGCTTATGATTGAGGCAGATATGTTGCGCAAAATTAACTCTGACGATATACTCAAAGACTTTGGTAGATGTAAATCTAGAAAAAAAACTTTAAAATGTAAATGACAATATCTTTTTGATTTTTTCATCTAATAAAAATACAGTTAGTCTATTATTATTTCAAAATTTAATAACTATTAATTTTAATACAGAAATATTTTATTGTAGGTTTTATATGAGTGATAGTAGTACAAACTACAAACATATTTGTTAACAACTGTTTTCTTTGCATAATATTGAACATACCAGCGGTCACAGTCAGGCAATAATCAGGGGCTCCAAGCAGAAGGGGGCACCGATGTGGGTTTGTGCCTTGGGCACTAAAAAGGCTTAATCCGGCCCTGCTTAAGATGAATCTGGGTGTTCTAGAGACAACTCCAGAACCAACAAGTCCAGTCTTAAAATCACCTAACCTTTGCAGCTCTTCCTTCTAAGACTCTGGAGTAAAAAAACAGCTTTTAATTGCCATCTCTGAAGGAATGCCGGAAACATATAAAAACATACAAAACCTTTAGAAACTGACACAGTTAAACTCAATTCACTTTGTTTTGTCTTGTGACGTGAAAGTTGCAAATACCATCTGTGGAATTCAATCCCATGCCAGTAAACATCCATGTTGTTGGTGTGATGCTGATTCTTCAAAACTTGGACTATGTGGTTCTTTGAGAACATTTGGAGACATTAAAAAAGCACACCAAGAATTCATTGCTCCTGGAAATGATGTAAAAAAAACTAAACAATTTGGAAATGTCATCCACTCACCTTTGTTGAACTTCCCAGATGAGTCCCTCATTCTGGATGCAATCCCACCCATGGAACTTCACTTGCTTCTTGGTGTTGTCAACCATCTCTACAAAAACTTGACCAAGATTTGGCCAGAATGCAAGACTTGGCCTGAGGCATTAAACATCCCTCTGCAGCCCTGCCATGGTGGACATTTTCAAGGAAACCACTACCAAAAGCTGTTGAAAAATGTAGACATTCTTGAGGAAAAGGCTGAAGCTGCATTTTCAGCATTTCCATTCATTGATACATTAAGAAAGTTTGAAAAAGTGGTCGTGGCTTGTTTTAGAATGCAGCTTGATAAAAATTACCAAGAACACATTGAAAACTTCAGAAGTTTATACCATGATCTTCCTGCAACCATCACACCAAAGGTTCATGCTGTATTCTTTTATGTGTCTCATTTTATCTCTCAGAATCATAAAGATCTTGGCCATTATAGTGAACAAGCCACAGAAGCACTTCATTCAAATTTTAAGCCTCACTGGCAACGGTTCAAGAGGCAGATAACTCACCCAAAATATGGAAAGCATTTGCTTAACTGTGTTGTTGACTTTAACAGTAAGCATGTTTAGTTAGTGTAATGGCATTCCAAACAGAAAGAAGAAAAAATTTGGTAGAGTAGAATAGAAGCTTATTTTTAATTTATTTTCTGAAACTAGTCTTTAGAAGCCTCTTTTATTCATTTGTTGCTTTGCTATTTTTGTAAAATGTATAATTTTTGAATGAAATACAGAAAAAAACAATGTTCTATAAAGTTTTTCAATCAAGAATATGGGTTTTAATTATGACTATTATAGGAAAACATTGAAATGCAAATTTCTCTAACGGACGCCAATCCTGGATTTTAAAAATACTTGGAATGATATCACATTGGTATGTACTATCACCCCTCAAAAGGATTTTTTTTGGGTGTTTTCATCAATGATACACCCTAAAACTTTCTAACAATGTGTTTAGAATAAGTATAACTTAAGTTTAACTCGTTAATATTAACAACAAATTTTTATTCGTTAAGTGTAACTCTGATTCACAAACTTGAAAGTTTATTTTGAATAACAATTCTCAAATGTATTCATTACAAAACCGCTCAGACATACTTTCAAATATGAATTGAAAATTATCAAAACTGTAAACCACTTGATATTATGGAATATTCTAGAGTTTACTACAATGCATTATAATGAAATCGTAGTTTACAATGAGTTAAAGTTTAAAGTTCAAAATAAGGCAGTGTGTGTGTTTTATATATATTGCCCATATGATAGCCACATCAAATTCAGCACGTATTTATTTAAGGGTTATAACACAATAAGTGGAATAATTATGTGGATGCATTATGTGTTCCACATGTGGGCCACACTGATCTTCAGCATATATATCAATCATCAACTGAAATATAGTTTTACACTTTTATTCCACTTGTAAGCACTACGACCACATGTGGGCCACATTTACCTTTCTTGTCGAGTCGTCGTTCAGTTAAGTCTCATCCTTTTACTGTGACTGTTCCTAAGTGCTTAATCGACTAGTTTTTTACTGCGAACATCAGTTCTTTGAAATTCGCTTCCTTTATCTTGTTTTCCTGATTCACATAATTTTCAATTTTTAATTTCAATGTCGTTTGTTAATCGTTATCTTGCTCTATAAACTTCATCTTTTCTCTTCCAGTAACTTCCGACTCTAATAATGGTTGCTTGCTACCTTGTTGGAAGTGAAAATATTGAAAAAAAAAAAGAATGGGTAATTATTTTAATTTTTTCTTGTAGACATAATATGCATTTTTTGGAAATATTTCTAGGTTCTGTTTCACGCAGTGGCACAGGAAGGCTTTTAAATGTTTAAAAAAACCAACTTTTAAACAAAAAAAATGTTCCAAATTTTTTTACGTTCACATGACGAAAAATTTTTCACAAAAAAAATTACTGTGATAGGAGAATGGGAACAAGAAAGCCTAAAATCTTAGTTATCTATAGTTATCTAAGTTATCTAGGTCATTTTGCAATAGGTTAACACTCGCTTCACAATCAACCCTTGATAATACTTTTGTATCATCAACATACATTTTCGAAATATTACCAAAGTTCTCAGGCGTATCATTAATATAAGTAATAAAGAATAAAGGGCCAATAAGCTAGCCTTGCGGCACACCACTAAATATATCCTTCCAAGATAAGACAGTTTTTCCCTTGACAATTCTTTGTTTTCTATTTTTTAGAAATGCTTCAATCCATTTTAACAACCAAAAATCCCATAACATTTAAGTTTAAGTTTTGTAATTTTTTTTCATTTAGAATTTCTTTTTTGTCTAACAAAGCATTATTGTGACCTTTATAATTCTTTTCACCTTTTTTGTTTTGCGACTGTAGCTAACTTTAGTTGTATTTAGATTAAAATTTTCATGTAATTTATTAGAGGGCAGAAAGTGTTTATCTACCAATTTTAAAAACACTTTTCCTAAGTTAGTGGAAACACCTTTGCTATATGAGGGGTTGAACCAAATTATGTTTCTAGTTCTGTTTTGGTTTTTTGCATTTTTTTATTCTGAGTTAAAATCAGATTTTAGTTCAAACTTTTGAAATCCATTTATTTTAAAGGCATCTTTGTAAATAAGTTTTGTAAAAAAGGAATTTAATACATTTTCCTCAGAAGAGTTTTGGTTTAGTTTGTTATTAATTGAAATGGGGATTTGTTTTAGAAATTGGGGTGAATGGTTTGAGATAATATTAATAATATAAATATATTAATTTAAGACTATCTGTTGTGACCCGTACGATACGGGTCATGGTAAATCTGTTCCACACCTGACTATATCTAAACTTGGTCTTCTTACATCAAAAAACTTTAATAAACAGCTGAAAATCAATCAATTTAAAATTTTTGACTATTGGTTAAGAATTAATTTGCTATACTTTAAATATATATTTATTTAATTCAATAATTTTTAACATAGATGACAGTTACGTAACATTTCTTCCGGTGTTTTAGGAAACTTAAGGTTTTAACAAAAAGATTTAGGAATTAACTTTACTTAACCCTCTCATTAAAATTTATTCAAAAAGCATGAGGACACAGAAAATGGGTCACGGGTCCTAGTTATGTCTAATAAGTTAGCTCTATCGGTTTGGTTTTATTTTATAGAAACTTCTCTCTAAGGTTTTTAACTTCTCTATAAAGAATATATCCATACGAAGTAATAATTTCAAAGAGAAAAATAAAATTTGACGAGAGAAACAAAAAACATATTTTTCTTGAGATAAAAAAAAATATTGATACACTTTCAAAAATAAAATTACAAAAAATTATTATTCTTTACAAAGCGCTGTCAAAGCCGGTACGAAACTACGTTCCACAACCGATTATATCTACACTTAATTTGTTCTCTTTACTTCAATAAATCTTAGTTTACGGCAGAAAATAAATCGATTTAAAATTATTGACTTTTGGTTAACAATTAACTATACCAATTTACTTTAATATTGTTTACAGCGATTACATTTGCGTAACATTTCTTCCAGTGTTATTGGAGGCTGCGATTGAATTTTTTAAGGTTTAAGGCTGTAAATAAATTTTTTTAATAATATTTTTAAGGCCTCTCATTAAGATTTCTTTATAAAGCAAAGGAAGACACAGAAACGGATCCTAGTTATGCCATAAGCTAGTTTGTTTGACATTTCTTATAGAAAGCTTTCTGTTACTCATAATGGGAACGGATATATCAAGATCCGTAATCACCTATGTGACTAAAGTATCAATGTATACCATTCACATATAAAAATAACGGCGAATTATAAAAACTATAAAAATATAAAAAGTGAAAATGGCCAATACATCCATACTAAAATAATTTCAAAAAAAATATAAATTTTTGTGAGGAACAAAAAACATTTTTCTTGAGATAAAATTAAAAAAAATTTTAGTAAAAAGAAATTACAAAAAAATATATTTAACATAAAAAAGTATCAAAAGTATTTGTTAAAGCAATTTAAACAATAACATTCTTTCATTATTCTATAGATTTCAACTTAAACAATAACATTCTTTCATTATTCTATAGATTTCAACTTAAACAATAACATTCTTTCATTATTCTATAAATTTCAACTTAAACAATAACATTCTTTCATTATTCTATAGATTTTAACTTAAACAATAACGTTCTTTTATTATTTTATAGATTTCAACTTAAACAATAACATTCTTTCATTATTCTATAGATTTCAACTTAAACAATAACATTCTTTTATTATTTTATAGATTTCAACTTAAACAATAACATTCTTTTATTATTTTATAGATTTCAACTTAAACAATAACATTCTTTCATTATTCTATAGATTTTAGCAAATGCTATGAAGATTAACGAAACTACGTTTTAGCTTTTAGAAAACGATCAACATTCAGAACATTTCTTAAATTATTATATGTAGGAAAACTTTCAAAAATTAGCCATTAGAGAAGGAACTCGACCTTAAAATGGAACAAAATTATTATTTAAGACACTTTTACACATTAATTACAAATTAACGCGTTATGCGCTCAATTTATTTGAAAACTCAAAAATGAGAATAAGTTGATAAGAAATAAGAAACTTACTTTTCATTTTTCTCATTTTTAACGAAAGACACCAACGTGAAGGTGAGCATAAGATGTTGCAGTAAACTCTAAATAACTCACACCCTCAAGGGACCGAGAGATTAGCTTTTTAGAGAATATTAGAGTTATTGGGAGAATAATCCATAAATAAAGGCTCAACTGGAATTTTAAAACTAGTTTAAATTATTGACGTTTATCGAGTTATCCCTGAGTTTATTGTACATATTTTAACTACTAACAGCACACACATAGAAACACATAAATATTTACAAAATCTAAATCTATAACTTTATATAACACATATTACCATTAACATATAATGTACGGCCGTGGCGCAATGGTTAGAGCGCATGCTTTATAAGCAGGAGATCCAGGTTCGAAAGCTCTGGACAAATTTTCGCGTCACGGTAAGGAAGGAGGTGTGAACTTCCTGGTTAAATGTACTTCCGCGGTGCTCTGTGACAAGACCGCCCTCTAAGAAATGAAGCGTTGATTTGATGTTGATCAACGTTGATTTTGCGTTGACATTCGCGATCAACGGCGATCAACTATAAATGAATGTTGTAGCAACGGCAGTGTTATCAACTGCAAATCAACGTCTATTTACAAACACTGAGCGTTCGTTGATTTTCTGTTGACAATAAACAAATTTATTGATCCGTTTATTAACAGTAATTTGCTGAGCAAACAGCATGTTCTGCTGGGATTTTTTTGTTATTTTTGGTGGTAATAAAACGTTTGCTCAAATTTTAATTATATTACGGTATGAAATGAATATAAACTTTATTGAAAAACATATATTTTATTAAGTAATTATATTTTCAGTTCTTGAATAAAGATTATCTTAATGAAATTAGGGTAGTTTTTTAACTATTTAAGGATAATAAAACATCATAATATAAATATTTTAACAATTTAACATGCAAAAGTCACAATTTAGCAGCAATTTGGCTTAATAATGCTTATTATAATAACATTACTATTATCATAGCAAATTAGTAATGTTTATGACTGCAAGTATTTGCCTGATAAATTCTGACTGCAAACTTAAATCATATCGTACAAAATGCAATTTAAATTGGTTTTTTCTGTATAAGAATAATAATTCGTTGTTTTTTTTCTTTTGTGATGTAATAAGATAAAGATAATAATGCGTGATAATAAACGTGACAGAAGCCTATACATGAGAGAATTTATGAAAGAAGAAAGAGATACTAAAAAAAGAATAAAATATCTTCTTGAAGAGTCCAATATTGTTGTTAGAGGAAATTGCATGCATCTAGATTCAGACATTCAAAAGAGTTTTGAATTTTCTAAAGATGTGCACAATAATGTAGTTTCTAAAGATGTGCACAGCGATATATTGATGTTTTAAATCACTTCGCCTGAAAATAAATTTTGTTTAAGTAAAGTTGAATCTAATTATGTTGATGTTGATAAGATTGCAGTTGAAAATAGTTTATACAGTAGTTTTGATACTCTAACTTCAACAAAAGATTTTTTTTATAATTGGTCATTAAAATACTGTATAAAAGATGATGCCTTAAATGCAATTTTATTTCACTTAAATAAATTTACTCCATCTATACCAAAATGCAGGCAGACATTACAAAAATTTCTTTAAAAAGTTAATGTTTAATATGTCAGTAAAGGCGATTATATATCTTGGAGTTGAAAATGCAATTGATTATTATATATCAACAGTTGGAAATAAGGAAAAGCTTGATATAATTGTAAGTATTGATGGTGCACCTATGTACAATAGTAAAAAGACTTCCATTTGGCCTACACTAATTACAATTAACAGAAAAGAACCATATGCTGTTGCAATTTGGTATGGTCAGGGAAAACCAAACAATTTGGATGAGTACTTTAAAGATTTTATTCTTGAAATAAAAAATTGCAAATTAATGGGTATAAACAGCTGCAGGTGACTATTAGAGCTTTTGTTTGTGATGCGCCTGCAAGAGCATTTGTTAAATGCATTATAGGGCATAGTGGCTACCATAGCTGTGAAAGATGTATAGCAGTTGGCACACAAGAACATGGTGTAAGATTATTGGAAACAACTGCTTTACTTCGTACTGACATGGCTTTTAAAAATAATTTGTATAAAGAAGAAGGTCACAAACTTGAGAGTCTTTCTTCCCTTGTTCAGTTGAATTTCCCAATGGTAACTGGATTCCAGGGTTGCAAAAAAACCGTTTTTTTTGAAAAAAACCAAAAACCATCAGTTTTTTAAAAAAACCAAAAAAACCATGGTTTTTTTGGTTAAAATTAGATTTTTATTAAATATGCCGTATTTAGTTATCCTTTTAAATTAAAATAAAGCATAACGCATTTTATTTGAGTAAACTATATTCTTTATCAATATTACTGTAATATTTCATCAAAGTTATTCAATACATTATTGTTTAGTGTTCTATATATAAATACAAGCTGCTTTTTCTACCCCCAATTGGTTTCTTAACTTGGAATGAACAAGGCCAAAAGTTGAAAAAATTCTTTCAATTCCAGCACTAGAAGCTGGAATTGAAAGAATTTTTTACTGAAGGTTTATTAAATGCACTAGGTGCATTTAATAAACCTTCAGTATCCATTATGTTACAATCCACAATTTTTAGAGATTTCCACCATTCTATTGGTGATATATTTTTTAAAACAGATTCACTATACAAATAGCTTTTATCGAATGGAGCAGATTTGGCTTTTAATTTGAATATTATTGGTAACAAATTCTTGAACTCTTTATCTGCAAAATTCATGGCAGCTTCATTTTCATTTTCAGAAAGATTATATCCAAAATATCTAGGATCTTTAAATATATATGTTTACAATTTAAGGAAAGTTTAAAATTTAAAATGGCAATGCAGTAATTTAACTACCTTCAAGAAGTTGTTGATCTTCTGTTGACTCCATAATTTCATGGAGTTGTGATTGCTTGCACTTTTTTATATGCTCATGCATCCTTTGAATTTGACCTTCCATTTCTTTTCTACACGCATTACTCTACACCTGCTCTACACCCCTTTCTTTCTGCTCTACACCCATTTCTTTCTGGAACAGTCACTCGTGTATATTTTAACTAAATCATATCACATTTGCGCCCAGTTTTTTGAGACATTTTTTGTGATATCAATAAATTATGTTAGAACTACTTATAGTTTTGCTAAACAAATATATATATATATATATATATATATATATATATATATATATATATATATATATATATATATATATATATATATATATATATATATATATTTACACACACACACATATATATATATATATATATATATATATATATATATATATATATATATATATACACATATATTTATATATACATATATATATATATACATATATATATATATATATATATATATATATATATATATATATATATATATATATATATATACACATATATTTATATATACATATATATATATATATATATATATATATATATATATATATATATATATATATATATATATATATATATATATATATATATATATATATCATTAAGAAAACTTCCTGATGAAATAAGTTGGTTAGGAAGCAATTCTTCTTGATGAACCTATTGAAGGAGAAACAGCCTGTAGAAGAAAACAGATAAATATGTGTTATTACTAATTTATTACAACTCTGTTCTAAAAGAACACTGAGAACTTCTATGAAAAAACATAAACAAAAATCATGGATTTAAAAAAAATATCTATATTGAAGATTAGTTATATTTGTTAACATAACCATGTTTTAGTTTCCTGTTGTAAGTTCAAATCTTTTTAAAAAAACATTAATTTGGTTTAAACCAACATTTTTTTAATTGGTTTAAACCATTTGGTTAAAACCATGCAACCCTGCTGGATTCCCATTGGACTATATGCACCTTATATGTCTTGGGGTAGTTAAAAAACTTCTAATAAACTGGTGTAAAGGTCCCCTATGTATTAGAATAAGTCAATCTGTTAAAGACAGTATTTCAAATGAGCTCATAAATTTACGAAGTTATACACCACCCAATTTTCAACGCAGACCACGCTCTTTAAATGAACTTTAGAAGTGGAAAGCACCAGAGTTTTCGATTCTTTCTGCTTTATGGTGGAACTATTGTTTTAAAAGGAAAAATAAATAAAACTAACTATGTCGTATTTATTTCTCTTTTAATTGCTATGCACATACTGGTTTCAGATAAAATGGTGAAAAATGAATTGTTAGTGGCATATGCTAAACAGTTGCTTTTTTGGTTTGTTAGAAAAGTACAAATTTTGTATGGGGAGATCTTTGTAACATACAATGTTTGTAGCATGATTCATTTAGCTGATGATTGTGTTAACTTTGGGGAGAGTCTTGATCATCTATCAACTTTTCTTTTTGAAAACTTTTTGGGTCGAATTAAAAAATGGTGCGAAAATCACATCAGACTGTTGCCCAAATACTGAATCAACAAGATGTGAGAAAAAAGGTTTATTTTAGTAAAAGAGGTTTTAGTAGATCTTGTAAAAAGTTAGGCACTAAATCCTCATTCAGTTCGAAAGTTTTTTCCTGATTGTTTTGAAACATCTTATTTAGACATTTGTTATGAAAATTCATTAGCCAACCTAAAAACAATTTTTCTGAAAAAAAAAGAACTTTTGAAAAAAGGCATGATGATACCTGTTCAAGAAGGTGGTTATGCTTTTTTTCTGCTTAGATATTATGATATTGCCTATGATCACTGATTTCTTGAAGTAAAAACACAAATTTTGATTATACTTGCAGAACATCAATTTTTAAAGAATGTTTTTGCATGTGTCATTTTGTAAAATTTGTTATAAATTTGTCAAATATTGAATAATTGAGTTATTGAATAATTTTAAAGTGAGTTGAATGCATTTTAATTTAAAATTTTTTTGTGTGAAACTAATACCTGGTATGTTTATAGAAATAATAAAATATTTACGCTGGTGTTTTACATTAATAAATCTAAAAAATCTTTTACCAAGTTCATTGTTTTAATCTCTAATGTATTTTTAATTTTATTTTGTAACTTAAATAAGATTGTTTAGAATTGAATTGCACCGGAATATTGAAATGTCTTTTGCCATCGTTGAATTTTTAAATGGAAAAATTAAAGAAGTGGAAGTGATTGCTAAAAGTTGGATGAAAAATGATGGGAAATGCTTCTGGCCGCCATTTAAAAGTTTCGCTGCAATTCGTAAAGCTGTCACTACCTTGCAGGCACCAACCTCTGATTGGAAGATATACCCAGCTAGGATTTTATACACTACAGGTTTGCATATTACTATAAAAAAATGTAAAATAATTGAATTAGAAACTGAACTGTATGTTTTGACCAGGGCACTGGAGAGGATAAACATGTGCTGGTGCAAATTTATTTTGGGCCCCCCGTTACAATATGACTATTCTCTCATTTAATATCACTTATTTTAAATCCAATATTCCAACGGGCATTTGTTCATATTATACTTTCTGAATGTCTTTAGAATGTTTAAAGAAGATTTCCAACGATTAAAAAAACTTTTTTTAATTAAAAATAAAACATTTTTATTTTGGACTCTTTAAAAAAAAAAAGTTTTTTTTAACAATGTTTTTAGTTTTTTTTTAAAACTTCTAGTTTTTTTTTTAAACTTTTAGTGTTTTTTAAAAACTAAAAAATTTTCATGGGTTTTTCATTAAAATTCATAAATTTTTATGCGGTGCACCAACTGCACCCGATTCTTATAGCTTGCTTTTGCCGCAAACATTTCAATTACATTTTCATTAGATATTGATAAATGATTTTACGTACATAGATTTGTGTTTAGATTTTTATGAAGAAGCTCGGTGCTTAGAAAAAGCAGCAGATTCTTCAAATATTGAAACTGATACTGAAGAGAAAAAAGGGACAAAGCGAAAGTAAATTTTACTAAAATTAGTTTTTAATAAATAAAAAATTTTTCAATAAAGAATTACACATTTTTTTTGCACTTTTTTTTGTTTAAAAAGTAAAATTTGTATTAAAGGAGAATGACGGCAATGAAATTCTGTGAAAGTGATGAAGATAATGTGGTTGGTGATTAAGAACTATATGGAAGACATTATTTTGATAGTTCAAATAGCCAAAGAACATCTAACGTGACTTCAAATATAGCAGGTTAACTATTTTTGCAAAAGTAAAATAACGGTTTGTTAAATTAAACATGCTTATTTTTTTACTGAATTATAGATGTTTTTAAATCGATATCAACTCCCCATTTACACAGTGAAATAGCAAGCTTTTCAGTTGCTGATAATAACATTGACTTCTCGAAAGAAACTAATCTATCTCAAGGAAAAATGATGTTGTCTTCAAATATATTGTTAAAAAAAAAGTCCTAATGTTGCTTTTGTTCTAATTAAAATCTGTGTGCGTGTGCAATAAAAAAATTAATAGAAATCAGAACTATATGTTATAGAATATAATTTTTTTGACAAATATTTTATAAATATATGTTTGTTGACAAGTTTAAATAAAAATCGCTATATAATGTTTAAAAATTTTGTTTAATTTTTGTATGTATAATTTATCTATACCTAGGTAGAAAATGGCTTTGAAAGTTGTGTTTTGATTAAAGAGGATAGCAGAGAAACACATTTGTCTTGCCAGGGTAAATTAAATTTTTAAGAATGTACATTTCAACATGTTAATCAAAGTTTTATTTATTTTTTCCATTTAGGTAATTTTTTAAAAAATATTTTACATTAATAATAATAAATATTATTTATTTTACTACATTTTTTTTTTAAGATTTTCAAAAAGTTGCATTGAGTTGGATGGCAAAAATAGATAAAAAGGTACTACTGTTGCTTTTTATTTTAATATCAAAGATTACATAAGGCCCCCACAAATTTTCAAAATTTTGAATCAAATCAGAAAAGTGATTTGAAAAGCAATTTTAAAAATCCATGTATTGAAATCAAGATAATTTCATTCTTATAGAATGAACATAATATGTATTCTGTAAAATATTATCATAAGAGATAATATTTTTTTATGACAATGAATAATTACTATACTGCAATTTATAAAGTAAGGTCTTATAATAGAAGGGGGGAGGGGGAGCAGTAAATACCTGCTCTAAGTCTCCAATCTCATACAGTGACATCTTATTTAAAAAAAAGATTAGTTTAAAAATTGTTCTTTTTTAAGATTCAAGACTTAATTCAATTTGCAAATATATAGTATAATTGATTCGATATTCTATTCAATGTTTAAATTTTGGATTTAGAGGGGCTTTGCATTTGGTGTGTAATGTTAAAAGTAAGTAATTCAAGATTTTTTTACATTTTGTAGGTAGATAAGTTATTTCTACAGCAGCCTACATCAACAATGAGCGCTAGTTCTTTATCTACAAAGCCCATTTTTGAAAGATGCCTAACAAAATCTGATGTGGATTTACTAGAAGAAAAAGTCAAGGCTAGCAATGTTTTTAAAAGTAGAGTGGTGAGTTGCTACTGATAACAATATGAGTTTCAATGTTATATTATTATTTGTTATTTTTTAAAATAAAACATAAGGGTTTATTCGCAAATAAAGTCACACATTACAACTGTTTATACCCTCTCCTTCCCCCCTTTGTCAGAAAGTGTCACAAATGATCAAATTTATTCTCCTTGTCATGTCACGTAATTTTTGTGTGTTTTTATTAAATAATTATTTATTTTAAAAAGTAGTAAAAATAGTTTTTAATTTTATTTTATGCAGTTTTTAAAATTAATTGTGACATCACAAATTGTTTGGCCTCTTCCCACACAAAATGAAACAAAATAAATGACCACCTTTCCCCCAAATGTTTGAGGTATTTTGCAAACGACCCTTAAGAATTTTTTATTTTTTTAATAATAGATGAATTCTCTTAGTCGTTGTGGAGGTAATACTCCATATAAATCAGCTTTTGCTATTGGAAAGTTAATGATGAGCGAGGACGCTGGGGCCTGTTTTAATGTCTCTGGTGGTTCATTGAAGATAAATTTTAAAACATACACTCTGTATCATATGATAGTGGGTAAGAATGGTTTTATGCATTTTTTTAGATTTTTTTTTTACAGGAAATATATTTTGTTTATCCCAGAGTAATTCCATGTCAAAACAACCAGGCCGTGCAACCTTATGTCTTTAGATTTTTTTATATTTTTACCATAGTACATTATAAAATAAGATAAATCCCAAAATTTCAAGGTTTTACTCCCAACGGTTCGTGAGTAATGGTTGTTTTAATTTTAGCTACTATTATTGATTTGGTTATTTTCCGCCATTTTTAATTTTACATTTCTCTTTATAAAATCAAGCCTTTAAATGTGTGAATTCTAAAAATAAGTGACTTAGTTAATCTCAAGGTGAGGAATTTAAATATATAAATAAAAAACTCATTTTATAATTAAAAAGTACCTAAATATCAATTATAAATGTCAAAATAATGGACACCTGCCACTGTAAAATTTTTAGGTGTGCGGTAAATTTTTTAAGCCTAAAATTTCAAATTAGGTCATTGTATGTTTGAAGAACATTGTGTGAAAAAATCATTTATACATAGTTTTGTAAATATTTTACTTTTGTACTAAAAATGTATATATAATTGCAGGGGCGGACCACGATTTTTTGGTGTTTGAGTTAAATAACTTCCAGCTAAGTTCTATACTCCAAACCTTTGAATGTTCAAACTTATGTCATTTAAGGATGTTTTGCAAAAAATTGCGCTGCGAAGAGTCTGGGAACAAAAATACCCTAAAAAGTAGAAATCATCCACCCAAACGTGAAGGGAATTGATTTTTCCAAACAGAAAAATTACTTACTTTAATAAGATTAAAAATTGTACATATTTTTAAAATTTTGTCAAAAAATCATTTGGCATTCAGAAGGTATAAACATGTAAAGTTTACAACCTCCTCAAAACGAAGGGGGTTGTTTAATTAGGTATGATTTCTAAACAAATCATTAATTTTATTACCTTAAAGAAATTTCTACCTAGTTTAGGATATTAGAATTTATATTTCAAAAAATTAATTTCCCCCACGTTTTAGATTTCTAATTTTTAGGGTATTTTTGTTCCCAAGTTCTTTGCAGCGCAAATTTTTGCAAAACATCTTTAAATGACATTAGTATGAACATTCAAAGGTTTGGAATATAGAACTTACCTGGAAGTTATTTAACTCAAACACCAAAAAATTGTGGATCCGCTCCTGAATTAAACGTGCAATTTTTATTTCTTTTCCTAAGAGTAATTCCATTTCAAAACAACCAGGCCATACAACCCTAAATTCTCTGATTTTTTTTTCAATTTTCGCCAAAGTACTTTAGAAAAAATGATAATTCCTACCTAAATCTAAATCTAAGTGGTTCTCAAGTTATGAAAGTTTTTTTAATGTATTTTTTGTTTCCTTTTTGTTCCTTGGTTCCTTGTCTTTTCCAATTATCAAAGTTTAATTGCTGAATTCAGACATGTTCATCTAATTTAAATGTTGCAATTAGTTCTACATAAATAATGTAATTAATACTTGTGCATTTTTAAATTTGCAAGTATAACATTTTTTAATTCATTATCAAAATGATTTCATGAGATATTGGTACAGTTTTGAAGTCAGAATGCCATAAAATGATACTCTTCAAAACATTTTATGGAGATCTGAGTTGCGTGCTTGTGAAGAACTATTCAGCATTTGTAATCCCCATTTTCACTACTTTGGAAAAAGATTTGAGAAGAAAAATGGCAATTGTTGTAATGTTTATAAAGTGAATAAAAAAAAAATGAAAGGTAATTTGATTTCAAATATATTTTATGTAATTATATCAAAGAATCCCTTCTTTAATTTTCAAATTGTATTACTTTTCTGGTGGATTTGGAGGACAGTATAAAAATTTTCAAAATCTATGCCATCACTCAGGAGATTTTTTATTGAAAGCTGAATGGATATTTTTTGCAACCAGTCATGGCAAATCTTCTTGTGATCCAATAGGTGATACAGTAAAACGAACAACAGCAAGAAAACGTCCTAAGAAAAATAAAATACTAACAATCGATGCAATGTTTGAATTTTGCACTCAAAAAGCGCTCACAATAAAGTTCTTTAAAATTAATAAAGGAACTATGGTTAATGTTAGAGCTACATAAAATTAACGATTTGAGAAAGGAAAAACAATACCAGGAAGTCGAGTATTTCACCATTGCATACCAGTTTCGAAAGCATCTATGTTATTTAAAAAAACTAGTAACAATATAAATCCAAAATCTATTAATATAACTAAAAAATCAAGTTACCAAAATTTAAGTTTAATAAATTTTGAGCTAATGCAGAAATACAAATATTACGCATGTACATATGACTCGTTTTGGTGAATTGCAGTAGTTGAAGAAAAAGATGAAGAATATAATGATATAAAAATAAAGTTTATGCATCCACACGGTCCATCTGAACAGTTTTTCTGGCCGAAAAGGAATGATTATTGTTGGATACTAATCACCAATAACATTTTGGTGCACTTAATAATGTAATAACATTAATAAGTGCACCAAAAATAATATCAGACAAATATGAACTTTCAAAAAAAGATTTTTACAAAATTAATAAGTATATATTTGTAAATCAATAATTTTTAATGGATATATTATAAAAATTCTATATCAATTTAAGTATGCATCATTTTTATTTATTTTGAATACTACGATAAGCGAAATATGCTATATTTGCTTTTTTTGTAATATTTTTCATTCAATTTTTAAACTATGTATTTGGCAGAAATGATTTTTTTACACAATGTTCTTCAAACATGCAATGATCTAATTTGAAATTTTAGGCTTAAAAAATTTACTGTACACCTAAAAATTTTACTGGGGCAGGTGTCAATTATTTTAACCTTTATAATTGATATTTAGGTACCTTTTAATTATAAAATGAGTTTTTTATTTATATATTTAAATTCCTCACCTAGAATTTAACTAAGTCACTTATTTTTAGAACTCAAATGTTTATAAACTTGGTTTTATAAGGAGAAATGTAAATTTAAAAATGGCAGAAAATGACCAAAACAATAGTAGTAGCCAAAATTAAAACAACCATTACTCACGAACCGTTGGGAGTTAGACCTTGAAATTTTGGGATTTATCTTATTTTATAATGTACTAATTATGGTAAAAATATTAAAAAAATCCAAAGACATAGGGTTGCATTTAAAAAAAAAATTGGTTGTTTTGACGTGGAATTACTCCTCAGTCAGTCATTTATGTAACTATTTGCTATAATTTCTGCAGTTTGATTTTTTCAAATTTGATTTGAATTTTTGATTTAGATACGATTACACGACAGCATCATGATGCAAAAATTTGCAAATGTCATTCAGGCATTTCAGAATTTTTAAGGCAATGAGGAACACAACTCAATCGAAAAGTTTTAAAAATGAACAATGCTGCAAACGCTAAATAAATTGTTTGAAAATATAAATTTTGTGTTAAATTCAATAAAAAACTTTCTTACTCAACGCAATGCCTACTTTCTTTCATTATTCTTTTGAGTTAGCTTTGAATTGCTCTATCGATAAAATTTTTGCTAAATCCTTTATTTACAGCCTGTTTTTTACAAAACAAATAAAGACTTGAGCAATATGTATAAATTGCATATACAAATATTTTATATATATACATACTTAATATATATATATAAATTATAAATTAGTAGAAAATCACTTAACGAAAATTTATTTCATTTAACACTGTGTTTCATCAATAAAAAGACTCATCAGCAATATTGGGCTTTTTTATTGATGAGAGCATTTCTGATGAAACACAGCGTTAAATTAAAAAAATTTGTTTGATGAAACAGTGATAAAATGAAAAAAAATTTGTTTGATGAAACACTGTGTTAAATGAAAAAAAATTTTGTTAAGTGATTTCCTACTAATTTATAATTGCTCTGTTCTTTTAAGAACATTGAGCACTCTATTTTGTAGAATAGATTTTAAAGTTGTTTAAATATAATATACATATATATATATATATATATATATATATATATATATATATATATATATATATATATATATATATATATATATTTATATATATATATTTATATATATATATTTATATATATATATATTTATATATAAATATATATATATATGTATAAATATATATATATATATATATATATATATATATATATATATATATATATATATATATATATATATATATATATATATTTCGTAAATTATTGATATATATTTTTTTGATATATGCATTTTGATATATGTATCAAAAAGCGATATCAAAATGCCGTCGGCTATTATAAAAATCAGTGTTGAATCACCAGAATAAATGTTTGTTGATTAAACGTTGAAAAGCAACACTCGATCAACGTTTTTTGTAAACACCAAATCAACGCTGATAAGTGGCTAACATTTTGGAAAAAAAATCAATATGGAATCAATGTTGACGAGAAACATTGAATCAACATCAAATCAACGCCTCATTTTTTAGCGGGCGTTAGGACTTCTTGGGGCACCTAAAATAAAAAAAAAATAAAAAAAAATAAATATAATAAATAACATATATTACCACATCATGAGACATAATAATTGCAAATATCACATTTTAAAAATAAAATATTGTTTGTATAATAATCATTCAATGACATGTAATGCATGTTTATCAAAGTTATAAAACAAATTATCAAATGTCTTGGTTCTGGAACGTGCTACATAGAATTTGTTTGTGTGAAAACCAAGGCTTTTTGAGATTAACATAAGCTTTATCAAATGTTTGACCCTGACTTTTATTACTTGTCATTAAGCATTGGTTAATAAAATTTAAATGATTTAACTTGATATCATTAAAATTAATGGGAAAAATTGAAAAATAACACAAAAATTAATGAACAAAATATATTTAAAAAAAAAATTACAACTAAAAATTACAATTAAAAAAATAGCAACTTAAAAAGTGGCTCAAAAGTTGTAAATTTCATTAAAATGTCTTTATTTAAAATCTAAAGTAATTTACAACTTTTGAACCACCTCTTCTTCTCTTCCTAGCATGCTCTCTTTCTCTGGTGCTGTATGGGGTGCCATCCCTCCCATCTAAAGGAAGAATGGTCTTTCCATATCTGTACCAGTGAGAGAAGAAACTCTGTGAAAGAGGATCCAGATGATGGGAACGTTAACTTGAATGCTTCCCACGTTGAGTCTGAAAAAAATATATAAATAAATGCAATTACCTACTAGGACAATACTAACAAAAAATCTACTATAAAAAAAAGCAATAAAAGCAATTAATCAATGTAATAAATTAAGTGTAAGTGAGTAGAACAACTTGTTTATTATACTCACTTACACTTGACTTATTACATTAATTGATTAAATTGGAAGACACTGCAGCTATATTAAAAACTAAAAAAGTACAATAAAAGCAATCAATCAATGTAATATAAATTAATTATTGGCAAGTACAGCAACTTACTTATTGTATTTGAAGAAGCAGCAACTGAAACTATATAAAAAAATTAAAAATAGAATAAAATCAACCAATTAATGTAATAATTTAAGTATAAGTGAGTACAACAACTTACAGATAACTGTGGAAGCTGGATTAGACACCATATAAAAAAATTATTATAGAAACAACCAATCCATGTAATATTACCAAGTATAGGTGAGTACAACTATACCAAGCAACCTCACTGGTTGGAATCTCTAAAATATATCAATATTTTATCAATAAAAGCAATAACCAACACAATAAGTTAAGTATAAGTGAACAACTTATTTGTACCATAAGAAGAAGCAGCAGCTAGAGATAAATTAAAAAAAAAACAGATTAAAAAATGCAAAAAAAAAACAAACAAACAAAAAAAACAAAATCAATGTAATATTTGACTTATATAGGCAAGTACAACTATACTACCCTACTAGGTATCTCCAAAACATTGATACTTTTTGCATTGGTATATGCAAAAAGTATCAATATATATCAATAAAAGCAATAAATGTAATGAGTCAAGTATAAGTGGGTATAACTACTTACAGACTGTTGGGAAGTTGGACTGGACACTATAAAAAAATAATAAAAACAACCAATTAATGTAATATTGTCTAATATAGGAAAGTACAACTATACCAATCAACTGTAATGGTGGGAATCTCCAATATTTTGCTCACCAATTGATTTTTGTAAATTTTCTAATTTTTCTAAATAGATTAACAAAGTATATAAAAAGTTATAAAATACATTTAATTTTTTTAACATTAAAAAAAGTAGAAATTAAAAAAAAAAAAATTTAATTATGTTATTACAAAATAAAAAAATGCTGACTAAAGTCAACCTTGTTATTTTTTTTTAATATACACAAAATATAAAGAAATTTTGCTTACTAACTTTACTTTCTAAATTTTCTAAATAAACAAAATGTATGAAAAATTAGTTTAAAAATTAAATTGCAGTGGCACAAATCAAAAAAAAAACTATAGTGGTAGAAAAAAAAGAAAAAGAAATAAAGGAATAAAAATACTGACTTTAATTAGAAATTAACTCTCTCAGTATATTTTCAGGCAAAAGAGGTAGTGAATCTACCACTTCTCCCCCCCCCCCACCCTATCTCTTCCGCATCTAAGATATACACACAATTAGTAACCAGACTAGTCTATGGATAGACTTACAACACAGACATAGACAATTCTGTATGTTGTAATGGACACAACAAATGTTTAATTTTTTGTCCTTGTTGTGTCTATCAAATTTTTGATGGTGTCCTAAGATTGCTCAGTTAAAAAATAATTTTCACTTCATAAGTCTACAAAGCATAATTTTTTGTCTATTTGGTGTCTATGATTTTGTCTAAATTTACTTGATTTCATAAAACCAGAAATCTTTCATTACCGTATTATTTGAAGATTGTTATGTAGTAAATTTATAATATTAAAAAAATATTGAAATGACATCAAAACTCCAAATGACGATCATTGCCCATGATTAATTATTGTTTAAAACTTGCGTACATATTCATCAATAAAATGAAAGTAAAAAACATTTTTCTTTTTCACTATTGTTTTATTCACAAGCCTAAATAAATTTTAACACCTATTGGAATCTTCTACTTACTAATCCACATTTTATAAAGGACAACTCCTTGATCACGTATTTTTAAAATAATTTTATTGAAGGTGATAAAGATTTTAGTGACTAAGGAAAATTTTTTAAATGATAAACTTACCTTCAACTTTTTTGAAGTAATCCCAAACTGGAGAGGGTATTTTAAAAATAAATTTTCACGCACATTCACTGAGAATTGAAAAACAACTGAACTGAGTAATTAATGAACTTCAATTGAGCACAAAATAGTCCATTTTGAGGTTTTTAAATAGACATTAACTTTTTAATCAACAGCACACGCTGGACAAAAAATTAAAAAATGAACTTCTGTTAGAAAAATTGTATTTTTAATTTTGTGCTCGTTTTCAGTTTTTGAAACGATGCTGCAGTGAAAATTTAATTACTCGTTATAAGTCCAAATTATATATTAAATAGATCTTCTATACCTCATTAAAAAATCGAGATTGTTCATTTAGTGTCCGTTTTTAAAATGATTGTCTAGAAAGACAAACATTTTTTATAGACAATTCATTTTTGATAGTTGTAATTAAAATTGTTGCAATTAGTGCTTTGTCGAAGTCTATTTTTGTCCTTTTATAATAAGTCCATTAGAGATTGTCTGGTTGCTACACACAATACATATAATATACATATATACATCTCTATATATGATAAAACACTATCTAAAAAATAAAACCAAAATTTCTAATTTATATACACATATACATTTTTTCTTATTTCAAGATTTGAATTATACATATAATAATGAAAATGCACGTATTAACATAAAATAAAAAACCTGATCTATTTTCAATATTAAATAGTTGTATGTATATAATTATTAACCACAATCAAATCTGATAAAAATCACATCACACACAATCACATCTGATAAAAAATATACTCATCACACACAATCACATCCGATAAAAAATATACTACTGATTTCTATATACTTTAAATAGATTATTTTTAATTCAGGGTTCCAATTATTAAAACTGAGGCTAAAAGTAAGGATTTTAAGGAGATTTAAGGAGATATATTTTTCTAATATTTAAGGAGATTTGGTCGCGAATGACAATTTTTTGAAAAAAAAGTAAGGAGAATTAAGGAGAAAACGATTACATTAAACTTTAAATATAATCAGAAAAATTATTATAAATTAATATATTACTATGTGTGTATATATGTATATATATATATATATATATATATATATATATATATATATATATATATATATATATATATATATATATATATATATATATATATATATATATATATATATATATACAGTGCTTTTTTTCTCCTAGAACGTGCCAGAACGGCGTTCCGGCACCTTTTTTTTTATATATATAATTTTTTTGCTTTATATAAACATTTTTTTCCTCGTATTATTATATAATAAAATTAGTTCATTTTTAAATATTAAACATTTTTTGCAGATTTAAAAACATTACAGCGCTGCGTCTCCAAATTTGCTCGAGAAGAATTTAATTTATTTTCTCCTTTTCTTAATTGCGTTCGTTTTTATGACGCCAAGTTCTTTTGTTTTTATGACGCCAATTTGTTTATTTTTCCGATTATTAATTTCGCAACTACACGCGTTTTTTAGAAATTTTTAAAGAAATTCTATTGTTTCTGTGCAATTTTTATCCGAATATTAACCTAACGCTACTTAAAAAAGATCTAATTTTAAAACACAAGCTTTACGCTATTTGCAACAGTTGTTTTTTATTATATCGCTTACGAATTTCCTGCTATTAGCGTTTTAAATTCAAAGTAATTACCCAATTTATATATTTAAATAGTGATGTAAAAATATCAATTAAACAAAATAACGCATAACTAATTATGAAAAAAATTACCAGTTTCTTCTCGGTGGACACCCCTGTTCAGAAAAAAATCAAATTAAATACAAAAGAAACAGAAGAAATTAAAATTACAACGTCAGATTTACCTTCTGCACACAATTACACCAATTATAGCAGGCCAAGTTGCTGGACTTTAGAGCAAAAAACAGAGTTTTGTTCCAAAAACGAGTGGCTTTGTTTTTGACAAAAAAAGCTCGGTTGCACTACTTGCCAAAAAGTGAAAACACTTGGCGTAGAAGCTAAGATGGGAGTGAAAATATCTAAAGAATGGTTCATTTATGAAGTTTCTTATTATGGTGAAGATAGAAAGCAACAATTAAGTTCGTTACGCAAGAAAATATTTGATCACAAAGAATCTGCTGGACATCAAGCTGCATTAAAGATGGTAGAAGAAGTTAAAAAATAGACAAAAATATGTCAAAAAAATATTTTAAAATCTTTAACGCGTGAGAAAATTGTAACAGCAATCATTTTTGAACTGCATTAAAAGTTGCAAAAGGAAACCAGTCTTTTAATAACTTTGAAATGGAAATTGATCTTCAAGAAATTAATGGAGTTGAAAGGGGTTGTATTCTTCATTCTACAAACGCATGCCTTAATATTGTCAATCATATAGGTAACGAAATGAGGAAAAAAATTATTGCTGAAGTCATAAAGTTAAAAAGTAAGATTTCGATAGTAATTGATGAGTCAACTACTATAAGCCAAAAATCGACACTGATAGTGTACATTCGGTGCTGTGTAAAAGGCAGCGGAATGAATTCACCAACCAATTTATATTTGGATTTAGTGGAGCTTGAAAGTGTTACGGCTAAAGTACTATTTGATGCTTTACTTGAATTCTTATGGGATGAAAGATGAACATTTGAAATAAAAGTTTCTGTAGCATGTGATGGCGCAGCAGTGATGTTAGGATACAAAAGTGGCGTTTTCAAATTAATCACTGAAAAGTTTCCTTCTGTTATAGTTTGGCATTGTGCTAATCATAGACTGGAATTATCAGTAGGCGATACTATTAGGGAGATCTCAAGCATTAGCAGGTTAAAATCATTTCTAGATAAGCTTTACGTCGTGATACACGAAAAATAGCAGATAGTTGGCTTCCCCAAAAAATAGCAGATAGTTACGTTCATGCGCAGAATTACTTAATATTCAGCTGTTGAAAATTGGTCGAATTTTAAATACACGTTGGGTGTCATCTAGTTTCCGTTCAGTTTTTGCAGTATGGGAAATTTATGAAATAATTTTCTTAATCACCTACCGTGTAAAAGATTAAACAATGTTATACAAAAAATACTAATATTTTTTGATAAAATTTAAAATATTCAATGTTTTTACAACTATTTTAAACTTTTATCAAAAAAATTATATAAGTTTTAAGCCGTAAAAAATCTAGACAAACTTTTTTTTACTGTTAAAGATTTTCTTAAGGAAGCAATAAAAAAATCATTTGCGGGTAAAAAAACATCTCAAATCTTTAAAATATATCTTTTTAAAAATTATTTATTAGTGAAATAAGTTAGTTTTGTATAAAACAATACTAAAAGGATAAATTAAAAAAAAAACATAAGAAATTTACTGATTTTTTGAAAAACCACGGTAGGTGCTTCTTCACGGTAGGGGGTGCCATGACCCTACATTTATCCAAATAGTTTAATGCATGTGTGAATTTCGACTTAATGAGTAATCGTAAAATTTAATTATTTGCTTATAAATTCACAATTCACAAATAGTTTATTTTATTTTGCTTTCAGAAAAAATTTTTTACTTATAACTTTTTGCTTAAAATTTTTACTTAAAATGTATTTATAACATGGACGCCGTGGCCCCTCTGAAAGCGGGACCCCGGAAATTAGGGTGTGTCTATACTTTAAGGCGGTACTGTCAGTTTATTAAGTTCATAACGCCAGATAATAGATTACCAGAAAAGTTTAAATAATCCAAGATGGAATCAGCATTAAAGCAGACAAAACAGTTAAGTTACTTGGTGTGAGTTTAGATCAACACCTAATATTTAAAAACCAAATAGATTCAGTTCTTTTCTAATATATTCAAGCATGGATTTATTACCTAGTGCAACTTCAAATTTACAAAAAATTCCTAAAGATGGCTCATAATGATTTTGCAAAAAGCGATATGGAATTCGCCAATGCGTTATACGCACCAGTTGCCAAGACATATATTAATAAACTTGATATAATACAAAAAATCGACAAGAACTATATATAATTCGTACTCGTCGCAAAGCCTATGCAGCTCCACTAACTAAATCATTTTAGTTAGATTCTCTAAAAAAAAAGAAGAAAGAACTATCTCAATTATTCTCTAAAGTGGTCCGGTCTCTTCTAGATGAAAAATTCTCACTCGGAATTTTTTACAGTCGCTGAGAACAACTTCATCAGAATAAGAACCTCCAAAGCATATCATGGAAAAAAAAGATTCTGCATTACAGAAGAGAAGTTATATAACATAAAGTTCTTCCAAATTGAATATAGCATATTAGCAGTTAAATTAAACTAAACCGGTCCTTTAACCGGTTTAGTTTAATTTAACTGCTAATATGCTATACAACCGGTCCTTTAACCGCTGTTCGAGACTAAAGTCTCGAACAGCGGTTAAAGGACCGGTTTTCTTAGATAAAAAATAGAAAAATGAATGGCTTGAAAAATGAATGATATGTATTGATATGTGTTTTAAAAAAAAACCATTTACTGCTGAAATCGAAGATAAAAAATAAATAAATCCGATTATTGTGCCAATAAAAATTAGTTTTTTAAAAAAAACTCAATTAAAATGAATAAACTATGTAATATTATAAATATAATTATAAATTTATCAATGTTTTTTTCTTTAATGTTTATTCTATCTCTCCGTTTAAAATTTCTTCGCGATAGCCCTGGTTGTACATATATTTTATCAAATAAACCTAATTTTATCTAGTTTTGTGTATAATTCCAAGCTGTTATTTTAACTTGCCTAATATTCAAACGTTTGTCTTAACTCAAACGCGTTAATTACATAATATTTTACATTCAAATATTTGAATGAATTATGGCTTTTTTTTCGCGGTTTTACAGAAACTTCTTTGAATTGATTCCGTTTGAGAACCACTGATATAGATCCAATAGATAGGATATATAATTAGGATTATATAATAACATGGTATTATTATATAATAACATAATGTTTTATTATATAATAACATGCAAAACCATTAATGGAAGACATGCAAATGATGAATATATAATAAATCAATATTTACCAACACCTAATTTTTATGTATAAATATAACAACAGCTTGATTCCAAAAAACTATGGAACACTTTTCAAAAAACAAAATATTTATACACAAACAGCATTTTAATCAAAAACTAATAATAAAAAAAGACAGCATTTTAATCAAAAACTAATAAAACAACAATAGTAAAGACATTCTTTTATAGATTACGATGTTGTAATTGATCTTTTTTTTTTTAAATTCTATTTAAGTATGATTAATTTAATTTCTGATTGTTGTTTTTCCCAGTACTTTATCCGATTGACTAAAATGTAAATACTGGTTTATTAAACAAACACAAGAACTTAAAACTTCAATATATTGAAATATATTGAAAATATGGAACTTTGCAGATAAAGATAAGTTTATGTGGAAGTTCAACTGCTATTTATTTTATATCTCAAAAGAATAATTTTGGCTAAAATTTATAAAAAAAATTAGGGAAATAGTATTTACAAAAATAATTGCTTGGTTCTTTAACTTGTGTATATGACTGCTTTATTAAAAGTGAACAATAACTTTAAGAACCGTTGCAACCACTCAGCAAAAGTTGTTAATATGAAACTATGAAAGAAGAGTTCTCAAAAAGAGACAAATAAAGCTAACTACCTCAGAAAAAATATACAACGCAAAGGTTTCATTTATTAGATATTTACGATGCTTTGTTAAGAATTTATGAAAAAAGAAATTTATGAAACAAAATTTTTTTGATCAATACTTCTTAAGTATAAAAATGTAAAATTGCATCCAACAAAACGATGATCCAACAAAACAATCCAATAAAACGATGCATTTAAAAGAATACGATTTAATATCTGCACTTATTATTTTACAAAACTGCAAAATATTTTTAGGGATCTCGTATCAAGTTTTTAATGAAACTATTTTTGACGGAAAAAAATTAGATGATGAAATTGACGTTGAATCTAACTTTCAATCAACAATAGCAAGACAACAAACAAGAGCAGCCGTGGCACAATGGTAGCGCAGTTGCCTCAGAAACAAAGGATCCGTAATTCAAACCCCACCTCTGGGCAAGTTTTGCGACATCGGTTAGGAAGGAGGCGTAAACTTCCAATTAAATGCTCATCCGCGGTGCTCTGTGATAAGATCGTAAAGACTTCTTGGGGCACCTTAATAGAAATTAAAACAAAAAACAAAACAAAAAAACAGAAAAAAAGTTAGAAAAAAAAAGACCAACTTCTCATTCAAAGCATAAGATGAGCCAATTAAAGATCCTAAAGAAAAGTATTAATTAAACTTTTTTTTATTTTACAAATAATTAAAGACTAAATTCTTTAGATACTAGATTTAAATCAAATTCAAAGTTCAATTGAACTTTGAATTTGCGGCATTATAATATTATTATTATAATGTCTTTTTTAGCGAATTTTGCGTAACTATTTTTGTAATTCAATACAACTTAAAATCAAATATATAATCCAAAATGCACGAATAATCAATGATCAAATTTTCTGCGGTAACAAAGTGGTCATAAAATCATAAATGAAACTTAAATAGTATACCATATCGTTATCTTTAAGAGTATTGTATATTTCGTTTACATTTTTTTATGCTACATTCAATCAGAGTTGTTAGTCCTTGGCCTTGGCATGGCCTTAAGGCCAAAAATTGAGGCCTTGGCCTTGGTCTTGGCTTTGAGACTGTTGACCTTGGCCTTGGTTTTCACCTTGAAAATTTTGGCCTTGGCCTTAAAATGTGGTTTTATTGTCACAGCTTTTGCTACTTACAGTTTTGTTAATGATTGGCCTTAACGTAAGGCAGAAATTGAAGTGTTTAGCCTTATAAATGTTTGCGTAGGCCTTAAAACTCTTAATCTTGGCCTTGACCTTAAAAACTCTTGGTCTTGTAACTTTTGGCCTTGGTCTTGTAACGTGTGGCCTTGGTCTTGCTACTTTTGACCTTGTTAACAACTCTGCATACAATATATTGTATTTAGCATATATAATAGTATTTATATTTAAATGCAATATATTGTATTTAACTTTATCAAATTTGAAAACCAAGAATAGGTATTACGTATTAAAGTTTTATTTCTACGAGCATAAAACAAAATGAACAAGAAAGTATTGCAAGTTTTGTCACTTGATGACGAAAACAGGTTCAATACAGGGCCGACGACACGGGTTTCAAAGTAGAGGGCGCCATCGCCAATTCTTAAAAAAAGTCTTCTATATCTAGAATTTTCTTGAAAAAAAAAATAGGGTCCTTCAGAAAAAAAAAGCCTTAACCCCACCCCTCTGGTGTTGTCGGCCTGCAATATTGCGCTTTTCGTCAGGGGGCACGGAACGTGCGCTGAACGTGTAAAGGACGTCCTACAGACTTGTATAGACGTCGGACGGATGTCTGTGCCCGCTGGGTCCAGTTGTCGCTGAGTCAGTAAAGGATCTATTCCTATCAGAATGTCAGCTCTAAAACTAATACAAAAACTTCTCAAAGATAATGACATGAAGCTCAAAGTTTGTTAAAATTTCCTCTGCTTGGGAAGACGTCTCTGCTTGGGGGCTTGTTTGCCCCCAGACCACCCAGCATAGCCTCGCTCTCGCTCAGTATCTTTTAAGTGATCGCCTTTTATATTTACAGCCCCGGGCCTGGAAATGTCTTGTGGCTAATGTATATATATTACCGGGATCTTAATAAAATATTCGTTTTACGCAATTTGTCCGTGGCGATAAATAAGCTTGAGCGGGTACTCCATCTTTATGTTAATAAAATCAAACTGTATAATTTAAAGTTTGTCATAACTAACTCTATTTTTCGTTTTTCATTACTAACTCTATTTTGCCTTTTTTCAAAAAACAATCTTAAACACAACAAGGATGAAAGCAGCCGTTTTTCTGTTAACCAAAATATTGGTTAACAGAAGACTGCAAAATAGGCTCTTTCATAATGTGACTCATTGTTACATTAAAGCATGAACCACTGTTAGATGAGCTTCAACTTGTTAAAGCTCACTCTTAAAATGGACTTATTGGGCATTAGCTTATTAAAAGTCTAATTGAAAACTCACTTGATGAGGTTCGGTCTACCCATACCTGTGAAAATAATGTTATACTGTCTGATTGGTATTAATTGGTATTAATGTCTGATTGGTATTAAAACCTCTCGGAAATAAAAAATGTTAGTACTTGAGAATAAGTTGTTGACTGACATATCTGATTGAAGAATATGATTGAGGAGTTTTTTTATTTTATAGCTTTTTTTTGTGTTGTGGTTTAGTATAATAATTCATCGTTTGTATTATAATAATTCTTACTCCATGTTTTTTGTATTTTAGACTAGAAAAAAATTATCAACCTTATCATTGTTTGCTGCCCAGATTTTTCTCAGCCAAATTATTTTGTACTTAAGGAGAATGAGTACACTTGATTCTTAAGGGAGACTGTACACAAAAGTTATGGAAATACTAAAACCATCACATTTTTAACTAGCAAAATTAATAGAACTAGCACTTAATGACTTTGGACAGTAGTGGTATAGATCATATTTGACAGATAATCAAAGGGCAGATGGTTTAGTATTTGGTGCTGCATGAAAAAAAGTTTTGTAAGTTAAAATTTTGACTTAAGTATTCCTTTATCAAAGTTTACGGTTTTGAAAGAATCACCACTACTTTAATTTGTTACTTTGTGAAAAATTTGTTACAGTTTTGAAAGAATCACCACCACTTTAATTTGTTACTTTGTGAAAGGAAACATAAAGTGAAAGGGATTTTTTTTTGTTATAAAACGTTATAACCCTAAACTTTATATTAAATCCCTTGATTAAGTATCCCTTAAGATTAGGATATTTTTCTTAAATTTTTTTTTTTTTTTTTGTCAAAATTCAAAATGCCCAGAATATGTAAATGAGAGGTGCTCCAATAAGAATACAGATAGATAAAAAAAATATAAAATTAGTTGTGAATTACATCTTAGATGGAAAAAGTATTTGCAAGTAAGACATCTTGCTTATCAATATGCATGTGAAAACACAAAGAATTTTTTAGCTAAATCGGCAGAATATGAATCAGCAACATAGTTTGTTGCATGGATTCATGAATCATAAATCATAAAGATTTATCAATACGCATTCCCAAAGCAACTAATTTGTCTCATGCTATCTTCATCTTCAATAGACATTTTGTCAGCCACTTTTTTGAGAGTTTAAAAAGTTTATTAAAACAGTAAAATTTTGGTTCTGAGCAAATTTGAAATGTAGATGAGACAGGTATTACTATTGTCCTTAAGCAAAAAAAAAGAAAAAAAGTCTTGCAAAAAGTCTGTCAATTAATTATGTTAACAATTTTTGGGCTATTTTTACCTTCCCCCTTCCCTTTGTCAACAACTTGTCAAACTTTCAGAGGCCCCCCTATAAAATTACATTTACATTGTAATTTTATAGGGGGCCTCAATTTCATGGCTATTTTTACCTCCCCCTCCCCTTAATGTGTGATGTAATTTATGGATGACCCCTAAACCCATTAGTGCTTTGGAATACCAATTACCACCATTTATGAAGTTCAAAAACTGGCAGCAACCAATGGTAGATGGTAGACCACTAGGAACAGCAGGAGCTCTGTACCTTAGTGACTGGATGACTGGTCCAAAATTTCTATTGTTTATGAAATTCTTTATAAATCATGCAATATGCAGCCAAGATTCTCATAGACTTTATTATTTTTAATAATCATGAAATGTACCTAACAATTGAACAATTGATTTTTGTAAAAGTGGTTTATTAAAGATGATTATTATTTTTAAAATTTTTATAATTTCATATTTTATTATGAAATTATAAAAATTTTAAATGGAGAATTAGATTGGCGTAAATTAAAAAATTTTTTTTCGTCAATATTGGGACATATATTAACTCATCCTTTGATTACAAAATCTAGTATTTTATCACAGTAGTTAGGTTCTAGAGACCTTAGAAAAATCTTTCACTTACAAAGACAAATTTAACATCTCTAATACCTGAGTCTGATCTTATTACCTCTCTTAGTAATAAGGCAGAATTATTTACAAAGAATATTTTCTTAATTTATCTTTTGAATATAGGGAGTACTTTCTTCCTGTCATTCCAAAACAAGCAGATTTTGATTGATTGTTAGACATCCAAATCTGCTTTTATTGCTTAAATCCTACTTTTATTGCTACTCTCGAGTCCTCAATACAAGGGGTTGGGTGAGGGTGGCAGAGAACTTTATTAATTTTCAGAAAATTTTCGCTCACAACCCTAAGTTTATTAAGATCCCTTTGTTTAATAATTTTTACTTATCAAAAAAAATTTTATATTTAAAATTTTAAAAAAATTCATTAAAAATTGGCCTTAAAAATTAGAAAATGATTATTTCAGCCACCGATAAAAACAAAATCTTTAAAAATCGTTGACCTAGTAGATCTCAATTTGTAAGTTAGCAAATATTGAGTTGGATTTATGAGTTGAAATTTTTTATAAAAAATACTTATATTGTAAGATGGCATCAAATTGGTTTTCACGAACTGACTGAGATAAATATAGTTTAAAAAAAAAATACTTTAGGCATTGCATTTATTCTTTTGGGCTGAATGCCTTTTGTCATAATGGAATTCTTCTATTTAATTTTATTATTTTGATATTTTCTTAAAATGCATAAAAGAATACCCCCCCCCCCCTTTATTAAATCTGGACTAAAATTACTAACCCCTCCCACCCCTCACCCCCATCCATTTATTAAGGACTCAAGAGTAATGTTATACTTTTTATATTCCTTAAACTACAGTCATAGCATTTCTGCCATAGTCATACAAATACGTTCTCCATAATTTATTTCAATACTCTTTGAACTATTTAACAAATGCTAAGCTGAATCATGTTTTCCTTCTTGCTGAAAATTGACATTTGCATTTCCAATTTTAAAAAAAATCTGGAGATTACTCTGATCCCTGATCTATTTAAAAAATTAGAAAGGCTTTCATTTTTTAAATATTAAATTCTTTAGCAGCCGAGATTAAGCCTCTGATCCATTGTCATAAGGTTGCATCTGTTTTTCTTTGGTTGTTTTCTTTTCTACAAATATTACCATAGTTGTTCCATCAAAGCGAGCTATCATCAATTGTTCCATCAAAAATTATACTCGCATGGCTTGTTATTCAGGAAAGTCTTTTTACTGTTACTGTTCCTTCATGCTCAAATTTTTTTTTCCTTAAACATTGGTGCTTTGGAATTCTCTCGTGTCTTCATGTTTTCCTGACTCATGTAGTTTATGTTCCTAACTGAGTAGTTTTCTGACTCATGTAGTTTATGTTCCTGACTGAGTAGTTTCCTGACTCATGTAGTTTATGTCTTCTGTCAGCTGTTTTCTTGCTCTTTAGCTCTCTTCTTTTCTTTCTGTTCCCAACTTTAGTTTAGATATTGCATGCAGCCTTAAACTCCTAACTTAAATAATGGTTGCGTGCAGCCTTGTTGGAAGTAAATTTAAAAAAATTAGATGTAATACGGAGAACACCAATTTTAAAATTACTCTAATGTAAGTATAAAATAATATAATATACTAAAAATACATTTATAGTGTGTATATTTTAATGAGAGGTATCCATTGTTATATATATAAATGTATATTTTTATAAGAGGTATCCATCGTTATGTAATGTATAAATGTATATTTTTTATAGTTTGAAAATGAGTATTGTTATAAAAAATCTACAGAAAGCTGCTATAATTAACACATGGCAGGTTCGAAAAGATTTAATAACACTTCGAAATATAATGGGTCTTCAATCATTTGATGTTGGTCTATTATTTCTTTCAAAAAACAAAATGCGTGAACTAAATTATGCACATCGAAAAATTGATGAAGCAACAGATATACTTTCTTTTCCATTCCATCAATCTTTAACAAATGCAGATATTTCAAAAATGAATTTAGAAGAAAAGAACTTGGGAGATATATTTTTATGTCCACAGTTAATACGTCGGAAATATGATGTTCATGACTTTGAATTACGTTCAGTGTTTGTCCCTCTTTTAACACATGGTCTTGTTCATTTGTGCGGTTATGCACACGAAACAGAAGAGCAGTATGAATTAATGCATACAAAAGAACTTGAGATTTTAAAAAGATTTGAGAAATATTCTGGCAAACGATTTTTACCATCATAAATACTTAAAAAATAGTTTAGTACCATAGTATAATGTTTAAAATTATAAGATCATATTCATTAATATTTCACTTGTTGTTATTGAAATTTCTTAGTTATATGTTTTTAAATGTGTTTTGAAAATAGTTATAAGAAAAAAATGTCATGATTGCAAGTTTTTTAATCTTATTTGTTACTGTGTATTTTCAAAATTATATTTTATATACAATATATATTTAATATTTTAATATATATTAATGATAATAGTTATATTTTATTTACAAAGTATACAAATTACATTTATCTTGTTGTTCTTCTTTTTTTTTAGAATCAATTTAAATGTCTTTGGAATCATCTTTTTTTGCGGAAATTATCACTAATAAATCTCCAAACAGTGTAGAGTTTTTTCACCAACAAGAATCAGGCCCAGTTCTGCTTGCATACACTTGGGATAACTATGTTACTATTTGTGTTTTACACTTCCCTGAACTTGAGCATGATATATCTGAGTTTACTTATGAAAATCTTACAGATATCGATCATGGTTCATCCGCTACAAAGATAGCATGGAGTCCAAAAACCTCAATGTTGGTGCACCCAGTTGGAATTGTGTATGCTTGAAGAAATATTAAATGATTTAAAAATTTTGATGTTTGGGTGTTTTTACTAGTTCTAGTAAAAAAAAAAAAAAATAGAACTTAAAAAAATACTAAATATATTGGGGCTGCTGGTTTTTAACAGGATGAGTTGCAGAAGGAAAGAATCTGCTAACAAAGCAAATTGTTTTATTTAACTAAAATTAATTTTTATTCATAATGATTAAAAAGAAAAATTTAAAAACATAATTGCATTCAGAAGTCTGGAGTTAAGTAACTATGACCTGATTTTGATTCCTTATTTTTGCTTGTTTTAGTTTTTATTGCTTTGATAAATTCTGGTTTTACCAAAATCTTTTAGCTTTAACTCCAGATTTTTTTATTTTTATTTTTTAGGGGAGGGGGGGGGGCTAAATAGTTGTATTAAAATAATTAATACAACCATTTAGGCCCCAGTTTTCTTGAAAATTTATTTTTACTTATAAAATGCTATTGTATCATCAGAATGGGAACTGAATAATTAAAAAAGAAATTGAAATTCGTACTCTTTAAAAACAATGTAGTAGGTGAAAAAAAAATAGTTTTGCAAATTCATCACATATCTTGTATTCAATTTTGCATTTTTGTAATATTCTTGTGAAACTATGCAGCTGAGTAACTTATGTCTGATACAAATAATATCTAATACAATTTTTAAGTACTATTGGGATTTTTTTTTTTAGGTTTGCTACTATTGGCTTAGATTGTAGTTTAAAGTATTACCAAGTCAATAATAAAATGGAAGTATCTGCTAAGGTAATATCTTAAATAGTTGACAGAAAGGGTTTTATGTTTTCATTGTTGTTTTTATTAATTTTTTTATTTATTGTTTCTATATGTGTTAGTATAGTTACAAATTTCCACTGTTAAAATTTAATGACTAATAAGTGTCAAAGTTTGTTTTGAAAGTCATAGTGTCAAAGTTTGTTTTGAAAGTTTTTAAAGCAACTGGTAAAAAAAGACTTAAAGCATGTTTATTTAGATTTTCTTGAAATTAACTATGTGACTTTTAAAGATCTAAAGCAAAAAAAGCAACAAATTACACACAAATGTATAGATTTTTAGCAGGCTTCAGTTTTGGGTCTAAAACATATTAATGATCAAGCATAAGCCCAAATCTAAATTATTTCTGTAAAAAAAAGATGCAATTGCAAATTTAAGTCTTTTTGCCTGAAGACTAATATTTACAATTGCAAATAAGTAAAAAAGAAAGTTGAATTTGCATAAAATGCTTATCCAAAAATGTATTTTATAAATGCATTGCCTATCCAAAGAGAAACCTTATAGAAATTATATGAATTTAACTAAGGGAAAGTGGTAAAAAATATTTTACCAATCAGGGTTGTTTTGATTTAAATTTTTGATCTAAATCATAATTTAAATCAGACAAATAAAATTTATGATTTAAATTGAATTTTTTGATTTTAGTTCTTTTTAACGATTATTTATTGACTTAATCTACTATGCTCTAGCTAAAAACAAAAGCTAATCAAATGCTCTAGCTAAAAACAACTTCTATTATATAAATTAGTATTAGCATATAGTCATATTATAGTTGTTATATATATATATATATATATATATATATATATATATATATATATATATATATATATATATATATATATATTATTCATATAATTTATTATATTGATTTTTAAATTTATTGTAAGAATTTTTTTTAAGTAGCTATTTAAATAAAAATTTTGTTTCATATTTTAACCTATCGACTAGCTACATTTTTGTTGCTAATTATTTAATAGATTTAAATATATTCCTTTCACATAGGAATAATTATAATTATTATATTCAAGTTTATTTTTTTCAAAAAATTTAATAAAATAAGTTGTTTTTTTATAATTGCTATTTACTTTTTAGTTGAAAATAAATACAATATAGCTTAAGATAAAAATAATATTTGGTGCTATTCGAATAAGAGATGCAGGTAGGAGAAGAAATACTAGCAAAGTTTGAGAGAAAAGGTAATAAAGCAAAGACTGTGGTGTGCAAATGCAATGTTTAGTAGCAAGAAATAAGAAACCACAAAACTGTTGATAATATTATGAAAGATGTTAAAGATGATAAGAACATTAGTTTTCATCAAGACACTGTAGGAAACATCAATCAGACAACTAGCACAAACTAGTAAATCTTCTGTTGAAAAATGTGAATCTAGTCAATCTACTGTAGATAAAGCACATTTTTTGGGTTTATATAAGAAGATATTGACAATAACAAGCAGTGGCAAGATGGCGTCAATTAAATTGGATTCATACCTTATTAAAACCACTAGATCTGAACAAAAAGCACTCAATGAGCAGATAACAAAAATAATTTATTACTAACTTTTCAAAATAGTTGACCATTCAGAGTTTATCAAATGATCCGTTTCATTTGTTAAGGATATAACCCTTGTAATAGAATTATTATTGGTAGAAAAGATTACCAAGATTTGGCAAATCCAAATATCAAGGATCTGCTGCAACATGCAAAGCAAATGGGGGATTACGACTGAAAATTTCCCAAGATGTCAGATGGACATCATACCTAATACACTTGTTGTTGTTATTAACAGTTTGTGAAGAAAACAGAGTGATAATTCATAAAATTATTACAAATGTTGTAAATTAATCTTGGTTTAATGGGATGTGCAGAAGAACTGTTAAAAATGCTTCAACCAATCACAAGGATTTTTTTTTTTTAATTCACCTCCCCAAGGCCAAGAAGGCCACTACAGATGAGGAGGCTACTTGTGTTTATAACCCTCTCTCAACTCTATAACTCCGAAACACGAACCTTGACGAACAAGGCCGCTGTGCAGAGAAACATGTTGAGAAACAAGAAATACATCAACCGAAATATGCGAGGAGCGTATATATATATATTGACTAAACAGGTAGAATATGCCAGGAGTGCTGCTACATAGATTCTGAGTTTTGGCCAGGGCAGGCAATCTTTTTATGAAAAGAAATAACATTTGCTGGTCTTTTTTAGAAAAACCTTTTGCCAACAAAATTGGGTAAAACTTTAGTCCAATATATATATATATATATATATATATATATATATATATATATATATATATATATATATATATATATATATATATATATATATATATATATATAGATCTATAGTTTGTTGTCTTTGGGAAGAGCGGAAGGAAAAAAGTGATTCTTACGCCAACACATACGTCACTTTTAATTACTTTTGACTTTCGTCCAACATTTTTGTGTTGGACGAAAGTCAAAATCATTAATTTAATTAAAAATTAATCGTTATATAAAAAAACCACAAAAACGCAAATATAATTAACCAGAATGTTTTTAAAAATATTCTGGATGTTTTAAAAACATTCTGAATGTTTTTTAAATATTCTGAATGTTTTTAAAACATTCTGCATGTTTTTAAAACATTCTGAATGTTTTTAAAACATTCTGAATGTTTTTAAAACATTCTGAATGTTTTTAAAACATTCTGAATGTTTTTAAAACATTCTGAATGTTTTTAAAACATTCTGAATGTTTTTAAAACATTCTGAATGTTTTTAAAACATTCTGAATGTTTTTAAAACATTCTGAATGTTTTTAAAACATTCTGAATGTTTTTAACAATATAAACAATGTTTTTTTTTTTTTTTTTTAATAAAATGTTTTTATTTTTATTTTTTTTACTGTAAATCATGCGCGGAGTGTTGCTACATCGACTATCTTATAGCCTGACTCGCAAGGGAGTGCTGCTACATCGACTGACAAATAGCCTGACTCGCAAGGGAGTGCTGCTACATCGACTGACAAATAGCCTGACCCGCAAGGGAGTGCTGCTACATCGAATGAGGGTTTGGTTGGGGCAGGTAGTCTATCATTAATAAAAAAAAAAAATTCCTCTCTTGCATTTTAATTTTTACTTTTTGTCAACAAAATATGGAAAAAACTTTCGGACAACATCTAAGGGTTCTATATATATATATATAGATATATATATATATATATATGTATATATATATATATATATATAGATATATATATATATATATATATATATATATATATATATATATATATATATATATATATATATATATATATATATATGTATATATATATATATATATGTATATATATATATATATATGTATATATATATATATGTATATATATATATGTATATATATATGTATATATGTATATACATATATATATGTATATATATATATATATATATATGTATATATATATATATATGTATATATATATATATGTATATATATATATGTATATATGTATATATGTGTATATATATATGTGAATTTTTTTTTTACTTATTTCAAGAATTGGTTTTCATGATCCTTTTTACATAATTAAGCTTTTAGGGAGCCATAGAAGTTTCATTAATGATTGCTCATTTGAACCATCAAAAGGAAGAGAAGTTGCAAGTGTTGGAGGTTTGTTGGTAATTTTTATTTGACAAAATAATTTGTATATAAATGTCATTTACAAATAAAGCTTCATCAAATATAGATGCATAATAAATATATTTTTATATATTTTCTTATATTCTACATATTTGATAAATTGTAAAAAAGTTTTTGTTTAACAGATGATAAAAAATGTAGAATCTGGGATTCAGATACATGTGAAGAGATTATGTGTTTACCATTGACAAGTGCTGGAAAAAGTGTTAAGTGGAACATAAATGATAATGGTAAGGTAAGCAAGTAATAATGAATAAATAAGTATAGACATAGTAGTAGTAGTATCATGAGCTGCAACACATTTAAACAATAGATTAAATAGTGCAGAGCGCATTAACAGTAGATGATGCTGTGTCAGTTTAGTCTACTAATTGTCAAAAATATCTAGCGATATCCTAAATGGTTTCACATCTTTTGCCTTTGCTCTCAATTCATGTTCCATTTTGAAGCAATACTATTTGTGAAAAAATAATATTAAGGGTGACAGTTTCTTGATATTTCCCATCTAAGTTGTGAGTAAGTTTGATTTACACGCTGAAATACTTATTAATGGATTGAACCATTGTATGTTATCAATGCTATGCACCATTTTGTATTGCTGAATCATATCGCCACATTCATGTCTAAGGTCTAATTGAGTGGCGTTAAAAAATTTGCATCTAAGTTTCCAAACTAATCTTTTGATTGTGTTAAGTTGATTCAAGAATATTTTTTTTTTGGAAGTAAGAGTTCCATGCTTGCACAGTAAATTCTAGGTGTGGGCTTACATAGCAAGTACATAATTTCTTCCGTACATATCCTGGCTTTGTTTGGCTTATGAGGCAGCTTTACATGTTTGTGTAGAGGATTTAAGATTTTTACATATTAAAACATCAAGATTTTGTTCACTGGTAGTTTTTTTGCAAGATGGAATATGAAGAATAAGAAATTGCGATTCGAATTGTCATTAATTAATAAGATAAAAAACGAACCTAAAAACTTCTTTTCGTATGTTAAATTAAAACTAAAATTAAACTTGATTGTCAATTCAATACAAGACAAACACTGCAATTTAATCACCAACAAAACCGCCATAGCTAATATATTTAACTAACACTTTCAATCAGTCTTCACAAATAATATAAATAATGAGCTTCCTGAATTTGAGAACCTTTCCTTAAGTCGAGCAAACAATAACGCAAATCTTCTTTTTTGTGAAACCACAATATTACAGAAACTAGAAAAGTTAAATATTCACAAATCAATTGGAATTGATGGTGTAAGTCCATATGTTCTAAAAAAAGTGCAGCGTCGTTTTGTATTCCATTAAAAATAATTTTCATGGAAAGTTTTAATACAAGTTCATTACCAAGACAATAGAGTCAGACAAACGTTACGCCACTACACAAAAGCGGTAGTTGACTTACTGCAAGTAATTACAGGCCAATTTTGCTCACATCAGTCATAAGTATGCACAAAACAGCTCTTTTTTTTGTGAAACAGCTCTTTTTTGGCACAAAACCAACAACATGGTTTTGTGCCAAAGAAGAGCTGTTTCACAAATTTGCTAGAGTGTCAAGATTTTGTTAGTACAGTTTTAAATATCAAACATCTAGTCAACGTCCTATTTACTGATTTTGCGAAAGCATTCGACACTGTATCTCATGAATACATTATCCATAAAACTAAATTGTATGGTTTTAATTTGCTGCATGGATAAAATCTTTCTTAAGTAACAGACAACAACGAATTGTAATTGGTGAAAACCAGTCTGACTGGAGTCCAATCAAAAGTAGTGTAATACAAGGTCAGTGGTGTAAGATTATGATCATGACATAAGAATTCCAATTGAAGATTCAGATTCAGAAAAAGATCTAGGCATTATGACATCTACTGATGGAAAATACATCAAACAAATCAATTACCGCGCCAACAGAGCTCACAGAATGCTAGGTTTAATTAAACACACTTTTGAATTCTACACCACTGCAATTGCTAAAATGTCGTATAAAGCCTTTGTTCAACGGCTTCTAGAATATGCAGCACCAATCTGGAATCCATCAAAGAAATACAATATAGCAGCTCTTGAAAAAGTTCAAATAAGAGCAACTGGAACAAAAAGCCTCTCACATCTAAGTTATGAATCAGAATTAAAAAGGTTTAATATTACAGCGCTAGAAATACAAGTATAGTAGTCAGCTTGTCAACTTGTCAAGTTGTCAACTTGTCAGCTAAAGCTTGGTTTCCAATAGTTGTAGAAATGTCATACAACAGTTGTACAACATTAATGTCTTTTTAATGGAAACATTTTTTTGCATAAGTTGCACAACTTAACGTTGGTTGTACAACAAAATTTATGTTGTAAAACAAAGGTTGCGGAAATAGAATCAAATCAATTTCGGCAACAATTGTTGTACAACAAAAATGTACTACTGTTGCACAACATTTCTACAACTATTGGAAACCAAGCTTAAGAGGAGATTTAATCGAGTGCTTCAAAATTGTCCAGGGTTTCATACAAGTTAAGTGGTGTATAACTACATCAAAAATAATAATAAAACCTGATGAGTTAATGGAGCAATCTGCATACAGAAGAAATCCCATTCAATTCAAAATGGAATTAATAAAAGTATGTTGTTCATTAAGAGAGAATTTCATTCTTAATAGAATAACCGCCCCCTATAACATTTTAAAGTTGCGTTATGTCTAAATCAGTTACAATTGGTAACAAAGTTACATTCTTTAATATTTAATTAAATATTAAGTAAATAAACTTGATAATGCAGTATATGTTTGTTTATCATTGCCATATTGCTAAATACTATCTTTTATTTTATTTTTATTGTAAAATAGCTTTGTCTCAATTGGTTACTTTGTCACGAAAAAAAAATTATCTCAAAAATAATCACGTGAGCATGCGTAATTTTACTTTGTACAAATTAAATATTTAACAAATTAATTAAAATACGCATACACGTGATTTTTTTTCCCTTCCCTTTCCCGTTCCACTGAAAAAATGGATGAGTAGAAACTCACTTTTATACTTTGAAATGTAATAAGTACCACAGATTGCTTAAGTATCGAAAATTATTTTTAACTTTTTTTTAAGTTTTTTGTTACGTTACTTTTAAAGCTTTAAAAGTTTTATTTACCTTTAAAAAGTGTTTTTTTAAAAGTAATTAGTTTTTAAAAAATACTTATATATAAATATATATATTATATAAATAGTTTTGACAAACATGTTATTGCGTTTTCAAAAATCAAATACATAAATAATATTGTCAATAAAACAATTTTATTAAATATCATAATTCATGAGTTATGGGATTTAACAATGTGTTTGTCAAGACATTTGTAACAAAATTTTTTTTTTAAAAACTGCTAATTATCATCGTTTATTTTTCTAATTTGTCACAAAAAAAAAGAAGAAAAAAAAATTAAATTCGCAAAGTTACATATCAATTATTTTATTTAAACTTACAAAAGTGCAATTTTAAAAAAGTGTAAACTGAAATGTAACTTAATGTTTAAAAAAATCTATATTTGAGACGTATTTTAACTATGTCTCATCTAGATTTTGTTACTTTACATTATGTTTTTTTGGATCAATAATACAAGCGTAATACTTTACGAGTTTTTATAAACCCACAAACAAAAATGTATATAAGATATCAACTTTTATTATGAGAAAAAGTCATTATCAAATACATTAGGTGGCTTAAGCCAATTATATGTATAGTTAGCACAATCTAACATCCAGTGCAACATCTGTCCAATCTATAATTCCTAATAGACTTCTCTTTTTCACTACTTAAGGCCTTTTATCTGTATTTCTCTCACTATTTATATATATGTATATTTATATATATATATATATATATATATATATATATATATATATATATATATAATTTCAATTTTAAAAAATATACAAAAAAAACAACATTTAATTAGAAAGATGCCATAAGTTACAATGTTACGTCTCATTAGGTCAAAATGTTACGTTTTGTTATTTAATATGTTATGTCTTGGTTATGTAAAAATAACGGACATTTTGCACGTAACTTAACGAATCTCGTTTATTTTGCACGTAACATAACAAATCTCGTTATAATACGTAAAGTAACCTAAAAATGTTATAGGGGCACTGTATGGTATTGTCTTCCTCTGTCTATCGTGTTATCTACATCAGTGAAAACATTCAAAAAATGATTGGACGAATATATTGAAAGCGAATATAAAGTCACCGGCTGATATAGAGTGTGCTTATTACACTCTCTCGTTTAACATTATAAACATTTAAATTATTTTGATAGTTATTTTGTTAAATTTCAGCAATAAAAGTTATTATTATTATTATATCAGTGTTGCAGTCATTAAGTATTGTCAGACATCTAAATTTATTGTTACAAGTAGGTTAGTATTGTCTCTATATATTATTACAAGTAGTTTAGTATTGTCTGCATACATTTTGGGTTGAATACTTGAATTATGGTTTTAACTTATATAAATTGAAAAGTTGTTAAACCAGCAAACAAACAAAAAAGAAAATTAAAAAAAAAGTGTTATTGAAGTTTGGTGGTAGTATTTTTATTTATTAAGTCAAGTTAAAAAATGTCGAAAATATAATGTTGAGTGATAATAAAAGTTTTAGTTTAGTTGTTAAAAAAGTAATTAAAATTCCTTGCATACTTCATCAAGAAAAAGATGTTATTGATATTGACAAACTACGTAATTTTACTAAAAACACGCTTTTGAAAATAAAGAATGCTAGGTAAGTCATTTATTTAATGTGCAGTTTAATTTATCTCTCTATAAAACTTTTAAAACAATCTGTGAAGTATTGGTAGGGATGGGGTGGAGAAGGAGTAGGATTTAGGGTATGCATCCCAGCCTTCACTAGAATATAGAAATCTCTAAGTTTTTAAGAAACAGATTACCTTTTTTTTATTTAAGTAGATCAGAAATGCTGCGGGGGAATAAAAAGTGATAGTACTCACAAGTCATACTGTATGTTTCAAAATGTATCCCAACTTTGCAAAATGACTTGGGAATCACAACTAAAAAACAATCACTAAAAAATCTAAAGCCATCAAGAAAAGATTTCAATAATGGATATGTAGAGAGCATTGATACTAATCAACTTTTTTTAGTTGCAATAAAATCATTGGTGGATCAAGAGCACTCTGAGAACTTTATTTCACAGGTTCCTCAAAGTGCTGCACATTTTTGATGGTATGGTGGCTCTGCATCAGCATGCCAGCATAAAGCTCAAAACTTTTGGAGATGTTTCAGAATTTATTTTAAATTTAATTGTAAAAAGTTCCACAATATATTTTGTGACTGACCAATACTAGGTTCAATAAAATAATTTGAAAAAGTAAATCAAAATCTCAAAGAAGTAAATCAGGATCTCTACATCTTAAGATTCAGCAGAATGTACAAGCAATTGCAAAAATATATGCAAGATGCAGACAACAAGGCCGAATTTATTTTATTTCTACTAAATGATTGGTCACATATGGAAAGGTTTGCATTAAAACTCACTGAATATATTCTCTTTGTAAACTTGCAGTTTTATATAAATTGACATGTGATGTTGGCGGTTAGGTTAGCTAATAATTTAATTTTTCTTTATCTTTGTCGATCTAAACATCTTTTATATAATTCTTGTCTTTAGTAATCACTAAATATAATAAATAATTCCTTGTAGGAGTTATTTCTGTTTTTGTAGCTAATCTTATAAATATACATTATACATAAAGGTTTCCAGCGAGAAAGTTGATTTGCACACAAATCAAGAAGAGGCTGATATAAAAGTATTCTTGTGCTCTAAGTACACTGAGTCTGAAGAGACAAGTCAGTTTTTTCCAAGGTTGGTGACACTTTTACCTTTTATGTAACCCATTTCAAGTATATTGAGTAGTTTATATGCTAATTATATGGGTTGAAATGCAATAATACGAACAAAGAAAGATACAACAAGTTAAATACTAAGCAAAGGAGCTCCGGAATCCCAAAAGCACTTAGGGTGCTCCTATATCTCATTGTTAGAGAGTTTCATATGTAACAGCAATTGGAATCAAATCCAATATTCCAAAATGGTCATTGGAATCAAATCCAATATTCCAAAACCTCGTGGCCATGGATGAAAAGAAATTGACCACCAACTTGAGCCCATTCCACCTGCTGAATTTCAGCTTGTGTTTATATGGAAAAAAACATCTTTCTCAAGTGGAACCTTTTTAAGGTTATGTGACGTTTGTTTACAAATAATAATTCACATCAATTTTTAAATTGAAAGCTAAAAATAAATGTTTAATAAAAACTATTTCGAGTTACAAAATATTATTTGATAACTTTTAACTTTTACTATATGCATATAAAAAGTTTGATATTATTGTGTGTTTTACGAAATAAATATAAATAGTTTATAATTTAGTAATGAAAAAAAATTTTTTGCCTTAAAAAACTTTAAGACAAGTGTTAAAGTTTCATAAACATACATACTCAAACAACTTAAATTTTAAAATCATTATTTTTTTGTATTTTTCTATTTAAATTTTGTAACAAAGCTGTCCAGCCTACCCAGGATGGTTTTCAGCTTGTGTTTATATGAAGAATTTTCACCCTGCCTAAATGGTAGTTGGTGGGGTAAATAATTTTACATATAAACACAATGTTAAAATTATATGAGTTTTAAAGGAGAGGTGAGATCTCTGTAGTTTTTCTATCCCAGTTAGACAGGATGATTTTTATCCATTTGCCATATGAACACCCCCTAAGAAAAGACTTTTGTAATTAAAATTTGAACAAAGAAGTTTGATACTTTTTAAATTGTTATAAAATGCATCACAAATTTAATCAAACACAGTTTTATTACTGTTTATTAAAAAAAGATTTAATTTGAGTTTTAAATAAGCGTGTATCTTTTTTTTATGTTTGATTAAGTCATATTTTAGATACTAAATTAAAGACACAACAATAAAATATTGTGTGTTAAAAAGGATATTTTATTTTAAAAAAGTTTTAATTAAAAATATAAAATTTAAATAGCTTTTTAAAAACTGCTAAATCTCTTTAGTTCTTTGTTGTTATTTTTTACGGTTTTTTTAATATGCTTTTTTAATGAAATTCTTGCACTAGTTATTTGAACTTATTGAATTATTATATTTTTAAAAATAATTGTCAAAAAAAATCTTTAATAACAAACTTTTTACCCTAAAGACGCTAACAAAAACCTAAAATGAGTAAACTTTTATTTTTTATTTTTTTGTTATTTTATTTGTGTTTTGTGCATCTAAGTAATGCTTATTAAAGTGATATTTTAAATTGTTGTTTTTTTACTTTTGTTCATGTAAGTAAAATATGACTCAACCTTAAAAGCATAAATATTTGCTGTTTAAAAAAAAAAAATTGTATATTTGCACAAGCTTTAATTCCCCCATGTAGACTGACTTACTCAGGTGTAAAGGCGGGCGTCGGCAGTTGCCTGCCATTACTGCTGAGGCCTATATATATATATATATATATATATATATATATATATATATATATATATATATATATATATATATATATATATATAAAATAAAATGTTTTTATTAAATTTTATTTTGTTGCTATTTTATGTTACTGTTTTTATATATTTTTTATTTTAATGTTATTTTTGCTGTAGTTACTAGTAGGAGAACAAAATGGTACCATACGTTTATATGATGTTTTCAGTTACTTGCCGTTGTTTACATTAAGTTGTCTAAATGCTTCTTCTGTTCTTACTTCCGTTGACTGGTCATTACTTGACCCTCAAAAAATTGGCTGTGTTGCTGGAAAGTACTGGTATATTTGGGATGTTTCAAAAGGAAGGTACAAAAGTTTTTAAAAAAAGACAGTTCAATAAAAATATACTTTTGATAAATAACCTGTTGCATAAAAATTAGCACAAATAATAATAACAATTGATGAAAAATATAAGGTTCCTTTTTAATAACTTTGCCATAATTCTCACTTATGACACTATTTGTTTTTTTAATGAAAAACCTCTTTCCTTTCATTAACAAACAGCCATTAACTTAAGTTAATACTTCTTAATACACTATAATCTGACCTTATATGGAGTATTAGCTTTATCATTGCTAAATTTAAAAAAGTATTAAAATTAATTAAACTGTACAATAGCAGTTTATTTATTTTTAGTGTAATTAACAAAGACATGTCTAAGATTCTGTCTCGCGCAGATTCGAGCTTATGACTTCTCCCAAAATTAAAACAACCGTTTACCAAATTAATCCTGGGATGTTAGGTACTTAAATCACTTAGGATTCAGTTTCTAAAGTTATATCTCACTTATAATCTTCTACAGCTTGTGTTCCAGACAAACTTGTTTTTTGACCTGCAGTATAAAAAAAAAACTCTGCAGTTGTTTTTCTGCATAAATAGTAGCAGATCTTTAATTTTAAATTAGTACATTAGTTCATTTTTCAATGAATCTAAATTGGTACAGTTATTATTACGTTACATTTAAATTTGGTATAAACAGTCTTCGATAGAAAAATAATTAACTGACTGATGCAAAATCATTTCAATTTTGTAATGTATTTACCTCTAACCCTAAAGAGATAAATGACATAGATTTAGTGAATAAATAATAATGATAATAAGAAAGCCCTAAATCTTATTTTTTAATTTTTTAATAAGGTTATTCAAGTTGATATTGCAGGTTATAAAGTAGAAAACCAGACTTTTGAAGCCAGAACTATGGAAAAGTTTAATGTACTGATACTGCTAAAATTATTGGTACAAAATATGTTTGGTATAAAAAATAACAAAGTATGTTTGCTATGTATTTTGGCCACAAAGTATTCATGAAATATTACCAAATAGTGGGTTCATTTTAAAGCAGTTTGATTTGCCTATAACAAAATCCAAATTTGAGTGACTTCTCATTCAGCAAAGTTGCTTTTTACTGTAAATGTTCTTTCATATTCAAAAAACTTTTATTTGTTTTTTTTTTCGCATCAATTTTTTTAGAAATCTCTCTTGTCATATTTCTGATTGACACAATTATCAGATTTTAAAGTCTTAAATGATGTCTTAAAAAATAGTCTTAAATGATGTTAAAAAATTTTAGTTGCACAAACAAACTATCATACCTTAATTCAGCAAATTCTTGCCCGAATAGTCGTTCTTTTAAGTTACATAAGTACAGCACATTGCACTGGTTGTCCTTTAAAAACCTTTACTCATTTTTTTTTTTCGCAAAAAGAATTCACTTTTATCATTTTGTTTTCTTGTTTAAATAGTTTTCAAATCTTTTTATCGTTTATCAACTGCTTTTTTTTCTTTAATTGTCTCTCTCAGTAAATTCGGTAACTTAATTTTGTATCTAAAAAATATTTGCTGTCAAAATTGTTTCAGTCCCTTTCATAATTTATTTTAACACTCAAAAATACGTAGTTTTATATATATATATAATTCTTTTAGCATACCTGAGTCATCAGGGGTTGCACATTCTGATTCGGCACATGAATTTAGGTATTTATTAAATAATATAATCCTATTTTAAGTTTTTTTTTTTTTTTAACAGTGTTTTTGTAAAAAAGTTTTTTTATAGATTTAGTAACATTGATGCTAGAATATATTCAACAAGAGGAAGACCTGAGAATGAATTTAAAGTTTATTTTTCACACAAAGACAAGGTATATATCTATATATATAGTAGTGTTAGTAGATTTTTTGTTATGGTTATCATTAGTACTAAAGTTCATTTAAGATTGAGTCTAATTGATTTAAGATTCAGCCTTTTTTACTTGAATGAATTCTTTCATTCTTAATGTGTTTCAAAAAATCTTTTGCCCAAAATTGTGGTTTTCGTCACTAATCAGAACTTAGCAGATATTTCATTTTATATCTACATGCTTTAATAAATATATCTTATTAAAATTAATTTTAAAGAATATTTTAAGTTATTTAATTTTTTATTTGGTTTTTTATTTTTGTTGGGTTTTTTCTAGATACCAGTATCCACTTTAACAAAGATTGGTAATGGTTTATCCTGGCATAATTTATTACCAATGGTAGCTATTGGGGCTAATAGAAAAGTCGCGCTCTATAGTTTGCAGTAAATGTTTTAGCACTGATAAACTATCGTACAAAAGTGCTTTGTCTTTCATTCAAATATCTTAAAAAATAAATTTTAAATTTATTAAGCTCATTTAAGTTGTTTAGTGGAGACGTTCAATTCCAAAGTTAGAGAATTATTGGCGTGAATTTTTACGAATGTAAATGTCTTTAAATGAATAAAAATACAATTTTATTAAAGAATTTTTGCGTTTTTATCTTATACTTTTTTATTAATTATATTTTTATTTGTCAATTTCTTTTACCATTTTTGCATAGTTAAATGACAAAATATACAAAAATTTGTAAATACGTACCAGTTGCAGCAAATAACTAAACGAAACTTCTACAGGTGCATAAAAAGAACAGCATTGTTGCAACACAGCTGCAAATAATTGATTGTACTTTTATTGGATATATCCAATATTTCAATTATTTATATCTAATAAAATATCACAATTTATAGGTATATTTAAAAACCCCAAAAGACGTACTTCGCAACGTAAAGGTTAATTGATTGAACTGCTATTGAATTTATCGATTTTGTCAAGACACCATAAAATTAGAACTTTATCTGAAATTTTTTTATGAAAGTTTTTGGAAATAGTCGTAAATGAAAATTTAAAAAACTTCTTTATTTTGCTTAAAGAGAACAAACTATTTTTCACACTAAAGATTGTTACCCAGTAAGACGGGACGTAAAAAAGACGTTTTTTAAACGTTCAAAAAATAGTAATATTTTATATTACTGTTTTTTTTATCCGGGAAACAGCAATATTTTGAGAATACAAAGTTTATTACTACTATGTGCTGTGGGGCTTTTAGAATAAAAATAATTACTACTTCTATAATAAAATTGTACTAAAGTTTAGTTTTGAAAACAAACTGCTCAAAAATTAACTCAAGCTGCGCAGAAAACGACCATTGCGTTGAATGACGTAATAAAAAATACTTAAAGTTGGCACTTTTCAACGATTAAACGATATGTTTTTATCAAAGTAACGAATTTATAGATTATTGATTATCTTAAATACACGAAACATTTCTTTTTTTTTGATAAACGAAGATAATTTATACTTCTTGCATAATTGATACTTTATTGCTGGATAGAAAATGGTCTATTTACTATATGGCTTCTATGATTTTTATAATGGCGCACAGTGGAGTATTTATACAAAAAAGTTGATCAAAAGTGGGTTTTCAAAATTTTGTGAAAATCTGTTTTTATTAGTGCATTGTTAAAGCTTAATAATTGTTCAATCCCTAAATAGTCATTTCGGTAACCCCTCTCCCCCTTACCTTATTGGGGCAGCTTTAAAAATTGAGTAATCGTGATAATGAATTCAATTGTTTTTGATCATTCCTGTTGATGAGCATTATTACAAATTGTTTTTTGAGTTTGTGGTTAGTGACAAATTTTAAAAATTATAATGGATATTGAAAAAGAAGGTAAGCTCATACTTTTGGTATATTTATTTTATATGTTACTGTCACATTTCTCATCAATTATATTTGATGTAAAAAATTTAACGTTTTTTTTTATATGCACGATATTAAAAAGTGTTTTTGAATGTCAATTCGAGCTTGTGCTTCACGTAAAGCTTAGATATTCTATTTACCATTTAAAAAAAAAAAAGTTGCGCATGTACGCGCCCTAAAAATTTTTTAATTTTTTTAGCCAATAAGGCAAAAACATTTTTTTGTGATTAAAACTTTTATTTAATTTAATTCATATTTTTATTGTAGAATCTCAAGCTATCACAATAGAAATGACTAGACGATCACTTTATGAAGTCTTGGAGCAAAGTTCTGAGAAAAAAATTGACGACAAATTTGTGTTTTTATTAGAACACCTTAAAAACATAACCAAATGCCCTGCTAATGAAGAAAGTGCACTAAAAACCATTTTTTCACTTTTTAAGTTCCAATTTAAACAAAAATGGAAAGACACTAGCCGTAAAAGAGAGCGCTTTTTAAAAAATAACGAACAATGGCTCAATACCACCATAGCTCTACCAACTTGAACGATAGCAAAGCCGGCCGTCAAAAGAATATTGTAAATCAAGTTCACCAACAAGAAGGCGAAAAACAAGGGTTTTAAGGGAACATCAATAACGAGATGCTATATATGTGGGCAAACTTCAAAAGATTTTAATGACTTGAATAAAAAACGACCGAAAGCCGTGAAACACTGAAATTTAGGCTATCAATACTGCACGCAAGCATTATATTTTTTGAATCCTTGCTGCATATATCGTATAAAATACCAATAAAAAAAAAAGGCAAGTAAGAACAGAAGAAGATAAAAAAATAGTAGCGGAAACAAAACAAAAAATTCAAAATGCCTTTAAAGATGAATTAGGGCTATTGATTGATATTTCTTAGGCTGGATTTGGGAACAGTAATGATGGGAATACATCAAGAAGATTTTTTGCCAATTCCCTGAACGCTTCGCGCATCACAGGGGCTAATGTAACTCTTTTAAAAAATTGAAATGTCATTTTGGAAGCTATTTCGAGTGGGCATCAAATTAATGTAAAAAAATTTGAAAATTTTGCAAATGAGATGGCCAAACTTTATGTTGATTTATATGGGTGGCACCTAATTACACCAACTACGCATAAAGTTGTAAGACATGGCACCACAATAATTAAACAGGCTATACTGCCTATTGGCCAGCTATCAGAAGAAGCAGCCGAAGCCAGAAACAAACATTTCCATCTTTATCGGCAGAATTATGCGAGAAAGTCTTCGCGAGAAAATTGTAATAGAGATATTTTAAACAGACTTCTGCTAATTTCGGATCCTTTGCTAAGCAGCTTGAGAAAAAGGACTCTTGATGCCGGAAACATCAGAAGACTCACAAGCGATGACGATTGACGACATATCAGATATTGATTCTGATTGAAAATGATTGGATTGACATGTACAAAAATATTTTATCTTATTTTGGATTAAAGATAGGGCTATAATAATAAATTCAAATTATTAATTTTAAATTGTTTGGTTGTTAAATCATTAGCCCCTTGTGGCGGATTAACCATAGGATTTAATCCTTAAACGAAAAATAGTTCATAACAACAAGTATAACCTAAGGGTTAACTTCAGTGATTAAGAAACCCAGTATAGGTTTAGATGCATCTTTCAAGTGTGATTATCCTTTTTAGTATTATAAATTTAGTTATTTGTTATTATATTAAATTGATATAAAGTTGTAGATATTTATAAAGTGCGTAAGATGTATAAAATTTTTTTGTTTTAATATATAAATTTTTTACATTTCATGGGTGACCAATCATTTTTAATACAATATAATGATCCTAAACTTATTTTTACTTCATATCACATTAATAATAAACATAAAATAATTTTGTTTAACCTGTCAAGTAAAATACTCCACTGTGCGGCGATAAAAAAAGTTGTTGAACAATATATTATATTTTTAGTAGGCAACGCAACTCCTGGTAATTTGTTGAAATAATAGCATACTGTTAATATGCTTCCAGTTCACTTTTTACATATTTTGCAACTTTTAGACTTAGGCTAGGCATTTTTATAGCTGTATTAAAAAGGTATGAGAGAGTTGAAGTGTATTGCACTACAACTAAATATAGGGACTTGGTAAAAAAAAAATTCTTTATTAGAATTTAAAATTGTTTGAGGTAAGGTTTTTAGAGTTTTGCAAGTAGCTTTTTTGTAAAAGTTTATTTTGTGGGAAAAAAAGGTAAGCAGCTGTGCTGTAAAGGCAAGAGTTTTCAGGCTCGAGAACTCAAGGTTCATGGTTCCAAGCTGGCTCTGGCCATATATGCATCATTGATAAGAAAGAAGGCATCAAACTCCTAGTTAAATACTATTCCGCAGTACTTTATAATAAGAGTGCTAGGACTCTTATTGCAGAGTCCTAGCACTTGGGGCAAAAACTAGGAGCGCCCAAGAAACTATTAAATAACTAATTGAAAAATGTATGCTAAAAGCTCGTTAGCTTTTAACATAAATAATAAAACAAAATAAGAGTAACATAAGTTAAAACAAATTATGTAAACTTTTAATCTTCATGAAGCTGTAATACTATCAACAACTGCAATAAGAGTTACATCAGTAGATTCGTCATCATAGAGTACATACATCAGTAGATTCAATAAGAGTTACATCGTAAATACCAAAATACAAGTATAGATACAAATGCGTATTTGACCCAACCCTGTCAAACGCATGTCAAAAAAAAAAGAACCTGAGATGGCATTGCTCAATGATTGAAAAGAAATAAAGTTTCTTAAAGTCACAGAAAACTAATACAGTGAAAATAAATAAAAAAAATAAAATATAATTGACACAATAATTAAAATGAAGTTAAACGCTTTTGTTTAAAAAAATCAATAAAGTTACCACAAAAAGTAAATTTTTGTTTAACGTAGGTGATGATAATAATTAAGCAAAACTTCAAACCTGATTAAATGCAAGAAGTAGAGGAAATAAAAATTATGAAGATCTGTTAAAAGTAAAAACGTTCTGTTTGATTATTAGTTTTGCAAAAGTAACGTGTCCTCCCGATAAATATGCCTTAGACATATTTTATGCCTTAGTTAAAAAACTTTTTATGTACAAATACGTAAAATTCTAATTTTAATAATTTTCTTCTTTATTGTTGTCATTTTTCTATTTCGAATGAACTGTTTCTTAGCAATTTGAGGACGCTAAATTAAAAAATGACATACTTTTTTACCTTTAGCATTATTTTTGATTCTATAGAGCACCCATATTTTTTTTGATAAGTGACATTATGACCAAAACAATACTACTAACGGGTGTAAAAACTAGTCTGAAATGTCTACAGTTTTTTGAAATGTCTACAGTTTTTTGAAATGTCTACAGTTTTTCGAAATGTCTACAGTTTTTTGAAATGTCTACAGTTTTTTGAAATGTCGAAGTTTTTTGAAATGTCGACAGTTTTTTGAAATGTCGACAGTTTTTTTTCAGTTTTATGTTTTTATGTAATGTTAAAAAGGTGTGTAGTAAAAGTTAAATAAAAAGTAAAAAAAAAAATCTATAAACAATCAAATTTGTAAATAATTTCTGCTTGCAAAATTAAATGTATCATACCTAAAGACCCCTTTGAACTGTGAATATAATTACTTTATAGTGATTGAGAATAGATTCGCACATAATGCACCAAATTGGTTTAAATCCCTCTACGATATCATCAGCTTGTGTTGTTTTTTCCCCTTGTCTTTACTAGAACTTACTTTTGGACACTATTTTAATCTTATTTTTTTTGGTGCAATGTATTTATCCGAAGTAAGGCTTTCGCCATATTGCCATTTTAAGATTTTTCCTCTCACTCCCATTTTGTTGCTTTGCTGATTTTTTTAAAAGTAATGTGAGTTTTTAAAAAAATGTCCTTCAATGATAGGGCTACCAAAGGTGGTACTATATATTGAAGCTTTTGCTCCATAATTAGCAAGATACTAAAGGTTCGTAACAAACAAAAATTCAAACTTTATAATTTAAAATTTTGCCATCTAGAAGGATGGAATTTTGCAGAAGTTTTATTTTATGATATATGAATAGAAATATAAAGTTGATTCGAGCTTAAATGCAGTTGTAATACGAAATAAAAGTATACATTTATCACATACAAAAATATCAATGATTTAATAAGATTATTTAAAATATTTTTAAAAACATATTTTAAAATGTATCATATATACATGGTACTTATATTAAGATGCTTTATTCAAAAAAAATTTTAAAATTTCTAAAGCAGTATGGTAACAGTAAACATGCACTTTGCAAGGAAGTTGGAAGTCAAAAACATGAATCAGAAGTGGTTTCATATTTATAGTTTTGTTAGATTGTCCCATACATGTGAAGGAATTTTTAAAATGTTTAAGCATTGCACAAAGACAGAGGCGGGTTTTGTCACTCGCCAAGGAGAGGGCTAAAAAAATCTTCAAAAATTAAAGATAAGGTCCGCATATTTTCATTTATAAGTAAGTTTCTTTTTAATTTTTTAGTGTAAATTTTACTTTAGTGTAATAATCAAGTTCATATACGCATAATTACGTATAATAGTCTATTTCATTCGTCGGTATAATAGTTAAATTCTGTATAATAGTCAATTTACAAAAGAATATTTCAGGAAAAAAGTCCCAAAGGGAGGGGGGGTCTACTATCCCCATGGTCTCCCCTCTAAAACCCGCCACTGCACAAAGACTGTTTCATTATAGATCTGAAAATCTAAAAGCTTGTTCTAAGTACTCAATTTAATTTAATAAGACGACATTTAGCATTTAAATTTTTCCGATAAAAATAAAGCTGGATTTTTTTTCAGATTAAGATAAAGCTGGAGTTTCCAAAATATAGGAAAATTCTAGTTCCCATTTTCGGTATTCAAAATTTTTCATTACCGGTAAATACCAGTATTGCACGGTATTAGTAGAAAACATCTTAAAAAGACAGTCAAAAGTTTTGGCCAAAAACAATAGAAAATTCTTATAAAATACCTTTTATCAATTTTATTTTTTTCTATTGCGTTATTTTAGAGTATTATTTAAAATTTAGAGCACCATTAATCTTATTTCAATTCAATGTTTGAATTCCACGTACTTTAAATAGCCTTAAGTCCTTTAGTATATCTGAAAATGAATTTAGAATGACTGTCTTTATTAGGAGTTGTTGCAACTGTATCTTTAGGTTGTTATGGACTTATTAGCAGTTTCTTCACTCGATGATTTTTGAATATAAACATGTGAGCACCTTTACTGTTTAAAGTCGTAAAGTTATGCTTACTAAGCTCTTTAACAGACTATTTGATTGGTTTTAGGACTAAAAATGTCTACGAAAACTTTAAATTAACATCCTAAAAAAACTATTTATTCCAATGTCCAAAAGTGCTTTTTGAATGCATGGTTTCAATTTTATCAACCTTTCGATTAAACCTACGAACCAATAAAACCTGCGAACCAATCAAATCTACGAGTCCAACTAGTTTGGCAAAGTTGTCAAAGTTAATTACTTATGGTCAATGGGTGACTAATTAATATAAAAAACGACGGAACAAAATAACCTCAATATTTCATCCTTCATTTACAAAATGCAAATAATACAAATCTCTAGTTTTTACTTCTAAATGAGTAAGCTTTGCAGATTTTTATCTTTATTAAGTTATAAATATTAAAACTTAGAAAACTGTAAAAAAACCAATGTTTTGTATAAGCTCCTTAGGTTCTGATTGGTCGTTTCTTTTATTATCTCTCGGCAATTTGCCGTATTTATTTAAGGTATATCGACAAAAAGTGGGAAATTTTAAAAACATTGACCGAATTTTTATCAGAGTGTAGTGTTTATACGATGAAAGCGTACTGTTTTTATGCTGAATTTTATCGCTATTTTTTTTTCCATCTAAAAATATGTATATGTATAAAAATCGTGTATAAAAAAAATACTTTTGATGTTTAGAACATGACTTCAGAAAGTAGTTTAGAATTAAGTGCATCGGAGTTACGTTCAAAGTTATTTAAATCATTAAAAGAAAAAGGCATTCTTCAGTCAGTTAAGGTACAGAACACTTACTTGTGATGGTTTACATTACATGTGAGAGTTGGAAGTTAAAACTACATAAAAATATTTTATAAAGTTGATACATACACACATAAATATGCATATATACATAAAGTTATATACATGGTCAGATTGCAAAATGCAGCCCATGTCTAAGCCATTTTCTACCTGTTAAAATAATAGTTTTTTCAAATCAGAAAATGGACGATTCATTTTTGCAATGTGATAAACAGTACAAAATATGTGGTAGGTAGTTGCTCATTGATTGTATTTTTGAACTGAATATCTATACGGTGTGTTTTTTGGACTGAGAAATAGTTTTACAAACTTTTTTTGTACCACTGGTAGCTTATGACTTAAAAGCTTTTTCCTCATTGATTGTTTTTTTTTTCTTTTGTTTCACCAGACTCTTTGATGTTTCCAAGCGTCCACTTGCTAGCCATCCTAGCTTTTGAGTTTTTTCGGTACCTAAATTATTTGCTAACTTACAAACAGAACAACCAAGATTTGTTATTGAAACTGTCAACCAGTCAAATGTCTTTAATTTTTCCTTCCACTGTACATCTGAACAGTAGTCTGGAAAAAATATGGCATCTTTTTGAGGATCGAATTGGCAATTCCAATTCTCGAAAACTCAGTGGTTTCTTTATTTATTTCAGTGTCATTTTCCATATTGCTTTTAGAACTATCACTGCTTAACTTTCTTTTCCATATTATCCATATATGCCATTTATCCATATTTACAATAAGATAATACAAAATTTTTATAATTATGGATTTTGTTTTTGAACTTTCTACCTCGAATTTTTAAGTAAGACATTAATAATAACTAAAGCATTAGTTCATTTGAACTCATTGCCTTTAACATAATATTTTTACAAGTTTATTTATAAGAAAAAGTAAAGAAAGATTTCCTTTAATTTATTATATACCGGGATGACATCCCACCTCATAATACACATTAAATAAGGTAATGGTATGGTTTTTAAATTTTAAAACGGTAACAAGACAACACACTGACTCACTTAGAGCACTGCATATATATATGTATATATATATATATATATATATATATATATATATATATATATATATATATATATATATATATATATATATATATATATATATATATATGTATATATATATATATATATATATATATATATACATATATGTATATATATATATAAGTATATATATTTATGGGAGCAATTTACGGCTCTCGCAAAAGTATAACTTTTTCTCTCAAAAGTATAATTATCATAATAACTAAAATGAAAAACACAAAAAAAAATTAATTGCATAATAAACTGCAATACTTTTTGAAAAGCATAATTATTTGATTGCTGTTCTATAAAGTTTATAACATTAATAACATAAAAGGCATTTAAAAAAAAGGTAAAAGTAAATAAAATTGTTTTAATCAATTAATTATATTGCAAAACTAAAATATTTAAAATAACAAATAAAGTTGTTCTAATTAATAATTTAAAACATATTGTCATAAAACTCTAAACTTCATATTTACGCAAAAACATGCTGTACCCATTGTAAGATCAAAGCAAAAAAAACACTAGATACCACGCTTTTTCAAACTTATTGCTTCTTGATCTAGCGTACTAAAAGTATAATTAAGTTTTTCATTCAAATGGTTTTTAAGTTACTGTTTTTATTCAATTTTTTTGTTCAAATTGTTTAGTAATAAAAGTAAGAGAAAAAAAAAATTTGTTTAATAAGTTGAATTATATTTCTATAAGTTTATGAATTTATTATTTTTTTTAATTATTTTTATTTATATATTTAAGTCGAATTATATTTCCGTAAAATTATTTTTTCAGAAATTATTTTTTTTTGAACAATCAATAGAATAATTTATTTTTGCAATTTAAATTTTTTATAATTTAATTTTTGGTTTAATGTTTGAAAACATTCTATTGCAAACATTAAACCAGTAATTTAATGTTTGCGATAGAATGTTTCTCCTTTTTAAACTGTTTTCAAGAAACAAAAAATAAAGATGTCTTTACAAAATATAATTTTTAGTTAGAAACTTATTATGTTTTAACAACATATAAGATATAATAAGAAACATTTGTTCGTGAGTCTTTGAGTACAAGTATGAGTACTGAATATTGAGTAAATTTAATAGTCGAGTAACCTAAAGTTAGTAACTTAACTGGTTGTTTTGATTTAGTTTATAGGTAAGCTTACTTGAGTAAATTTACCCTGATGTACTTTATTTTAAACTAAGTTTAACTTTAAAATAGAAGTAGAATGTTATTGGCTTCCACGCAGAGATATTAAAGTAATTTAAATTTAAAAGCTCTTAGTTGAATGAAAATCTCTGCACAAGAAAGCATGATCATACTTCAATTTAAAAAATAAATTTTGCGTGATATACTTTATGACACTATGATGTACTTTGTGTACTATAAAAATTTTTATGTTTAATATTGTGTACTTTGTGTATAACAAAAAACTTAAAAACATTTTATACTTTAAACAATGGCCAAAAAAAAACAACCTAAATTAGAAAAGAAAAAAAATTACATACAAAAAAAAAGTCATGAAAATATTTTTTTAAAGTAAAATCTAATCGTGAAGGTGAGAAAAACAAATGCAATTTGCGTATGCTTAATAAGCAATAAAAACTTTTCTAGCTCTTTGTCAAATTTTTTAGCAAATGAATATTAATGTAGACACATGAAAGTTTATTTAAAATATGCCTTTAGTACTAAAATTAATTAATTTAAGTCATTTTTATGCTTCCGAAAGATACAGTTTTTCTCATTGTTGCATGATAAAAAAAGTATTATCGTAAAATGTTATTTTAACCATAAATTATTTGCATAATCGGAAATAATTTAGCATGAAAATTGAGCTAACATGTTCAAATTGTTGTTGGTCAGATTTTTTACTTTATAAAATATATATATTTCAAGAAAAAAAAACAAAGAACTTTTGCAATTTTCATGTAATTTAAGTTAACAAAAATATGTAAATAAAGTTAAGTTTTTTAATAATATATGTAAAAGAATATTAAATGTTACGTTTTTACATTTAAAGTTTTGAATAACAATGCTTAGTTGAAGTACATTTTTTTTTTTAAATTTGTGTAGCGTAAGTTAAAACTACATGCATTTACTAATGTTCTGGCACCTTTTCGTTAACAAAATGAATTATGTCATTAAGTAATTCTAATTTCGTTGCGTTGGTTTGGCAAGGTTCTAACTGAAACTTTTTATATTAGGAGAATTTAGTAAAAAAATCTTTTATTTTTTTTTAATGTTAATTAAAATTATTTATATTATTGTTTTTTTATTCGTTTACTATGCAAACAATATTTTGTTTTGATGATTTAACCACGGTTTTTAACTAATGCACTGAAAAAATTGGTTTTTAATTACTTTGAAAATAAATAACTTCAACGCGTTTATCTTAACATTTTTATGTTAGCAAAACGCTTTTAAATAAAGTAGCTAATGATTTTAATTAAAGTATCACTTAAAGTTGTAAATTTTTTTATGTATTTTATTTAATCATATAAGTAAATAAAAAAAAGTAAAAATTATTAAAAAATTTTTTTATAAGTGATGACTTTAAACAGTGGTCTCTTTAAAAAACTTTTTTGAGAATCATTAAAGTTAGTTAACTCGAAAAATAGAAATATTTTGTTGAGAAGAAAAAAAAGTCAAAAATTTTGAAAGCCATTTGAATTAAATAACTTTCTTTACTTATTTTTTTTATTATTGAAACGCCTTTAAATAAAGTAGCAAATCACTGCTAATGATTTTTTACAAAAATATTAATGAATAATAATATTTTGTTATATTTATAAGAAGTATGTATTTTTATTATAAATGTCTTTAAATAAAGAACTATATCAACTTTTTAAATAAACGATTTAATTATTTTTTCTTTTGTTTACATTACTGCGAAGCGTTGCTAAGTATCATTTTTTCAACTTTTAAATGTGCGCATTTGTTAAACAATCTTAGATGTAAGTTGTTACTTTATTTAAAAAGCTTTTTACATAGTAAATTATTAAAATATTAGTAAAGATAAACGGTCCAAAGTTATTTATTCCAAACGTAATTTAGATAATCTTATTGTTATAGTTTATTGTTTATTTTAGTTGAGTTTTAATTTTATTTTTTAAATTTAGTTTTGGTTAAGTATTTTTATTTTATTTTTCGTTATTTTTTTTAAGAATTAGTTTATAAAGTTTTTTAAGCTTCCTTATAATTAAGTGAAGATTTAGTTAAGTTAAATTATTTTAGTGCGTTTTTAAAATGTATACAAACTTTCAAAAAATTTTTAAAAGTTGCTCTTGGTCTTGTGGAAAAACTGTTTTCGATTTGATAACTTTCATAAATGTTGTGAAAAATCACTCAGAAAGAATGCCACCAGTTTTTTAAAATTCCTTTTGTTAATTATTTTTAATGAATAAGTTCGATACTTTAGCAATTCTTTTGTTACGTAACTCTAACTCTTAATAATAGATATAAAAAATCCATGATAATAATCGCTCGGTAACGTAAGTGATGTAACTTAAGTTAAATATATGGTATAAAAAAAACCAGTTTATTTTCTTTAGTCAGTCACCTCTGATAAATTTTTATATATTTTTTAAATTGGTATAGAATTCTCAACATCCGAAAAATTGAAGCAATTTTTTTACCTTTTTTTCTGTGTAACATAAGTTAGGTGGCATTTTCAGTAATAAGTTCACCCTCTTTTTGCCAGACTCAAAACTTTTAAGCTTATTTTATTCTTTAGACTAACAGCTTTCATACAAAATAGCTAAAAGTTTAATTTACAGTTTAAATAGGCAAATATTTGATAAAGTTGTTGCGCATGTAATGTAAGTTAAAAATGGAATTACCCATATACATATGTTCATCTGAAGTGAAGGTATTGTGCTAATTAAGTTTTCATCTGTAAAAATAAAATCTTCAACTGTTGTACCTGGAGGGTAAAAATTATCAAGTTTTTCTATCTGATTTCGAACCTCTTTAAAGGGGTCGTCGTCTTGATAATCGTCTGGATATTATTGTAGGGTGAGTTTTTTTCTTCCATGATGTGGTTGTTTCAAACAAAATATTTAGTTTTAAATTTTGAGTTATCGAACTTTAAAATATAAGCAGTGGGAACAGATAAAATGCTTCGACTTAAAAAATGTTTGAGCTAACGGATGTTCAAGTTATCGAGTTATTTTTATGTGAAAGTATAAATGAGGGTTTAAGGGGAACTCAAAAGTAGTTTGAGTTACTGGAAGTTTGAGATATTGGGATTTCACTGTATATACATATATATATATATATATATATATATATATATATATATATATATATATATATATATATATATATATATATATATACATATATATATATATATATATATATATATATATATATATATATATATATATATATATATATATATATATATATATTAGAGATTTAGGTCTCAAGACTCATATTCAACTGTCTTGGTCTTGGCTTTGGTCTTGAAGGTTGAATTTTTGGTCTTGGTCTTGGGTCTTTTCTGACTTGTACTTTCTTAATCCTTACAAAAAATATCAATACAATTGATGGATTAATAGTTAATGATAAATAGTTGATCACCACAATTCTTCACTCTCATGAAGATTTGTGCCTAGAAAGACTTGTATTTTTTGTTTGTTTGTATTTTTTGTTAGATTGTCTATTGAATATAAGTTGTGAATTAAAATGATACATAGTTGTCTGTTTCACTTTAAGTACATAAACTACTTAAATAGAATATGTAAACTTTGAATTTTCATTATTTATTTTTTTCTGGCTACTGGCCTATCATGTCTACTATATTTGTGCTATTCTTAGTTTTACAGTGTGATGGTCTTGTACCATTTTTATTGGTGCATCTTGGTTTTAACAAAACAAGGTTGTTTTCTGTTATTATTAAAGATATCTTTTGTGACTTCAACAGTGCACTACACAATATAGGGTGACATAATTGTATTATATATATGTAATTACGTTTATAATAGACTAATGTGTATAAATAGTAGAATAATACATCAAATAAAGGTATATAAATAAAATAAAATATAAAATGTATATAAATGTGTGAGCATTATTGTGTTAAACTTTTAAAAACCTTCAAAGTCTTGGTCTTGGTTTGACTTTTTGATGCCTTGGTTTTGGTATTGGTTTTGGAATCTTAGGTGTTGGTCTTGGTCTTGGTCTTAGTCTTGGTCTTGACCTTAACTGTCTTGACTACATCTCTGATATATTTATATATATATATATATATATATATATTTATATATATATATATATATATATATATATATTATATATATATATATATATATATATATTTATATATATATATATATATATATATATATAATATTAATAATAATAAGTATGATTAAATAAGATATTTCTTAAATAGTTGAATGTATTGTATTTTTTAGGCTCAGCTGAGAAATCGTTTGGCTCAAGAATTGCAAGGGAAAATTGGTGCAAAAAGAAATAATGAAAGATCTCAGCAAGATTCTTCTTCAATATTTTTGCAAGTTGCAAATAGTGTGGTTGCAAATCACTTACAGTCTTGTTCATATGATTATACGTTTTCTGTCTTCATTTCTGAAGGTCTTGGAAGTTTAGACAAAGTAAACACCAATTATCTCGTTGTCTGTTAGTGTGATGTAACTGTAATTAAGCTTCTATGTGTTTTTGTTGAAAACTTAAAAGCTTAAAAGAATACAAAGAAACAAAAAATTATAAAATTTGTTTGCTTCAAGTTGTTTTTTTAATGTTATAATAAATAGATAATTATCTAATAATTGATTTATATGATTTTAAACCTTTTTTTTTTTAATTTGTAGATAATCTCACTTAAAGAAGTACTTCAAATGCTTCACATTCATTCTGAATCAATATTTTATAAAACCTTAGTATGTTTTTTTTTTTTTTAATTCTGGTTATACTATTCTTTGTTTACGTTTATTAGCAATGATTTAAATAGGTCTATTTTTGTTGAGTTGTAGTTACAAAGTGTAAAGATTGAGAAAATCAAACTGTTTATATTTTTATATTTGTTTTTGCTATTTCTTTAGTTTAAATTTTTTTTGTTGTTCTATTTCTTTTTTTTTAGTAATAAAATAAATAATGAAAACAAGTACAAGTGGTAAAATCATCACAAAATTATACTGAATAATTTAAACTTAAATAATTTATACTGAATAATTTAAACAGTAATTAAAACAATATTGAATAATTTGAACAGTACAAATTATTCAAAAGTCTGCCCATATCATTTTTAAGTTTTTTTATTTTATTTAGAACCAAATTTCAGCTTCACAAAATAGCTCAGGTATGCTTTATTAAGTGTTCAGTTTCAAAAAAATAGTTTAGGCTTTATCTACCTTTTAAAATTATATTAGTTTGAAGTTTATATTTCATTATATTCTTATAAGGTTGATATTTTAAAAACTTAATTGCGATTAAAGTGTGCAAAATCTGCAGGCGCCAAAATATAAACTTTTATTTATATTTTGGTACCTGCAGATTTTTGAAGATTTTTTGCATTATTGCAGATTTTTGCATTATACTTTGTATGCCTTCAAGCACAGATTTTTTTTCAGATAACTTAAATGAGTGACATAATAATAGTAGTTAGAAATAATAACAAACATAGTAACAGCCTTAATAATGATAGCTACGGTTCAGTGTTTAGAAATCTTGCTCAAAACCAAGAGTTTTAAGTTTCAATGCTCTAACCAGACAAGTGACATTGGAAAAGAAGAAGGCACGAACTTCCTGGTTAAATGCACTTCTTTAGGTTCTTTAAAGGCATTTTTGTACTTGAACCAAACCAAATGCAAGTTCTTAATTAGTTTTGATATTTTAGATAGAGATTTTACTATTGGGCCCTATATTTCTCATGAAGCTCCTAATAAATGCCCTATTGAAACTTGTTATATTTTTATCCCACTGGGTGGGATAAAAAGAGAAGCTAGTTGCAAGACAACTAATATAACTAAAGGGGTAGTGGTGCAGGGAATTAGCGCATGTTTTATGCTGTTATTAAGACAACTTGTTGCAGCCCTCGGAATTAGGGTTGGCAATTGGCAATGCCAACCTAACTGAAGCAAAAAATTGCCAACCTCATTTCTATGTTTTATGGTAACTTCTTTTGTTTCAATTTTTTTTTTCCAACCTGATGCCGACCTCTAACAGTTTGAGGTCGGCAATTTTGCTGACCTCATTTTTCCTAATTCCAAGGGTTGTTGTTGTATGTTATGTTGTATGTTAAGATGTATGTTAATGTTGTTGTAAAGACAAGACTAATTGTATTGTTAAGACAACTAATATAACTAAAAGAATAGTGGTGCAGGGAATTAGTTTTCTCTATGAAAGGTTTTACATTTTTTTGTATAATAAGCATTCTTTAAAAGTAAATTGATGTTGTATATAAAAATAAAGAAAATATGAAGATCATTTTTATTGCAGGATTTTTATGGTGCTTACTTCAGTACATTTCTGAATCGTTTAATAATGAAGTAAAAGATATTGGTGTTCAAACTAATCACATCGAAAAAGAGTTTCAAGAGTCATTAGGTAAGTTTTTGTTTTTTTAATTGCTTCAAATTATTTTTATGTCTATAATAAATTTTATAACTTTTGTTTAAAGATCAAAAATTACTTGACGTAGAAAGATTTCAGTATAAGAAGATTCAACACCACCTTAAAGAAGATGCTGAATCATTAGAAGCAAAGGTTTTAGTATTTCAGCGCAAATATGACATGCAAAAAAGAGCAGAACTTGAGGCTGAAGTATTTTGATTTATTTTTACTTTACATTTTAATTTTTTTAATTATAATCATACAGTTCAGTTTTTACTTTAACATACAGCGAAATTGAACAAACAGTGAAAGAATATTTACATAATATGATAATATATTTTATTTTGTTTCAGCTATCCGAAAGAAATACGATTTTTTACCAAAACATACAATAGTTAATGCTATTGCTTTCAGTTTGTCAAATATTCACCAAATATTCTATAAAGTAGTATATTCCCCATCTCTGTGATTAATTAATAATGTTTAGAAACAGATAAAAATGGCTCATTTAATTTGCATTTTTTTACAAATATCTGATTTCTATATTTGTTTTCTAATTTTAATTTACAATATATTCAACAAATAAATTATTATTTTTTCTAAGCTCTGAAATTCAAAACAGTTACATAATTAAAAATGTGAAGCTTGAGCTGACAAAAATGCTGAGTTTTTTTTTAGAATACACGCACACATATATATATAGTAACTTACATGTGGATTAGCACACACACACATATATACATCCATTCATATACATTATATACCCTTGCTTTGTTGTCAGGGAGTATTTTTTATAATCTGTTGTCATAAATCCAAATTGTTTTCAATATATTTAGACCAATAGCTTTTTCCTCTCTAAAAATAAAAAGGTTGGATAGAGTAACATAAATTTGTCACTGTCAGATGTGACACTCTTAATTTTGCAATAACTCATTAAATACAAAGTAAAAAGTAAATAAAATTTTATCGAAAAGAAAATATATTTCTTTTCTGCAATATAAATTATAAAATTTTTTAATACACATAGATATTATAAAACTACATTTCCTCGATAAAAGCAAAACATGCATGCAGAATTGTTGTATAGTGAAAATTAAAATGCTAAAATTTTAAAGTTCAAAGTATGTAAAATCTTTTATTTTTTTAAATTTTGTAGATAATTAGATTCTGTTTAAAAAATAAGTGGTTTGTTAAGTAGGCATTATTACTTGTGAAGATTTTCTATAACTTTTTAGTAAATTAATTTAGTTGTTGTCGTTATTTTATATTTTATGTATTTCATAAAATATAAAAAAACGACAACAACTAAATTAAAAGTGTTTTTTATACTTTAGATTGAAAGGTTTCGATCTTCAGAACTTGCTATGATAAGAATTGAAGAAAGAGAAAAATATAACAAAGAAATTTCTAATATCCAAGTTGAGGTAATTAAATAAAAATAACAAATAGTAGTTTAATAAAAACAAAAAAATGTTAAAGAAATAAAATAGTAAAAAAATCCCTCAAAAATGTCTTATAAACAATTTTTAACAAAATGTTTCTCAGCAACAAAAGAAAAAAACATACATTTTAACTACAAACAAATTTTCAAAATCTTTATGAAAATTTCTTTGTAACCCAGGTTAACTTTACTCAAGACATTTAGGGCTTGCATCCAAATATTTTTAAATCTTGATCTGGTAGAAGAAAAAAGATTGCATTTTGAAATCAAAATGAGATATGCTATACAAAAAATGTATTGTTTGTTTGGCAGCAGAACCCCCTCCCCCTTTTTTTTTTTTTTTTTTTTTTTTTTTGACCTGTGTTATTTGTGATTGTCAAAACTAAATTAGTATTTTGTACGAGTTTAAATTTTCTAAAATTTTGTATAATTATCATAATTTTTAATCGTTTTTAATTTTAATTTAAAACTATTTTATTATTTTTAAATATTTTAAGTTTGAAAAAACATACAGCAAAAAGTTGAAAGATCTTGATAGAGAGCTGGAAGAACTGAAACGAAAATCTGAAAATCAACAGCAAGTAAATTTTTTTAAATTTATTTTGATGAAAAGTACAATGTATTTTTTCTATTATTGAGATTCAATTAGAATTGTTCCATTATTACAACATTTCTAATTAGTTACAGCAAAGCTATTAACTATTTACCATAATCATATTATAATATAATAAGGTACTCATTCGAGCGTGTTTGACTCAGTACTCTTGGCAGCCATTGCAACCGAGGTAGTAGCGAGAAATAATTTCAGCACTTATTTTAAAAGAAAAGTCAAGGAGATTGTACGCAAATATTTAACTTACGTAAACTTCAAATTATGTAATGTTAAAACATATATCAAGTATTATAGTTTTACTTTCACTTGAAAATTGCATTGCGGTAACATCTCCTTAATTTTGATCTATAGCATTTATTCCTGTTAAAAAAAAATTATTATATAGTTTTGAAATTACATTTCAAGTTTTATTACAACTAAGATGATGATTTGAACTTGCCATGTAATAACTAACTTTTTTAAAAACAGTAAGGGGGTTTAAAAAGTATGTTTTTAATAAGAACATAATTGAAAATTCTAATTTTATATTTAAATTAAATCATTTAATTAAATTTATTATTTCTAAAAGAAATTAAAAGTTAAAACTATATAATAATGATATATAATAAGGATATATAATTTATTTAATTTAAGAATATATAATATATTTAAGCAAATATAATTTAGAGTTTTGCAGCTATTTTACCACACCCCATTAAACATTCTAAATTTGCACATATATGCAAGGCTAAATTTCACAATGAACAAAACAAAAAAGATCAAAATTTTCCGTTGCAGTGTTGTAAGTTAAATAAAAAATCAAAATAGCTCATTAAGTTTAATGAAAATCGCCACTTAAAAGAACTTAAGATCTCTTTCTTCTTTTTTAAAAATTAATTAAGCGTTGCATAATTTATGGATGATCCCTTCGCATTTTATAGTCTATAGTTTTTAATGGTCTAAGATCTTCTTAATTCTGCTATTTGTATAGCGTTGCGTACAAACGTCAGTAAGTGTAAACATCTTTAGAATATGTTGAGTTTGCAGGCAGTATATGGAACAGTTGTGTAAAAAAATGAGAAAACTTTTGAATTTTATTTTAACAACTAGAAAACGTTCTGCTATAAATATTGCTATAATTATCATAGATATAAACTAAAACAACAATTTTGCTATAAATATTGCTATTAAATACAGCAATATTGAAAATTTTTTTAAATTTATTAGGGGAGTTCTTTAATCCCCCAAAGCAACATTGATGACTGCCTACTAAACCACTAAGCTATCAATGATGTGTGTTTAGGAGAAAAACAAACCTAATTATAAATCTCTTATAAGCTCTAGGTATGCGGGAAAGGTGCGCAATTTAGTTTTTTTGCTCTTAAAGCAATTTTTCAAAATAAATTATTTTACGTAAAAATATTGAAGTAAACAAATAACAGGTACAGAAATGATCGGTGTGCAAGATAAGTGTAAAAATGGTTTGGTAAAGAAATTTTATCGTCTCGAAATGCTAGGATATATTAATACAGAAAAAGTATAAAAAAGAGCAGTGTGGAACAGACTTATAAAGACCCATATTTTTATGGGACAGATCAGCTAGTATCAAATATTATGGTAATTAGTTAACATATTAGCTAGATATGGATAAATCCATTTGTGTACGAGATTAAGCAAAAAAGTTGATCTATCCTATTAGCTTTTGTTAATAAAATACAAACACTATAAAAATTAGTTTAAAAGGTAAAAAAGTTTTAAACCATCCTTGTAATACCCTGTATTACAAGGAGAGTATCTTGCCTTTGCGGAGGTGAGTGTATAATAAAAAATAATGATAAAAATACATCTACCCAGTTTGTTTAGGTGGTTAAAGTTAGTAAAAAAAATTGTATTAAATCTTTTGCAGACATTTGATAAGGAAAGTTTTGAACAAAGACAGAAGATTTTATTAGAGTTGCAAACATTAAAAGAACGTGAGCTTGAAGTTAAAAGAAATCAAGATATAGCTCTAAGGTATGTTTCAAAAAAGTTGTTATGAAGTTTTTAAAAGTTTACAAATGTTTTTATTTACTTTAATATTTTTTTTACTAGATAATAAAATTATAGTTTAGTTTCTAAATCAAAATGAAATAAAAAAATTGTAATGAAATTTTAAATGTTTAAATTTTTATTTTGTTTTATGAATACTAAATTACTGAAGAAAATAGTTTTAAAAAATGTTTGTAAGCAACGACAAGAGATTATTTATCTGCAATTAACCTAAGACTTTTATTAAGAATTGTTAAATAAATAAATAAATACATATGTTTACCCACAGCTACTGTGTTTTGCTGGAATAGTGGATAAAACACTTGCTCAGCTGTGCAACAAATTGTTATATTAGTAAAAAAAAATTTTTAATATTATTGTTCAAGAGATTTTAATTCAACATTCAAGAGTGTTCTGGTGGAATTGTTTACCATTCATCATTAAATAAGATTTTAGTTTTTTCTTATAAATAGTTGTGTTTTTTTCGTCACGGATGTTATTTGGAAGTATATTCCAAAGTTTAGGACCATAGTGGGATAATGCTCGATTACCAAAATGATTGCTGCATTTTGTTTCTTTTGATTTTAGTGTTCTTTCTGACATTTAGTAGTGAATTAAATTGCAAAATGACGTTGGTGCTTCCAGTATAATGGATTTGTGCGTTATTAAAAGGACCTTGAAATATATTCTTTCTCTAATTTTTAGCCAATGCAATTTGTTAAATTCCTGGTCTTTTACATGATTTTCTATTCTAGTTTTAAAAACAAGTCTTGCTGCACAATTTTGAACAGACTGCAGTTTTTTAATAGTGACTTTTCAATTCCAAAGTAGAGAGAGTTGCAATAATCTAGTTGTGCAAATATTAGTGAACATACTATGGTAGACAAATCTTTGTGTGATAAGAATTGTTTTATTTTGTATATTTTGCTCAATATATTGAAGCAGTTTTTAACAATCTTATTTGTGTTTTTAAAGATAATTCATTGTCAAGTATCACCCCTAAACTTTTTGCTGAGTCAACAAATCTAATGCATTCCTTCAAAAAGATATTATTATTTAAGGTACTTTTAGTATCTTTAATAATATGTTTTTGAATGCTAGATGGTTTCATAATTAATACTTTCTTTTTGATTGGTTAATACATAAGAATGACTCACTAATCCATTTAGATATGTATTTAAGACATTTTCGTATATCCAGGACTAGTACATTATATTGAGATGAAGGAATAAATGCTTTTTAAGTTTGATGATTATCTGAGTATCCAAAAGTTTTGACATTGATTATTTTCAGATATTTATATAGTGATCTTATGTAAATATTAAATAGTTTTGTACTCAGGACTGTACCTTTTGTTGCTCTATATTTTACATTTTGGTTCGTGGAATATGAGTTACCAATTTTAACTTTTTGAGTATGGTTTACTAAAAATGATTCGAACCACTTGAGCTGAGTCAATTATACAAATAGTTTTTGCTGATCATTATGGTAGTGGTGTAGTTATAGAGCGCTCGCTTCATAAGCGAGAGGTTCCGAGTTCGATCTCCACCACGTCCCTGGTAGTACCGTGCTCAACTCGTTTCTCCGCACAGCAGTCTTGTTCGTCAAGGTTCGTGTTTCCGAATTATAGAGTTGAGAGAGAGTTATACCACAAATAAGTAGCCTCCTCGACTGTAGTGGCCCTCTCGGCTTTGAGGACGTGAATTACCAAAAAAAATAAAAATAAAAAAAGCAGCACTTAGATCAAGTAACATTAGTACTGAAGGTGTATGTTTATCAAAGAGTTCAAATATATCATTGGTAAGCTTGTAAAAGTGTTTCAATTGAGTGATGTTTTTTGTTTCCATATTGATGTTCTATATGAAGATTGTTGTCATGTTGTCATGTTGTCATGGGAATCAAGACGATTGAAAACTACTCTTTCTATTAGCTTGCTAATGAATAAATTAGAAACTGGTCTATAGTTTTTGAAGTCTTCAGTATCTGTGGCAGAGTCTAACTTCTTTATTATTGGAAGTAAAATAGCACTTTTTAGACAATTCATGCTGCTTGATTCTAGCAATAAGTTTACTATTTCAACCCATATATATATAAATGTTTGTAAATTATTCCATAGTAGATATGTTGGATTTGGATCATCATGAGAACATTATACTCCAAATGACATGGTGATTTTGTAAATTTCTTCATATGTCGTTGGATCAAAATTTCTTAAAAACTGCCCATTATAATCTGATGTGTTTTTCTTTGTTTGGGATATTTGAAGACCAGATCTGAGTTTTCTGATTTTTTCAGTAAAATAATTATTTAAGTTGTTAGCTAGTTCTTCGTCTGAATCGGCTGTTGGTAGTACATATTCTTGAGTATTATCTAGTAGCTTGTTTACCAATGAGAATAGATTTTTACTTGTAGTGTTTTTATTTAATAGGTTAGAGAAATATGTTCTTTTTTTTATATAAGCAATTATTGTTGTTTTTTCATTTTTTGTTCTCCTAAACATTTTTTCTGCTTTTCTTTGTTTTTGCCTAAGTTGCATATATTCTCCATCAAACCAAGGAGCTCTTTTGACTATTTTAATTTTTTTTTATTTTCAGAAGGGCATGTTTCTGCACAATCTCTTTTATTATTTGGTTATATATGGTTATTTTGTCTTTCATATTTTCAGCTGATGATATTTCTGGTTTATTTCTCGATATTTCATTGTTAAAGGACTGTATATCCACTGTTTTTAAATTCATGTATGTGATAGTTTGGTATAATTTTTTTTCTATTTTTTGTTCTACTTTAAAATCGATGAGAATATGATCACTCAAATCTAAGTCTGTTACAGCGAGCACAACTACTGATATTTCATCTGGCTTGTTTATTACTACATCTAGTATGTGCCCCATTTTATGAGTTGGTTCTTTGACGTTGTGTTAGATTTAGTACATCTAGTATTTCTTTGAAGCTTTTACTAAATAGTTCTTTAGTATCTAAGTGTATGTTTATATCACCCGCTATAACATAATTGCAACCTGTTGATACTATTGTTTCAAATAAATCCATGAATTCATCCAGAAATTTATGTGAGAGACAAATGTTAGTCTATAAATTAAAATTAAAATTAGTGATCTTTTGACTACCATAATTTTAATACACACATGTTCAAAGGAGTGAAACTGTTTATTTGGTAGTTGCTTGTGCTTAATTGATTGTTTTAACATAATTTCTACACTGCCACCTTTTTCTTTACCTCTTTCTTTTTTTAATTTGTGCTGAAAAATATATCCATAATTTTTTATCAGTACTGTTGTATTATTGTTCTCAGAAGTCATCCATGTTTCGATAATAAAAACGTCTGGATTCCGTTCAAGTATATGCTCCATTACATCTAAAAGTTTATTAGTAAGAGAGAGAACAGTCCATAGTGAGCATAATATATAATTTATGTAGGTTCTATCCTCCTTTTGAACTTGGATAAAACTGTTTTGTGTGTGCAGCATATTAACAACTTCATTTTCATTATATTCCTTAGGTAAACCACTGATATTATTTTTTTGCATGTTTAATTGATATGATTTTATTTTTATTTGATTGTTTGTGTCTTTGAGAGAATTCAATAATTCGTCTTTAGATTCTTCAGAGTTACATACTAGGACAAGATCACCTGATTTATTATGATTTTATATAGTCATGAATAAAATTCATATAAATTTTATATAGTCATGAATAAATTTTATAGTCATGAATAATATTAAATTTTTCAATTGAATATTATTATTCATGACTATATTTTCGATTATACCTATGTTATCTTTGTTAACTTTTTCATCAGATATTTTTCCTATAACTAAGACAGAGGAGTTTTCACTGTATTTAACCTTTCTTTGTTGAACCGTAAATTATTATTTTCCGATTTAGTATCACTTGAGCATTTTTTTACTAGTTGTTTTTTTTACTAGTTTTGATTTCTGTAACATTACATTCTAGAACCTCAATGCTTCTGATGTTAGGCAGACATCACAAAAGAACAGAAAGTTTTTCTTAGTTAAAGGGAGAAGAAAATTTGAAACTGGTTTTGCTAGCTACTTTATCTTCTTTTGAAATAGATGGGCAAACAACATGAAACCTTGATTTGCATACAAAACATTGAACATTTTCTGTTACTGATGCTGTATGTTGGCAGGCAGGACAATCACCATTATTGTCTAATTTACTGGTAATCAACATTCTTTGGATTTATTTCTTGACTTGTCTTTTATGAGAGTGAAACACTTTTTAACAGGAGAGTTACCACCTTTTTGCAGTAGATTATCTCCGGGTCGAGATCTATTATATGTTATTACCTAAAACTTATTAACACGAATAGAACTGTTAGTTTTTTGTGTTTTTTTCCATTAAATATTTAATATAATGTTAACAAGACTTGAATTAACTAACATTACAGGTTTAAATATTTTTTACTTTTGGGAAGCTTTTCCAACTAATGGGGAAAATCCTGTTTTAATATCATGCTTCTATATGAAAGTCTAGTATATATATAACTAATATTATTGCATAAAAATATTATGCAATACTAGCTTGATATGCTGTGTTATATAGTAATAATAATAATAATTTTATAACTTACCGTTGTTGCATATGTTTTCTTGTGAAGTAAAATTAATAAGTTCAAAAAATTTTGAGCAATAACTTTAAGTCAAAGATTTTGAACAATAACTTTAAGTAAAAGATTTTGAACAATAACTTTAAGTAAAAGAATTTGAACAATAACTTAAAGTCAAAGATTTTGAACAATAACTTTAAGTCAAAGATTCTGAACAATAACTTTAAGTAAAAGATTTTGAACAATAACTTTAACTAAAAGATTTTGAACAATAACTTTAAGTAAAAGATTTTGAACAATAACTTTAAGTAAAAGAAGTAGTCATTGCAAAGTTAGTTTTTTATTTTAATTATTAATCAAGAAATTTAGAGACATATGAAAAAGAACTAAAATTAAAGGCGGATCAGTTACAATTTAAGGAAGAAACAATGAAGCAACATGAAGAAATCTATCAAATTCGATTAAAAGATGAAATTAAAAGGTAATTTAATTTAATTTTTAAGTGAAATTTTGTATTACTTATATTTTTATAAGTTTTAAAGTGAAATTTAGAATTACTCATACTTTTATAAAGCAAAGGAAGCTATGTAATATGTTTTATCAAAGATCTTAAATCTAGAATTAAACTTGAAATGATTGAAGATGAAGCAGAAAAAATAAAAAAGCTTGAGCAACAGGAGCAGGAGTTAAAAGGTTCTATTTATAATTATGCAGTTTAAAAACATTTTGTTGGTTATTGTAATTAAAGTTGAGTTGTTTGTTTTTGTTTATTTTATTTTTTTTACTAAAAGAGGAAAAAATTCAATTTGCTGCACAGAAAGAAATGTATATGAAATGGAAAGAAGAAGCAGACTCATGGAAAATTCAAAATCAACAGTTAAATGTTTGTGTTCATATTATTATATTTATTTTAGATTATGATTTAGTTTAGTTTTTAATATATTATTCATGCTTGAAACTGGTTATTCAGATTAAAGTTTACTTTTTGAAAAAAGAATAGAAGTTTGTTAAATTTCAAATAAGACTATTGACAAGTTTTTTCTCAGTAGTATAAAATTCAAGAAAAATTTTATTTTTATTTTCTAGTTGATATTTAATAATTAGCCTGTCTCTGTAGCCTGTTACCTGTAGCTTTCCCCTTCAAAACATGAGTATGAATATACACAGAATCTATATTATTAAATGAAAGAATTCACAAAAATAGAATTAACAAATTTGATAAATTAGAAATATAATTAAGCTTTATATAACTTTTTTTTAACTCAACACATAAATAGTATTAAGATTTTATGTACTATTTTAAAAAATAGTATGGTTAAAAAAAATAAAGCAAGTAAATAATTGGCTAGGGTAAAAACAAAAGTGTTTTTTGTGTTTATTAACTGTTTTTATTAAAGTTATTTTATTTTATGACGCTCAAGATTAAAGCCATTTTTTTATTGACAGCTTCAATTAATGGGATCTAAACAGACAGCAACTTTACTTCAAGAACAACTTTTTCATCTTCAAAATCAATTAAGTAAGGTAAGAAAGGCCATTAATATTTTTAGCCATTTTTAAAGTTTTTGTTGCTAAATTTTAAATTGTTTTTAGATTGAAAACTATAAATTGCTTAAAATGGAAAATCTTAATTTGAAAAAAGACATAGAGAGCTTAAAAGAGTAAGTTTTTAAAAGTTGGCTTAAGTATTTCAAGTATAATATTTCTTTGAATTCAGCCCCCTAAATATGAACATTTCAGGCTATTTTGAGATAAATTTAAAAATCTTTATTTTTCTATTTAAGTTCACCATAAAAAAACTTATTAAGACTTGTATAATATAAATATGATATACTAATATCATACAATTCTTAATAAGTTTTTTTATGGTGGTCTCGTCATCCCAACAATTACTAATATGTTTTTTTATGGTGTAGTTGTCATCCTAACAATTATTAATAAATTTTTCTTGAGACATAATACTCTAAATACCATATGATGATTTCAATACAAGTGAAAACTTGATTTTACTTTCGCCAAAGATTCAGAGCAGTCAGTAATTACAAAGTTTATTTCAGAATCAAGAGGTCGTAGGTTCAGTGCCTGCTCTGGCTATATTTGCAACATTAAAGATGAGGGGGGGGGGGGGAGGATGAGTTTTTTAGTCGAATGCTTTTTCACAGTACTCTGTGACAATACCATTAGGTCTTCTTAGAGCATTTTGATAAATAAAAAAGAAAATTTACATAAAGAAAGTTAAAAGAGTTAGCATAAATCCATTCAATCCATTTTCTTGGGTGGATGTATGCTAAATTTTGTAGAATGAAGTTTAAATTTTAATATGGAATATTTTATATTTAAAAAACAGTTTTAGAAACAAAAAAACCTAACATATCTTTTGGTCTGTATTTTTACAAAAAAATATCTTTTAGTCTATACTTCAAAAAAAAAACAGTTTATTTTCTGTTCTATATTTAGTAACAAAATAGTATATTTTCTGATCTATTTTTTTTATAAAAATAAAAAATAGAATATAATTTTAGTAAGTACAAAATAAAAAGTTTTATTTTCAAAACTTAAAAGAAAAAAAAACCTTTAATAATTAAACACATTTTTTGCTTTGGTTTTTTTGTTAAGTTTTCAAATTTTAACTCTTTTTTTTTTATGTCAGGAATTACCAAAAATCAATTGAACAGGGCATACAAAAAGAACATGGTGATTTTTTATTTATTTAAAGTTTATTAACTTTAATTAAAATTTATCTAATATTGAATTTTTTTTTTCTTTGTAGCATGTTTATAATGTTTTTTAAAAACTCTTAAAAATATGTTTATTATGTTTTTTAAAAACACAACATTAAAAAATTAAAAATTACACTTTTTTTAGAATTTAGTTTTTAATTTATATCTAAAAAACTTTTTAATTTAAAAATGTTTATTTTAATTTTTTAATTTGTTGGAGGAGCTCTCTCCACCAAGAGAAAAAAATTGAGGTAGGTCTAGAAATACTTTCTAGAATAACTGTTTAATGCTCAACTATTTTTATCGGTTTTTTTCTATGAAGTGTTGTTGTCAATTGTTATCATTTCCAATATCCTTGAAAAAACAATTTTTTTTTATCTTTTCTTATAATGTATTATTCTCATCTTGGCGAGGAAGGTCACTACATTTGAGAAGGTTACTGATTTTGTTATCCTCACCTTGGTGAGGGAGGTCACTAGGTTCGAGAAGTCTACTGATTTCAAATGAATATAATGTATTATTCTTACCTTGGTTAGGAAGATCACTACATTTGAGGAGGCTACTAATTTCAAATAAGTATAATGTATTATCATCACCTCGGTGAGGGAGATCACTACATTTGAGGAAGCTACTGATTTTGTTATCCTTGCCTCGGTGAGGAAGGTCACTACATTTGAGAAGGAGAATACTGATTTGGTGTTGTTATCTTTACAACCCACAATCCTTTAACTCCAAAACATGAGCCTTAACAAACATGGCTGCTGCACAGAGAAATAAGTTAAGTGTAGTACTACCAGAGATGTGGTGGGAATCAAACTTTGAACATCTGACTTACAAACCATGCGCTCTACCACTACATGCCTACCACATAATATACATTCACTTTGAATCAATGAATACTAATCATGTTAAGTTAATTGCTTATAGATGTTACTACTGTTATTTTTATTTAACATAGTTAAACTTTATTTGATTTTTAATTAGTATGGTTGAATTATTAAAATAGCTTTTGAAGTTCACTGCTTATTTGATTCATAGAAGTATTACTAAAAAATTTATTTTTTATACTTATATTTGTTTTACTTTTATTATTTATAATTATATTTATTAATTTATAATTATATTATTTATAATTATATATACTTTTATTATTATATTACCAACCTTTCTTGTACCTTATTTGTTATCACTTATTAATTTTATTACTAACTTTTCGTGCACCTTATTTGTTATCACTTATTAATTTTATTACTAATTTTTTGTGCACCTTATTTGTTATCAGTTATTAATTATAATATCAACCTTTCTTGTACGTTATTTGTTGAAATTAAGCATTACTTATCCAATGATTACATCACCTTGTTTACTAATTGTGAGTTATATAGGTTGATCCTCACAACCTTTTTGGTAGTATCGCATCTAACTCGTTTCTCTGTTTAGCAGCCTTATTTGACAAGGTTCATGATTTGTGATTAACAACAATATTTGAATAAAATAAGTAGCTTCAACTACTCGTCCTTAAAAAATGTATCATGTAAGCAAAAATTCAAATTGGTTGGCTGCCAATTTTAGTTATTATGTTAGTTTTAAATTAATTTTATGTTAGATTTTAATATTATACTTTTAGCTTTACTCTAAAGTAATTTTAATCTTGAAAAATCTATGTTATTTTCAAATTAGAGCATAAAAAAGTTCTTAGCGAACTTATTGCAAAAGTTTCAATGGCAGAAGAGGTTAGTATATTTTGTGTGTTTCAATGACGAAAGAGGTTAGTATATTGCTTTCAATTAATTTCTGATTAAAAGTTTATGTTTATAAAGTTGTTATTAATGGAAGAAGACTGTTTTTGCTTATTTTCTAGAAAAGAAAATTTTTAGAAGATCAGCAGCATGAGAGAAACAGTGCACATCAAAAAAACTACAATGTCCTCCAAAAGAAATATGAAGTCCTGGTAAGAAAAAACTACTAAGAAACAAAAGTCTGAATTATGTTAAGTGTTACTTTAAAAAAAAAAATTGTTTAGAGTCTTAAATATAATGAAATGCGTCAGCTATATGAGGATTCTCTAATATCTCAACGAGAGTTACTGCGAGTAGTTGAAGAGCTTCGGTCAGCATTATTTCATGCAAACCAAGGTATTAATTGATTAAACTGAATTTTAAATTGAATGTAAAAGTGTTTTCATGTATTTACAATTAAACAATATATATATATATATATATATATATATATATATATATATATATATATATATATATATATATATATATACTATTATAACAAAGGTAATGTGTTAATAGTAATTCATGTTGGTTTAAGGAGTTTGTGCATTTAAGAATAACTGAAAAACTGTTTTATTTAATCAGGTATTATACAAGAAATTTGAAGTTGAAATAAAAATAAAACAACACTTTAAAATTGGCTAAAAAAAGCTGTTATTAACTACTGTTTCTTGAAATCTAAAATTTTAAATTTTGTTTTGTATCAATTAGTAAAACACGAAATGACCCAATGCATTTCTTTGTTGTGCAGGCACCTGTGCAAGCAGTCAAATGTTATTATAATTTATTATGCATTCAGATTGTTTTTTTATATAATGGGTTGTAGTGAAATCCTTTAAATAAAAATAGTTTATTTTCTTCTGTTGTATAAAATAATTAAAATTATTAAATATTTGAAGTTGTTTTTTTTAAAGTTATTGCAACAACTTTTATAAAATTATTTTTTAGATAAAATTTATACTTTAGAAAAAACGCGTTTAACAAAATTATATGAATCAAAAAACAAAATCACGTTGTAAGTATTTTTTTTAAATTATTATGCACAGGGGCGCAAAACCTCAGCAAGATGGCTAAAATTTAAAAATGTTCAAAGTATTCTAAAATTTTATTATTATTATTATTATTAAATTATACTGCTTTTACTATTTTAAAATATATAGCTTCGTTATTTATGTTTATTAACCAGGGGTGCTACATAGATTTAAAATATATAGTTTTTTTTTTATGTTTATAACAGGGGTTAAAATATATATAGTTAATTTTTTATGTTTTTAACTGGGGTTCTACATGGATTTAAAATACATAGGTTTGTTATTTATGTTTATTTACAGGGCTGCTGTTAATGTAACATGGATTTAAATAATGTCAATTTTGTGCTAAATTTTCATTTTTTTATAAAGCTATTATGCAAAATAGTATTTGCAAATGACTTAACATTCATTTTTTAATATTTTAAAAAATCTCTTGTTTTTTTACAATTTAAAAAAAAGAAATATAATACGTAAATGAAGAAGAATAGATAGCATTGCAAACCTTGGAATTAGGAAAAATGAGGTCAATAATTTGCCGACCTCAAACTGTTAAAGATCAGCATTAGGTCGACAGAAAAAATTAGACACAAAGGGGTTACCATAAAACAAAGAAACAAGGTCAGCAATTATTTGCCTCAAACACTTTTAGGTCAGCATTGCCGAATGCTGACCCTTATTCCGAGGGTTGGCATTGTGTCTTGCAGTAATCAATTGATTGATTAAAAAACCTTACAACCAATTAAACTCGCACTTTAAGAATTTTGCAACGTTTGTATCATTTTTGATTTTCATTGATTCATGAAAGTAAATTGGAGCATTTTTAAAAATTCATTTTCTTTTGTGTTAACATCATAGTAATCTTTGTTTTTAACAGATCTTGTTAATAAAGCTCTACATTTTTCCGTAGTATTTCAGTAGATGTTTCAGTAACAACACTTCTTGATGAATTCATGTTATTTTTAATATGTTCAAATATTTCTAAGTAGGGGAGACTGGTTCTCCTAGGGACGCCATGTACCTAGGGACACTCAAATATTTTGAGAATTTTGTATGAGAGCATATTTTTTGCATGTGGCAACACTCCACCTCTTGAGGATAGTTGACAGCTGAAGTGTCATCATGTTGGTGTAAAGCGTTGCAAAGTTATGATTAAAAATTGATTTTACAACCCTTTTACATAAGTTTTTTAACATTTTTCTTTTTTAATTTCGCCCTTATAATGTATTTAACAAAATATTTCTTAGTTTATATAAATACATTATTTTGTTTGCTTGAATATTGCGTTAATAATATCTCTCAAATCCTAACCTCTAATTTTTAGTCGGTGTTTTTTGTCAATTTGGCACCCTGTTGTACCTAGGGACATGTACCTAGGGACATGTCCCTAGGTACAACAGAGTGCCAAACTTCTGTATCATCAGGAATTATTTGTGTTTTTATGTAATAAATAATTCATTTATGAATCGTGGTGTAATAAATAATATAATTGTGACTCGTTGTGCAGTAATTAATAGGAAATAATAGTTGTAATTCAATTTATGCCAATAATAATAAATAATTAAAGTTATAGTTATAAGTTATCTTTAGTATTTTTTTATTTATAATTATTAGTCCAATAGAAGCCAATCTGAGTATTCGATTACCCAGCGTCCCTAGGTACAACCCCATGTTGTACCTAGGGACAAAGTCAGACCTCAATTTGTGGCTAAAAAAAAGTACTAAAAAATTGCATTATAAAGCAGAGATTCTCATCAAAAGTGCACAAAGGACCATATTTTCATATACAGTTTTCAAAAGTTCAATTATATTCGATGAAAAATTACACTCATAAACCTAAAAACGTCCCTAGGAGAACCAGTCTCCCCTAAGTCAGCTTTACTAACATTTCTGAAAACCTCAAAAAATTCAGCTTGAGAAAGTTGTCTTTTAAATAAATAGTGAAATCAAAATTACTAAAAGGTGCATTTTTTTAGCATTTGTTGCAGCAACTTTTGAATGTTTTTTTAACAAATAAAAAATCCTTTTCAAATCCATGTAGCTTTTTTTTTTTTTCTTTCAATTCTGATTCACTCCCAACAAGGCTGCAAGCAATCACTATTAAGTTGGGAGTTACTAGAAAAAAAGAATAGAGTTATAGAACAAAGAAATGGTTGACAGAAGGAAAACATGAAGATGCCTTTGTAATAAAAATGAATAACAATTCTATATATTTTAAAATCATATATAAAAACAAATCAGTTCAAAATTTCAAAATAAAAAAATCATTTTTTATTTCGAAATTTTTTTTAATTATGACTTTTTTTTGAGATTTTTTTCAATCAAGAGAACTCTAGTTTGTTTCAGTGATATTTTTATTGTTAATGTTAGTAACTATTTACTAATAAGAAAAGTAACAAATCTAAATAAATTTTATTTTTAAAAACACTTTTTTTGCATGTTAATGATAAAATTATTTATTGTTTTTATACTCCGATTTTAGCTCTCAGTTACCAACTGATATCACAATTAGAAGAAACATGCAAAATGATTTTGCTAACGAGTTTGAACCCAATAATAATTATACAACAGAAATAAAGCAAGTCGACAACTTTGCTTTAAAAAAACTGGAAGAAGAGGCATTGGTATAAAAATTTTGTTCTAAGAAACTTTAAAGGAAAAGAAATTTAAAAGCTAAGAGGGGGAGAGTAAGAGAGGGGGGAGAACTGATGTAAAAGCTTATAATAAGCTTGTTTTAAAAATGGGAAAACTTTTTTTTTAATTTTTAACATTTTTAGGAACTAGAAAAGACTTACCAACAGTTTTTGGAACGGCAAAAGACTTTTAAAAATAAATCTCCCCACGTACATTTTAATATACCTACTCAATTTCAATCTTCTGGTTCAATGCAAAGTTCAAAACATTCTATTAGTTGGATTAAAGCAACTAACCCTAGTAATTCTTATGTCCCATATCAGTTTGAATCATCTAGAATAGAGTGTAGGATCTATTTTATATATCTAACATTTTTTGTTTGAATAAAACATTGCTATGTTAAGTTTTTAGTTGTTTACTGGTTTTTTAGCAACGAAACCATCTTTATATACAATGGCAGCTCGTCCCTGTTCACCTTCTTCAACACTAGCTGGTAATTACAAAGAATCTACTTCATTTGGCATATCAGAACTGTTAAGCAGAGCAGAAGAGAGGTTCAATTATGCAATTCAATTAACTAATAAAGTATTTAAACTGGCTATTAAAAGCTTATTGTATTGAAGTTATTTATAAAAAAATGTTATGCAATAAAATTATTGTCATATATATATATATATATGTCATATATAATTATAGATATATTTTATGTGCACAATATTTTGATCTTTTTTTTTTTTTTAATTTTATTAACAAACTATAATAAATGAATAGTAAACATGATTTTTTTTTAGTAGATTAGATGTCAATCCACTGGTATATGGAAACAGTAAAACATTGCAGCCAATAGATTCCTCTGTTTTAACTTATCGAACTCCACCACAGTTTAAAGATACAATGTCTTTAACACAATTTTCTTTGTCTGAAACTCAAAATTTTAAAACTTTGACACAATATCAATTAACAGATTCTGATGTAAGAAAGTCTCCCCATGAAGATCTAATTTTTACAAAACCTGTCATAAGTAGACTTGATACATTAACGGAGCAAAGTATAAACATTGAAGATGGCGAAGGTAACAAAGTATATGAAGTAACACACAGTAACATAACAAGACAAGAAGAATTATATCTAAACAAAGAACTTGCTGAAGATGAAGATTTATTACAAGAAACATCTATAGCAACCTTTGAGAGTCCAATTAAATTACTAACAAAAACAGACATGCATATATTTAGTACAAGTAAATCCCCACATGAACAATCAATGAATGAACCAATCAAAACAGACATGCATTTATTTAGTACAAGTAAATCACATGACAAACAGTCTTCCGAGAGCAATGACTTAAGCAATAGATTATCAAAATCATTGAGTGTTCAAGAATTGCGTGCAACAGATTTGTCATCTAAAAATGTGGCAAGCGAAGCTAAAGAGAATGAACCAATCAAAAATAATGTTATGGCTGAATACATGGAAATGCTTTTACAGAATCATGTCGATGAACTAACAAAAAAAGATGGTCAGTTGGGAAACAAAACACAATTAAATGAAGAACTTAGCTATCATGTATGATATTAATTATTTTTTCTAATTTTTTTATACACAAAGAAAAGTTATATAAATTTACTGACAAAAGGAAGAGACAGAAATTTTTTGCATGACATAAGTAAAAATTTTAACTGATGCAACAAATAAATGCCTTAAAATGGAGCAGAATAAAAATTTAAATAAAAGGGTGATGAAACGTAAAGAATAAAAAATGTAATGAAAAAGCATTGCCAATATGTTGAATTTACAATTGGATTTATTCTAAAAGTCTAAAATTAAGTACAGTTCTTAATTCAAGGTCAGTTTTGATATTTTTATTAGTTCAGTTATGAAATTTTTTATTAAAAGAAGAACTAAGAGCTTTTTATGTATAACTACAGTAGTGTTTTTGCGATCCATAATGAATTTTTTGTTGTTGAAATTCAACTTTTTGATCAACTATCGAATGTTTTAGCAAGATAACTAGACCATAAAATTTTATGCAACACTGCATCACTAATCTATTGTTTTTTAGATAAATAAACCATAAAATTTTACTGATTACACTATAATGTTCATCAGCAATCAAGTTTTTCTAATTTAAGTAATTTCTAATATCATCTTTTTTAATTACCTTATGCGTAACTTTATTAATGGCTGTGAAGGCCGTACAAATTGCTGGGTCTTATTTTTATAGCTTTTTTTTTAATTCGGGATTAATCATAACTTTTCTCCATTTTTATTTATTCAGCTGTCCGATCACGAAAAAAGTTCATTTCCAAATTCTTTAAAAGACACTGGTGACGACAGAAGGTAACTTAAGCTTTTTAGATTTTTGTAAAAGCTTTTTTTTTAATAATATTATTTATTTTTTCTTAATTTTAATGCAAAAAGTATTTCATCTGGATCGTTTAAATGGTAAATCGAACATATTTTACGATAAAGTTGATGAAAAAGTTACTATAATTTAATTTCTTTGTATTTATTTAAATTATTAATAAACTTTTCATTTAATAAATGTGTATTCAATATAATTATATAATGTAAGGTATCCAAAAGTTTTTTTTTTTCACGCGCACACACTCATAACATATCAAAACAACATTGGGTTAGTTTATTAATTAGCTTGGATGGAAATTTTAAAATAGGTGATCACTAAATATGAAAACATCCAACACAACAACAGAAAAAAATTAATAAAGATAAAAAATGGAATTATTAGTAACAAAATCCCAAGCATGGCAGCATTAGTAGATAATTTTAAAGTGTATTGGATTTATGGTTTCTTTCATAAGTTTATCGTGAATGATAGCACTGACATGCACAATTTTTTCCTATACAACATTATTTATATAGGTTTTTAAGCCGATTTCAAATCTAAAAAACCGTTTTGCTCTATCACATCGTGTTCCGGAAAAAATGGCTCCTAAACATTTTTTCAAAATAGCCTTTATCTGTAGTATATTCTATGCCATAATTTTATTGATCTTTGTTTTCATACTTTGTTTTCATAATAAATATTATTGACATGGCTACTCGAAAATGTTTGAATTCTTCTGATTTGTTTTGCTACATTAGTGGATTTTTTTTTATATCCCAACATTCAATCTGTGTCCAAGTCAGTGCTTCACAACCCACTATGGTTTCTGAGACGGGATTTTTTGGCATAAATTAATAACTTTAATTTAAAAACAAAATAGCCAATAATTTTTATTTCTCAAGATTGGCAATATATTCAAAATATTTCATAACTAAATTTTATATGATATATATATATATATATATACATATATATATATATATATATATATATATATATATATATATATATATATATATATATATATATATATATATATATATATATATATATATATATATATACATATATTTTATTTATATCTGTTGTAAAAATTATCATTAGATGAATTCATATTCAAAAAATCATTTAAATTTTAACTATATTTCATTATCCAATGTAATTAAATCTAAATAGTTTACGGAGATGAAGTTCTCGTCGGAAGTTGCATCGTCATCGCTTTCACTACCCTCTTCGCTTTCGCTATATTGATGTTGCGAGGAATTAGATGGCATTTCTGTTAGTAAACTTATTACCTCAGAAGGAAGAGGTAACTTAAAATGATTCTGAATTCTTCCATTTAAGTTAATACTGGATATGATAGGATCTGAGGTATCTAAGGCTCTATGAAAAATATCTTCTAGTTTTTTTTTTGTTGCTGGTTTTACAAGCATGAAATTGTCTATCTTGTTTAAAAACTTTATGCCTAGCTTCAGACCCTTCTTCACCAAAATAACCTAGTAGTAGTACTGTATTTTCTACAATTTGTCTGCCATGTATTAAAACTTTATATGCAGTTGCAGGTATCGGATACCAAGGATATTTTGACATATAATGTTTTGCCGTATCAAAACAATATTTTTCAAATTTATCTAAATTAATTTGATACTCGGAAGAAATGCATATAAGAACAGTTTTAATTTTTTTTATTAATTCTTTATCCACGTTGGTTATTTCGGAATATGTTTTAACATTTTCAAATGCTCAGCGTGCAGAATTGCCGTCGTTAGTACTTCCAAAACCACCTATTTTTGGTTTATCCACGTGAAGGTGTAAATTTTTAAAGAATCGTTGTTGTATTTCTTTTTTTCTACATAAAAGAATTTTCTTTTTACTAGTACCTCGAATTTGCCATTTACATAAATCATATCTGTATGATATGTGGACGATGCATTCAAAAAATCGTATCCAAGCATGCAGTGGACTAATGCTATACTGTAAAGTATTAGGTTTAGGCTTAAATAATTATGCGGTTTTGAATTCCTGCACTTTAACAAAGTCATTGGGAGTAGCTCCACATATAGGATAAACTTGATTTGATTTTGTTCCAGTTAATATATTTAAAATTTTGCCATCAATTAGCGTCATAAATAAAGTAAAGCTAATTTGAATTTTTTTATTATTAGAGAAATAAATTGTTATTGGCTCTAGCTTATTTATTTGCCCGTCAATATCTTGTTTTTCTTTTAAAATGTGTTCTGTGGATTCCTTTATGTATTTGACTTTTAAAGGTCTAGAAAACCGCACAGATTGAGGAGTGCGATTGTTCCATAAGATGTTATTATCTTCTGAGTTCAAACGAAGTGGTACAACAGCTATCACAAATAAATTTGAATCAGAATGACAACCAGCTGTATCAAATTTTTTTTTATAGGCAGAATGACCGGAACTGCCATCAAAACCATAACTAAATATCATATCGGCTATAATTTCGTTAGTATTAATGGATTCCATCTGCTGAAAAATCACTTTTTCTTGTAATTGTACAATACGTTTCACTGTATGCTATAACAAATTCTTTAATGGTACTTGTGCAATGAAATCGGAAATTGATATACCATTTGGACTACATGCTGATTTGCATTTCCAAATCTCTTTGTAATCTGGATACATTTTACAATTTTTGATAACAACTCCTTGTCTAATGTTTTGATACTGTTGTTTACTTAAATTAGAATCCAAATTAATCTAATGCTTCTTCGACTGTATAACGTACTGTTTCTTTTTTGGGTGAAAATATAGTTTTTTTAATTTTAGTTGGCCGAGATGAACTTGTGTTTGATTCTTTTAGAACTAATGCTAAATCACGTTTCTTTTGCTGAGGTGCAGCCATACCTGCTGCTTGTAATATAAGAGATGTTTCGTGCAAGTTATCCCGGCATAACTCTGATGCTTCCAATCTCTTGGCCCGATCCGATTTTTCGGTATATGATAACCTTGGTCGTCCAGAAGATGTTGATGGAATTAATTGACTAGAAGATGTTGATGGAATTGCATCATCAGTAAATGTAATTTTTCTTTTTAACCTATCTGAATTTTTACTTTTAAATCGGCATATTGTTCTTTAACAATCTGAATATTTTTGTTCAAAAGAATTGCACTAACAACATATTTTCTCATGAATATCATTGCTAATAACTACTGTTTCATCACATCCAACTATTTGAATGACGTGCTCAAAAACATTTAACTTTTTCTCATTTATATCTTTCTTTTCCAGCCATACATTCAATAAATCCTCGTATTTGAAACGGAACATCACTGCAAAAAAACAGATATATTTTTAATTAAGGCAACTTGGGGCAAGTTTTGAAAATTGGAATATATTCCTGAACATTACCAAAATTTAATGGTGTAAAAATATTTTTAGAGAAATACGGAGATTTTTTTAAAAGTCAAATCAAAGTTTTGAAAAATGTCAAGGAAGAAAAAATTCTATACACGCGCTTATTTCTTTTATATAATCACTTTAATAATGCAGTATTTTAATTTTATTAAATATTTAAAAAGTGTATACCTGAATAAAAATAATTTTCTTTACAGCAATCAAAAATGTTATTTATTTCAAAAGTTATGCATTATTAAACTAACAGCTCACTTTACGCTAACTCACTGCAAACTAAGCTGAGATAATATCCACAATTTGAGTGCATATTAAAAACAAACTAGACAATTAATTTAGAAATAGACCACGTTTATTATCATTTAAGGTGGGTTTACTTTAAGGTACCACAAAAAAAAAATCTTTTTTAGAACTTAAAAAAATTGGATTTCTGCCAAAAAATCGGGTCTCAGAAACCATAGTGCAACCCCGTAAACTGTCCAGTTCCAATTCCCCCTGATTCATACTCTTTTCACTCAAATGATTCTTCTCAGAGTGACAATGACAATCAAGATAGTCCAGAAAGTATTAACGATTCGGATGATGACTACATTCCTGAAACCAACGTAATTCCTTTAGTAAATAGTGCAGAGTTTTCAGATCTTATACGTGATCTCTCTTTGACAAAAGGACAGATAGAGCTTCTTGGAACCCGACTGAAACAGTGAAATTTTTTAGCACCTGATGTTAAAATATGTAAGTTTCGTTTCAGACACAAGGAGCTTATGCAGTACTTTACATCAGATTATAATATCTGCTACTGTAATGATATTAACAATCTCATGACTCGTCTTGGCATGAAGTCAAAAACTGGCGTCTCTTCATTGATGCATCAAAAACTAGCCTAAAGTTTGTGTTGCTACATTACGGCTATGTGTTGCCATCCATTCCAGTCGCATACGACTTTTTTCCAAAATATCTAGACGAAGTCCGTGATGAGCATGGAGAGCGTTTTCATCAGGAAATTGCTATGATGGAATCACGATACCAAAGACAATGGAGTAGTGCTATGCTAGCAGTCTACTGCTGGTTACTCCAACGGGATGCTCCATAAGTAAAATGCTATCGGAAGTCAATATGCAGGAAATTTAAGCCATCTAGATAAACTTGATATTTGTTCTGAATCAAATTGTTTATGAGCAATGAAAAAACTTTCTATTTTTTTTTTTTTTTAATAAAATGATATACTTTAAATAATAAAAGTCTTGGTAGAATTTTTTTGAATATTTTTATTGATAATATGAAATATCAGTATATTAATTTATTAAAGTGGTCAATATTTCAATTAAGATTTTCTTAAAACTTTGATGTGATACCAGCAGATCACATATTTGAAATTGGCATGTTAAAATTAAAAAGAAAACCATCCATTCACTAAAGAAAGTAAAAATAAAATTTTTTTTGTATGTCAGTGTAATCCGATAAGTTTAAAAGATGACAAGACGAAATATCCGCGCAAAGCGAATTTTTTCGTCAATAACCATGCGCAGATAAAACATTTTTGCCGATTGATTGTTTCGCTGCCCGAAGAAAAAAATCGAATTCGTTTCGACTTTTGGCAGTTTTTATGAGCGAAAACAAATCATATTTTAAATAGTACACGTGGTGTTAACAATTAAAAAAGCGAAAGCGTTTTTTTTTTAATGGAAACAACAACAATGAACAAAATGCTCAACTTGGTGTTCTTATTGATTTACGTCGAATTTATCCTAAACATTGGCAAGCGTTATAGTAGTTATATCATCAAAAAAAAGTTATATCAAGTAATATCATCAAATAAGGATGAATATAACAGTTACTAATGTTGTCAACTCCGAAAGTTTCACTTCACAAGAAGGTTTATCTTTGTTGAGTTGAACCATTGAGTTGAACCAACTTCTTGTAGTAACAGTTTTTCCACCGAAATGTTACTATCTCAGAGTTTATTTGTTTTTAAAAATTCATAATATATTTTTATAAATATTTAAAAAAATAGTTATACCAAATACTATTTTTAAATATAATATATTGAAAAATGATTTATTTCAATTTAAATAAATACCATACTTTCAGATTAGAAAGTATCTATGTTTATGGGATGTATATCAAAAAAGTAGCGCAAAAAATGTGGAAATCAAATTGGCGTTTTGTCATGACGAAAAAACTCGCTCCGCGCGATTAATTTCATCATGTGGAAAACGGCCTTTAGAGTGTCACTGCAATTATAATAGTATGTATATTGTTTTAAGTCCCAGTTTCTAATCGTAAAAACAAAGAAAGAAAAAAAAAATCACGTCCTGAAATGGAAATACTCAATATGTAAGAATAAAATGTCATTTAAAAAAAAACAACTTTAACCGTGAAATATTTATTCAGAAAATTTGAATGTAAAATTAAATATTTGATTTAAAACGAACTTAAAAAAGTTATAAACAAAATAAAGGAAATAAATATAAAGATGAAATAAAAAATACTTTTAATTAAGGAATTCTAACTTTGTCAGCCGATTATTTTTAGTAGTCGAAAAATTCATAAATACCATTTCTTCATTTGAATTTCGCGTTTTATTTTTTTGTTTTATTGCTTCATTTTTTGTTTTTACAAATTTGTTTTTTATTCATTATTTATTATTTTTATCCAAATTTCATTTTCAAATTATTTATGAATTTTACGATTGCCTTAGACATTTTTGTAAATGTATTTATATTTTTAAATTTATTTTTCTGTAATAATATGAGTTGGGCATCAATTAACTACATCTGAAAGACGTAATCAACTACGATGCACACGCGTACACACAAACACACACACAAATACACAAACACACACACACACACACACACACACACACACACACACAAAGTTAATTAGCTAAACAGTAATTAGTAATTACGAAGACATTATAGCTCTGTGAACTAATAGTTTAATTTTTTACGTGTAGTTATTTTTTTAGGTTTAAACAAAAAATGTTGTAAAGATTGTGAGGCGTGGGACAGAGGATAACGACAGGGGGGATAGGGAGCCAGGGGGCACATGCCCTCCCCCTATCCTTTTTTTCTATTGGACATTTTTTTTTTTCAGAAAATTCTAGATGTAGGGGACTTTTTTTAGAAATTGACGATTGTGCCCCTCCACTTTGAAACCCGTGTCGTCAGCCATGTGGGGTGCATTGCTTAATTAGACAAGCAGTGGCTCAATGTAGCGCTAACTATTATTCTGATGTTGTCCCAGTGATTAGTCAATCATAAGACAATTCAATGTGAACATACAGCTGACTATAACGTTTCGTTGACTTAACAAATATAAAGACGTCAAAACAAATAAAGTGCGCTTCTCAAGATGTTATCAGCAAGAGGAAAATGTTTTAAAAAAGTATAGTAACGAATGAAACTCTTATAAAAAGGATTGCAACAAATTTCATGAAAGAGGGAGAAGAAAATGTAGAAATAACTTAAAAACTACAACACAAAAGCATTAAAAAATGCGTGGTTTATAAAAGTGGTTGAATTATGGTAGGTAAACCTGAATTATGGTAAGTTGCCTAAATGCTACTTCAAAAAGATTATCGTTAAATCCGTCAATCATGGTTATATTGGCCAAATTCTATTTTCCTAAGTTTTTGAGTTTCTTAAATAATTATATTATGAAATTTGGCTAATGACTAATTTCCTTTGACCACTCCTAATCTTATAAAATAAGAACAGCTTTATTTTTAGGTTTGAAGGCCTAAAAATAAAGCTGTTCTTCGTTTTATTTATTACAAATTTTAAAGCTTTGCCTCGAAACTTGCCCGAGCAAGTTTTGAATGTTATGTGCGGCGCCGCGGATTTTTTTTCCGAACTATTTATTGCCAATGGTGTACGGAAAAAAAATCCGCTGCGGCGCCAAATTTTATTTATTTTAAATTTTTTAATAAAATAATAAATTTTGTTGTAAAAAATAGTAAATACTTTTATATAAGGAATTTAGAAAGTACTAAATCTGTAACGAAATCATATAGGAATACATACAAAATGCCTTTAAATAAAAATATATGAATATTAGTTTATACTATAAATTATAGTATTAGTAGTAGAAATATAAATATGAAAATAGAAAAGAGTATGGTTGAATAACTAGAAATGGAAGTAAATGAGGGCGTTTGTTTAACCAATGGTATTTTTTATATTTCATAAAACTATTTATTTCTAAGTTATTTAAAAGTAAGTTTCTATTATGTTTTAATACTTTTTTATAGAGTGATGATTATGATTTTAAATACTGAAGCTGTAAATTGCTATTTTGAAATATCTAATCATTAGACTAATGGTGAGACATTAAAATCAGAAAAATAATTAATGGAACTGTTTAGTGCTGCAAATAACATTGAAAAAAAAGTTGTGCTAGTTCCACAGACACCAGGAACAACTTTATACAAAGATGAAAAAGTATTAGTATTATCTAATAGAAGTGATGTAAAAATCGATCATGTACAAAATCAATGCAAACCTTTACATGGTAATTATATCATTATTTTTATTTTTGATTAAGTAAGGTATTTAAATAGTAATTAATAAAATTCTAGTATATAATTTGCAAACACATTTACAAGGGTCTGTTGTCTATTGTATTCATACATGTGCAATAGTTTGATAATTATTTTAAAATAATACAATATTTACAATATTTTTGTATGTTTAAATTTATAATTAAATCAAAAAAATAAGGTTATACTGGAAACCAAAATTAAATTAAAGAATAATTAAAATTGTAGGATTTTGTGAAAAAGAATCATCGGAGTATGCTACTCAGGAAAAAGAAATTTGGAATATCTGATTTTGGGTAGTAGTTTGAACTCTTGTGGTTCTACTATTAGTTGTTACAGTAACTAGATGGTGCGTTACAAAAACTATTAAACATTAGGTCATTTATTATAATATTAAGTTAAATAGTTGAAATAATACCTGGAAAGGTAGTCATGTGAAAGTATTTTATACTAAGTCATACTCCTTACCAAGGTTTTCCGGTTTCTTTTAATTGTCACTACTTTCACTTAAAAATGACTGATAAAAATTTGTGTTATGCCACAAATTGAAGTCCATTTGTATATTTACATATCAACTGACAGTCTACAAGCTATGTAATTTGTTTTACTAAAATTGTCTAAATTAATTCATCCAGTTAGTTTTTTAGTTTCATTGTGTAAATATTTAATATATATCCAGAATACTCACTATTCAGTAATCTAAATAACATTGCTTTTCTAAAGTCTGTAGGATGCCTTTATAGAATAACATTAGATTTGACAATTTTGTTCATCATAGGAGACAAAGATGCAAAGTCCTTTTTCTTCATTTCAACGATTTAAATCTTTGTCACATGGGATTTAAAATATGACCAAGGAAAAAAAATTTGTGCTCAACAATATCAAAAAATTGTTTATCTGTGGTTGTATTTTCTAGGTACAACCACAGACTCAGAATAATTTTATTTTTAAAAGCTTGCCACTTCAGACTCTTTAGATGTAATCTCATCAGACAAGGCACACATCACTGCCTTCTCATCATTACTATGGTGAATACAGAAATTATACGTCCAAACTTGTCCAAAATTATTTGCAAACTTTAATAAAAAACTGTTATAATAAAAAGTTTAAATATATGATGTTGGCAATTCTTGTTGTATGTCCTTGCTCAAAATAAATCACAAACATGACATGTGTCTCTTCAGGGAAATTTAGAGCTAACATTGTGTTTGGTATTAAAAGTGGTTTCCTAAATGCATTGTTTCACTGGTGTTCATCTGCATTTTTAAGATCTTCACAGAACAAACAATGCATTAGGCAGCCATGGTACTGGCTCAGAATAAAGAGATCAAAGGCTTGATGTAGGCTCTTGATTGATAAGTGATATTGGTAAAGAAGACATTTGACTTGTTTTAATATCTCAACTTGTAAAATTTAGTATCTCCATGCTACAAAGAAATTTGTTTTGAATTTATATTCTTTGTCTTCATTTCTCCTTTTTTCATTATTTTTCTAGTCATTACATTTTCATTACAAAGCCTTTTTTTTACACAAATTTGTTGCATTTTCTAATGGCATGGGTTTTTTTTGCACAGGGCACATGTTAGGCATGATTTACCAAATACAAATACAAGTATATATTTGTATTTGGTAATAATATGCTACATTGTTATTTTTGTATTTGTATTGCATTTGATTTAAACTTTTTTTATTATTTGTAGTTGATTGAAATGTATTTGTAATTTTATAAGCTGAGGTGGCTGATATATTTTTGAATCTTATTTTTTTCATATAAAGACCACGAGCTTTGATGTTGACAATATAAAGCAATAGAGGCTTTTTTTTATGTAAAAATGTTTTTGAAACAATAAACTATACTTATTTTTTATCAAGAACAAATATATATTTAATAGAATGAATAAAAATCAGCTAATTAAAGAGACTTATAAAAAACTCTGTGAAACACTTAATATAAGCTTTCAAATGCCAAACCAAAAATACCAAACTAAAAATATCCTCCTATTAACTCACCATTAACTTACCATTAATTTACTTCCAAATAAATCAGCTGAGATATGTAAAAAGCTAAAAGATCTTTTTGTTATAGTGAATTAGTTGTGTTTAACAGTTGATATGGTCAAACAGATGCATTCATATAATGAAATAGCATGTCATTTCACTTTTTGCTATGAAATGCAAAATTGTTTGCTCAGCTGTAAATGGTTTTTTGGCTTACACACAGTTAAAAAAATGAACTTACACTTTAAAAAAGCTATTTAAACCTTAGAAACAAAATTGCTACCATCACTACAGACATCTGTCTTATTTGGCCAAATCATAGATATCTGTAGTCTCTAATACAAAAAAATCAATTGGAACACTTTGTTTGCAAACGCTAATAAAGATAATCTGGAGGTTGTTGCAGTAAATGATTTTGAGGAGTCAGGATTTGATCCACTGATCTGCAACACGTGGTTGCTTTGCCTATACTCTTTAACTTGTTTGTTTGAAGGAAGCAAATTCTAGTTTAGCATTAGATTTGTTGCAGGGTGAATTAAGACTTCAAATGGGGAATGCAACTTGCTGGAGTAGCCAGCTAATGATCAGGCCACTTTTCAAAGTTCACACCGACACATTGATTTAACTTTATAAAATCAGTGTTTTAGTTTTAATGCAAAATCAGTCACTACAATAAAAACCTCCTCATGGAGCTGTCAGAGATATTATCTTCATTTGAAGTTGCAACAAATCTGGCACAAGACCAAAATATTGTCACAACCAGTGTTATTGTGCCTTGCATTTGTGGCTTGCATTCTAAAATAGCAGTTTTGTGTGAAAAATATCTTTTTAAGTTCACAAACTCTTAATGCCTCAATTGACAAATGTCTAGGAAATTATACATAGTATGAAATTATTGATATATTTCAAATTGCAGCTGTATTGGATCCATGCTTCAAGTGACTCTAATTAACCTAAACCACCAATCAGCAATGCATCAAGTAGATAAATATTTTGAGCAATTTTGCTCGGAAGGCAAATCTAGTTAAAAACTAGCAGTAAAACAATTAAGACTTGGTTAAGATTCATGTATTGCTTGAGATGTCTTTTAAATATTTATTTTATGTTTAGAGTAAAAAAAACATGTAAATATTTAAATTTAAAAAAAAATTACAAATATTTGTGTCTTTTCTTAATCTAAAGTACATGTATTTCTATTTGTATTTGGAAAATACACACTACATATGTTGGTATTTTTATTTGATCTAATATATTCAACCCCAACCCTTATGACATTTGACTCTGATGCAAATGATGCCAATGTGGTACAAGTTCTTACTGATGATACTAGATCAGGGATGGGTAGCCATTTAGTGACTTTCATAAGTTTGCCATCCCTTGCCAGCAGGGTTGGAAAAAACCCAATCCAAATGGGTTTTTTTTTTGGTTTTATTGGGTTTTATGGGTTTGTAGGTTTTTTATAATTGTGTGTAAAGTAATTTTTTTTTTTAATTTTATAAATTCACCTCCCTATTTTTTTTTTTTTTTTTAAACATCTTTGCTTCCAACAAGGCTGCAAGCAGCCACTTATTAAAGTTGGAAGTTGCTGAAAGGAAACGATTGACAGACGACTTAAAGGATTGCAAATTATATGAATCAGAAAAGCAAGATGAAGGAAGCGAATTCCAAAGAGCTGATGTTCGAGGAAAAAAACTAGACGAATAAGCACTTTTGGAGCACTTAGAAACAGTTTCAGAAAAAGGATGACACTTAATTGAATGATGAGTAACACGAAAATGAATTTTAGTAGATAGCACAAGAGACGCTAGCTCTTTAAAGCAGTGCCCATTATAGTATTTGTAGAAAAGAGAAAGAGAAGCAACATTACGACGATGTGATAATGGTTGGAGGTTGGCTGCTAGAGGAGGTCCAACTATGTTTACAATGCGTTTTTGCACCTTTTCTAAAAGAGAAAGGGCATCATTAGAAGTACCGCCCCAGATATGGCAACAGTATTCCATACGAGGCCGGATTTGAGATTTATAGAGATAGAGAATAGAATCCAAAGTAAGAAAGTAACGAGCTCGATAAAAAGATGCAACCTTAGCAGATGCTAATTTTGCAACTGATTTGATATATGTTTTCCAAGAAAGATTGGAAGTAAGAGTTAACACTAGAAGATGAAGAGTGGATGACTCATCGAGTACATCACCGTTCATAAATATAGGAAGATCTAAATTATTGCGGTAACGATTGGCTGAAAAAAATTGAGTTTTATCTGAATTAAAGTTTACCAGCCACTGTGAGCCCCATGCTGTAGCAGAAGCGAGATCCTTTTCAAGCTCAAATGCCCCCTCCAAGCAACCAGAGAGTGTTGGTTTCTTATCACGACAAGTATAAATGGTAGCATCATCAGCAAACAAATGCCACCTTAGATGTGAGAATATCTGGAAGATCGTTAATGTAAATTAAAAAGAGTATGGGGCCAAGGATAGAACTTTGAGGTACCCCTGAATTTACAGAATAAGAAGAAGAGTGCTGTCCATTGAGGACAACTTTTATACTTCGATTGGAAAGGAAGAATTCAATAGTCTTGAAGATGTTGCCAGATACACCATAAGAAGAAAGCTTATGGAGAAGACCAGCATGCCAAACTTTATCAAAAGCTTTTGAAATGTCAAAAGCGATGGCCTTTACATCTCCACCTTTATCTAATGCACGATAAAACCTATCAGTTATTACTGTTAGCAAATCTGCTGTGGAACAAGAAGATCGAAATCCATATTGATGGTCAGTAAGTAAGTTATTAGATTCAAGATGAGAAATTAAGTGTTTGTTAATTAAAGATTCAAAAACCTTGCTTATGATAGGAAGAAGACTAATGGGACGGTAGTTAGACGAATCAAATCGCTCTCCAGAACTTTTGAAGATAGGGATAACAGATGCCACTTTCCAGCAGGCTGGAAAATAAGACTCTGATAAGCACTTGTTGAATAGTTTTGAGAGTATAGACGACAGCTCCGGAGAACACTTCTGCAAGACCATAACAGGTATGTTGTCCGGGCCACAAGCTATAGAAGTATCTAGACAGGAAATCACTTTAGATACAGATGCTGGAGTGATAATGAATGTCAAGCAATGGATCAACCTGTTTGTTGGCAATATCAGGTAGAACGAAACTAGTGGAATCAAGAGATGATATTGATGAAAAGTTTTTAGCAAACAATTCAGCTTTGTTTTTAGGTGAGGTGACAAAGTCTGAACCATTCAAGAGAGGTGGAATTAAAGATTTGCCCTTATTATTGATATTATTAAAGATTCTCCAGAAGTCACTAGAGCCTAATTTTTGAGATGAGATACGAGATTTCATGACCTGAGAATATCGGGTTTTGGCGTTAGACAAAACCTTTTTACAAATGTTTCTAGCAGTAATAAACAGACGTCTGTTTTCTGGAGAATTGTTTTGCTGATAAATATGGAAGTAATGGTTTCGATTGGCAATCGGAGCAGCACAGTGTGAGGAAAACCATGGAGGAGAGTAAGGCTTGACCTGGAATCGTTGAGAGGGAACAAAAAATTCCATGCCAGCCTGAATCCACGAAGTTATGTAAGAAGCACATTTGTCAACAGGAAGACAAAAGATTTCTACCCAAGGGCCATCACAAAGAAAATCACAGAAAGAATCCCAGTCAGCTTTACTGTAGTTGTAAGAGATTCAATAATAAGGGGATTCAGGTGATGAAGAAGAATGAGATATTAGTTTTAGAGAGATCAAACTGTGATCAGAAGCACCTAAGGGTGAATGTGGAGAAACTGAGCACTGACTAGGATCAGAAACAAGACTTAAGTCGAGTAGAGAAGATAGATGATTCGGATTGTCTGGAAAGCGAGTTGGAAAGTTGACTATTTGAGTTAAGGATTGAGAAAAGTAAAAGTTGTGGGCTTTAATGCCTGCAGAATCAGTGACACTAGAGCCAAGCCATTCAGAGTGGTGAGCATTAAATTCACCAACAACAACTATATTAGCTGATGGATAAAGAGAGAGGGCTTAGTCAAAATGATCAGAAATAACGTCAAAAAGTGTGCGGTCTTGAGATGAAGGAGAGCAATATAGAACAAAGAGAAAAGCAATAGAGTTTAGTGGTGCTAAACGAAAGCACATGAAAGAATAGTCTGTGGATTCAAACCTAGTTTCACGACAAATGGGTGAATTCTTACGAATGTAAATGCCCAGGCCAAGCATGTGACTATTGCAGTCTTTACGAATTAAAGGAAGATAACCATCAACACTAAGATCGCAAGATGAGACAGCTAAACTCAAATTAGTCTCACAAAAAGCAAGTAGGTCTGGTGAACTTTGCAAGAGATAAGACTCAACAGAAGAAAAGTTACTTCGAAGACCATGAATATTAGTGAATGATAGGTTTAGAGAACTTGGTGAAGATGATGGTTTTTTGTGTTTTATAGTTTTTGGTACTTTATTCATTTTTAAATTAGATTGAAGAACTTGACTCAAAGCATAGATAGTACTCAAAACACTGTTTAATAGCCTAAGTAATTGACACATTACTATTAATAAGCCCTAAGCCGATACAAAGGGCTCCATATGTGGCCTTTGCAATGCACACCAAAAGTGCAAACAGGGACACCATCAATGCACAACAGGGCACTGTTAATACTTTGATATTTTTCAGCTGTTGATGGAATCAGCCTCTCTGAGAGCTACCACAGTTCGGGAAACCTGACTACCAGCCGACCTCAGAACCATAAAACTGAGTTTTAGAGCTGTACCCTCATTAGGAGATAATAGAATGAGTTGCCTAGTCATAAAAACAGAGACACAAGCAAAACCCATGCATTGAGTCAAGAAGATCCAGCATTCAACATCCTAAACTGGAAACAATGTAGTAAAAATACATCTGCGCCAGCCTAATAGTAGAAGAAGGGGTGCGAGGCTGGTCAACAGATAGAATCTGTTTACCCCTTAAGTTTTTGCCTAGGAGGTCTTCTACAAGACAGTAGCCGGGTGCATTTAACATCTGCCCAAGATGAGTATTTTTATTGAGACACCATCTCTAGCCTTTACTCAACCAAGAGCCCCAAGGCAGGGGGTGTTTTAAGTCGAAGTTGGCATCTCCTAGCCTTTGCCTAAAAAGGCGTATCCTACAAGGCAGCAGGACATGAAGCAGATTGTACTGGGTTACATGTTACCATGAAATTTTAACTAAATATAGCTTCTTTAACCAAATTAACCATGACTTTTTAAATCCTGCTAGAAAAAATAAATTGAAAAATATATCTACATTGAAAAGGTGTAAAACAAAGTTAGGCTTTGCCCCCTAAAACAACTAAAATATTTTTGTAAACTTTAAATTCTTATAAAAAATGAATTATGATTTGGATTAAAATTATAAGCATTATATACTATATCATTTTACAAATAAAATATGATAAAACTATCAATAATATTTTAAATATCTCTATAATATAACAAACTATTGCTCCAGTGACCACTTTAGTCAAGGGAGCAACTCATTTTTTAAAAATATTTTGTCTCAATACTTAACTTGGAACATGACATTACCATTTATACTAACAAACAACATTAACAACTAAAATTTTTCAACAAGGGTGCTGTGCGGAGAAATAGAATGAGCACAGTAATTTCAGCAGAGGTAATGTGAACCTCAATCTTCTGATTGCTAGCCAAATGTTTTACCACTTGTCTACTACCACATTATATCTAAAGTGCAAAAGGGGACTCCTTTAACTATAAATGATGTTAATTAATTGCACTTAATTAAAAACATGTTCAGAATATTTTTGACTAAAAAAAATCACTATAAAAATTGTTATGACAATTGAGTTATTCAAAGTTTGTAAGACAATATAAATGTTGAAAACTAATTTTTTTTATACTAAAATGTTCAACGTGTCACTTCAAAAACTAGTATGCAAAAGTTTAGAACATGTAATCAACAAGTTCGCAACATGATGTTGCAACCTTGTAAACTATTGTCGATCAGGATGACCATGAACACTTTTTAAACATTTTTGCATCATAGAAGAAAACTATTAGCCTTATCACTACTTTTTTAAAAAAAAAAGAACATTATACTGTCCAGCTTCCTGGAAAAGTTATAGGCCTGATCAACATTATGCAGTAGTTATCTTAATTTTCTTATTTTATATGATCACAATCATATTTTTTAAATGGTGTGAGAGTAATTATTAGCCTATTTGGTGTGACATTGACATAATAGAGCTATATAGTGTGTTACTTTGATTCAGTTTTGCAACTGAATCAAAGTAACACACTATATAGCTCTATTGTGTGTGTTTCTTCATCTTTTAACAAACTTGGTACTGATGTTCATTTTCAACCCGTTGTTCATAGTCACCCCTGTTGATGGTGCATGTTGTAAACTTGTAGCTGATATAAAGTATTTAAAACTTGTAAAATAGACAGATGAGAGCATGAGTAGTAAAAATGATACTCAGAGCATGAGTACCGTTTTCATGAACAAATCTTGTCCTTGTGAAGTGCATACAAGTTTCCAACATGTGCTCTCATTGAATGAGCAAATATGTTGCAAACTTGCTTGCACATAACATAATGTTTTTTATGTTTTAAAGTTGTATGCACTTAACAAGGACAAGTCCACAGTCTGGTAAACTATAGTATTTTTTTTTTGCCTGACAACTTTCCATTTCTAAACTGCGAATAAAGTTTAACAATTTTTATATATAGTGTTTTGCTTGTATCTTTGTACTGAAATTTACAGTTTACAACATAAGCTTTAAAAAGTAAAGATCAAATACCAATATAAAATGACATATGTAAAACGCTTGTTTAGAAATAAAAACTATAAAATAGTATGAAATTGTAAATATATGTTAATATTTGAAATTACTAAAAAAAAGTTTGAGTGAACAACTTAAAAAAAAACAATAATATTTGGCATAATTTTTTTAAAATATTTTGTATTTAAAAACACCCATTTTTTTAATAATTTTATATTTATGAACACCCATAAACAATTGCCCCCTCATTAAAAAAAAAAAACTAAGCTGTAAGAATATTGTGTTATGAATGTTTCAAGAAATAAATAGAAAGTATAAGTTTTTAAAATAAGGAAATATATATTTTTTAAAAAACATTAAATTTCATTGATATTATAATATTTTTATATTTAATTTGAAGATATTTAGACTGATATTTAAATATTTAATTTTTAATAATTTTTAATGTGGTTTAAAATTTAATTTAATTACAGTACGGTAATTTAAAATACACAACTGACGTAATTTAACATTTAACAATATAAATATATATTGAATAAAGTTAATTTTGCTTGCGTTATGCTTTTCCGTTATGCTACAAAATCTCATAACAAGGCCTGTGAATGGGTTTAAAATGTTCATTAAGTTTAAGGTTATGCTGGTTCCTGCATTAACTACTTCAAAATAAATTATAGTTCAAGATTATTATCTTTAATTGACTTATAAGCAAGCAACTTACTTAAAAAGCAAACTTACCTTGTTCATTATTATCTTTATTATTATTCATTCCTAGGTTTTTAAAATTAAGTTCCAGTTATTGACTTAGTGACAAAAAGAATTTAAGTATTTGTGCCATTGCCGGATATTGCCCTGCTAGTGAATAAATGTAATAAAAGAAGAATTTAAAAATAATTTCTGATGATACAATTATTAACTGCAATTATTGTTAAAAAATTTATTGTTGTTTTCAAAACATATTGCTTACACAAATTAAAAATAATATATTTGTTGTTTTTTTCTAAACAATTTTGTGCTGCACATTTTTATAAAAATATCACATTTAAAATTATAGGTATTATTGTTTTCGTTGATGTTCGAGCAGAACACGAAAACAGATCAAAAGCTGTTTCTAGAGAGTTAGAGAAACTTGGAGCAACAGTATGTAAATTCCTTTGTATTGATATAATAAAATTTTAAAAAATAATTTAATTCCATGTTATCATTAACTCATATCTTTCACATGTTATATTCTCACATATCAACCTAATATATCAGCAACTGTTGGGCAGTAGTTAGAGCACTTGCTTCAGAATCAAGAGGTTTGTAGTTTGATGCCAGCTTTGGCCACATTTGTAACATTAGTAAGGAAGAAAGTGTGAACTTCCTAATTAAATTCTCTTATCTAATTAAATTCTTGTAACAGTGGCGTGCTGGCCTCAAAAAGCCCATGCAGCATTTTCTTAAAAAGGATTATTTATGCTGGGTTTTTCTATATATGTTTGATTTGAAGGCCCATAAAATATATAAATGCGACATTTTATAATGGCATTTAACTTAGATTAAATTATTTAGGTTTGCATCAAATTGACATTGTAATAATGAAAGATTCAAAATGAAGGTCAAATGTTTAGGAGAGCATAGAAAAATAATGAATGATTTTTTTTCTTTTTTTTTTTTTGTTTGTTTATTTTGCCTTATACTTTTAGTAAGTGACCGGGGTTCCGGCCTTGACTAAAAATGAGACTTTTTTCAAACCTGGCTCCGGCTAAACTATAAGATTTAGCAGGGGTTGATAGCCTGGGCTAAAAAAAAACTATAATACTTTATATATTATAATTTTATGCTTACATTTGCTATTTATTAAATATTAGCATATATTTATATATTTTCAAACTCTAATTTAATTCCAACAAGATTGCAAGCAACCACTATTAAGTTATGAGTTACTTTAAAATAGAGAATAAGTAAAAATACTAGGAAATGGTTTACTGAAGAATTGAAAAGTTGGAGGTTGTATGTAAAAGAAAAACATGAAGATGGCTAATAGTTATTAGGTTTTTTTGATGTGCAAGGAAAAAAACTAGATTAATAAAAGTTTTTATAGCATGAAGGAACAGATAGAGTAAAAGGATGCAACTTGTTGAGTAAGAAACAAGCAAGAATAAGTTTTGGTTTATCAAAATAGAGATGATAGCTTATTTGAGCATTAACCCTGATTGTATTTGTAGAAAAAAGAAAGAAATGCAATCTTACAACAATGGGAGAGTGGCTCAAGCTTGGCAGATAAAGCAGGTCTAAT
>NC_088931.1:33225000-33260000 GCF_038396675.1 Hydra vulgaris | reverse complement strand
CCGTATCAAGACTATGTTCCAAATATCGTTCTATGGGGAAGTTGGCAGCAGATAACAAAGGTGGAAGACCGCGTTCCACCACTTCTAGAGAGGATTCTATGATCGTCAGATCCGTCAAGAAGGATCCCTGGATATCATCAGTCGAGATACAAAAGCAATTAGAGCTGCCTGTATCAGATCAAACAATCAGACGACATACTGTTGAAGCCCTGCAAAGAAACCGCTGATTTCACTAAAAACCCAGAAGAAAAGACTCCTGTTTGCTACATCTAATATTGACTGGAATGTGTAGAAATGGCGAACTGTCCTGTTCAGTGATGAATCAAAGTTCAACATCATTGGTAGCGATGGCATTTGCCGTGTACGTCGACCAGCCGGAAAACGCTTTGATTTACGTTATTGCCATAAGACCGTGAAGCATGGTGGAGGCAATGTAATGGTCTGGGGATGTTTTTCTGCTAACGGTCTAGGTCCAATACATCAAAACGATGGAATAATGGACCGTTTCATGCATAAAATTATCCTGAAAGATGTTATGTTACCTCATGAATGGAATATGCCAATAAAATGGGTTTTTCAGCAAGACAACGATCCGAAACACACTGCAAAAGTAGTCAAGCAGTGGTTTCAAGACAACCACCTATCGGTGATGGATTGGCCGCCTCAATCTCCGGATCTCAACCCTATCGAGAACCTGTGGGAGATCGTCAACCGCAGAATTAATCGTGAAGGTGTTCGTAATAAGGATCAACTGTTTGAACAAATCCAAAAGGTCTGGGGAGCGATTCCACAAAGTTTCATTGATCACCTGCTCGAATCTATGCCTCGAAGATGCAAGGCTGTGATCGACAACAAAGGATTCGCCACAAAATACTGACAGCGAAATACAGCTTGGTCAACATTTTGTCGAGTTGCACTTGTTTTGTCCAGAAGGAAATCAACTTTTTTTAATACTTTTGATTAATTTATTAAATTTCGTGTACAAATAATGAACTTTGTGATGAATAGAACTTGAAGAACTTTGTCTCTAAACAGTTACATAGTTATTTCTCTAAATTGAAAAAATGAAGCACTTTCATATAAAGAAACTAAATTAGCATTATTTGGTTGCACTCGTTTTGTCCGACACTGTATATATATATATATATATATATATATATATATATATATATATATATATATATATATATATATATATATATATATATATATATATATATATATATATATATATATATATATATATATATATAAGTTTAATTTTGCTGTGAGCATATATTCAGCAAGGGTGCTCGATGAATGATATCAGAGCTATATAATTGAACTTGATGAGATTAAATAAAAATCATGTAGTTATTTTTATTTAATCTTGTCAAAAAATCAATTATATATATATATATATATATATATATATATATATATATATATATATAATATATATATATATATAATATATATATATATATATATATATATATATATATATATATATATATATATATATATATATATATATATATAGATCTATAGTTTGTTGGCTTAAGGAAGAGCGGATGGAAAAAAGTGATTCTTACGCCAACACATACGTCACTTTTAATTACTTTTGACTTTCGTCCAACATTTCCGTGTTGGACGAAAGTCAAAACCATTAATTTAATTACAAATTAATTGTTATATAAAAAAACCACAAAAAGGCAAATTTAATTGACCAGAATGTTTTTAAGAACATTCTGAATGTTTTTAAAACATTCTGAATGTTTTTAAAAATATAAACAATGTTTTTATTTTTATTTTTTTTAATAAAATGTTTTTATTTTTATTTTTTTTACTGTAAATCATGCGCGGAGTGTTGCTACATCGACTATCTTATAGCCTGACTCGCAAGGGAGTGTTGCTACATCGACTATCTTATAGCCTGACTCGCAAGGGAGTGCTGCTACATCGACTGACAAAAAGCCTGACTCGCAAGGGAGTGCTGCTACATCGACTGAGGGTTTGGTTGGGGCAGGCAGTCTATCATTATTAAAAAATATATATATATATATATATATATATATATATATATATATATATATATATATATATATATATATATATATATATATATATATATGTGTATGTATATATATACAGGGGCTATTGTAGACCATTTTCGACAGTGTTGACTGTATTTGGGCATTGATTTGGGTGCCGCCCAAAATAAAAATTTGAGGACTTTTTTTTTTTTTTTCACGTTTTATACGGTATATATATATATATATATATATGTATATATATATATAAGTAAATTTGAAAAGAAAAAATAGTAATGTAGATGTAAAAGGATTTATATTTTACTTAATAATTATAAGTAAAGTATAAAAATATTTTATAAAAGCATAAATTTAATAAAATATAAAAATATTTTTAAGTCTCTAAAAGAAAATGTATAAAAAGAAATATACTTGCTTTATTACACATAAAATATATATAAAATTTTACTTGCTTTAAAATGTATAATATATTTATTTTTTATATAGATCTCTGAAAAGTTTACAAAGAATGTTACCCATGTAGTAAGTTTGCACTTTATATGATTATGTATTGAAGTGGCTAAAAAGTTTTTTCCAAAAAGATTTATTATTTATTTTTAACAATATATGCATCTTCATTGTCTATGACCTGTTGCTAACATTTAAGCAAAAAGTAAATGACGTTAGTATATAACTCTTGGCTTTGAATCAAAGAAGTGATAGAGGAGTTGTCAAAGTGAATTCTCTTGGTTAAAATTTTTCATTGTGCAACCTGTTGCTTAGTGATTGGAAAAAATTAATATTCTGTTTCACTATATAGGGCTTATTGATATGACCATCAAAATCTGTTCTGACTACTTACTCCATGGGTGTCCAAAGGTTGCAAAATAATCTCTTTTTGAAGTGTTAGGTAAGTAGAGGATAGCACAGTTGAAAATTATAAAGATATTGTCTTTGAAGTTAAGAGCAATCCTCTTGCTTAAGCTGCTTTGTTTGTTTAAAATTTTTACTTATGCTGCAGTTGGCAAGAGCGTTACATCAGCACAACACAAGTTTAACAAATGTCTGTTTTGCCATGAAAAGGTTTGCAGTTTTTAAATTTAGACTTGTTCAGTTTACTGATTTTGTTCTTGGCCATCATTGGTATCCAGACCTTTTATTTAGACCTAGTTATTTCTCTTTTTGATGAGCTGATGTAGAAAAGGAAAAAATTGATGAAAAAGTATATTTTTTGCCCAGGCCTAAGAATTTTTTAATAGAATTCAAATAGTTAATAATAATATTATAGAAAGTCTCTAATTTGGTTGGGAGAAATCTCTTAGTCTTATAAATCTGGTTACAGAACAGTTGTGTTTTTATTTCCAGATGTAATAATATCAAAATACAGATGCATTAGTCAGCAAACTACTTTCAGAATACTGGAACTTAAGTGACTTAAGTTTGGAGTTTGTTAGTTTTATTAAAAGTCTTGATATAGTAAACAATTTTTCTGAAAGAACTATTATATTAGTGTAGGAGTTAATAGACAAAGTCATAAGCGAAGAAAAATGTCAGAATATCATTCTTTTTGTTAACACTTAAAAAGAAACATAAAGAAAATTAAGAATGACTATCCAAATATTGTTATAAAATTCATAGAAGTGTTGTATATTTCAAATGTTTTAATTAAATAAATTTTAATTAAATAAATGTTTAATGTTATGTTTTACCATGTTAAATGTTAATAAAATTTGATGACATAGATAAAATATATTTTTTTAAGTTAGAGTATTTTATATTGCAGTTATAGGACCTCTATCATATATTGAGCAATGTTTATATTTGTCTAGTAGTTTGTTTATAGTTGTGTTTTATATAGCTTTTTAAAAAGCTTTACAAGTAAGGCATAACTATAATATCAGTAAGCAAGATGAGGGACTTAAAGATGTGAAAGAAAGAAATGAGAGAAACTAAGGTTTGAGTTTAGGAGACACAATATACATACGAATGACATTACAGCATGGTGTAAGTTTACAAAGTCTAGTTAGACTGTAAAAAGTAAAGCTATGTTGTCATAATATTAAATATCATGAGCAAATTATATTAGTAGAGTGCTGACCTATATTCAGTGTAGTATATATATTTCAATTTTTAAAAGTAATATTATTTTAAATTAGGTTTTTAAAGATGGTAGGCCTTCAACATACAATCAAGTTCGTAAATATTTGAATGTTTTTTTTGTATCCATTTTATGGGTTGACTCTTGTAAATCAACTATGTCTTGGGTAGATGAGGCTTTATTTCCTGCAAAAGTTCCCCAATATATAGAATCACCATGTCAGCCAGCTAGAGCAAAAAGAATAAAATCACTTCAACCAAAATCATTTGAAGATGAAATGTGCAACAGCGCAAGTATTTTTTATCTTTTTTTACTTTTAACTTTTCCTACTTTTGATGATATGTTTAAATCATGAATTGTAATCTTTTATTTTAAGAAAAAGCAAAAAGGAAACGGGATCGATTAAATAAAATGAACAAAGTTGTTGATACTCCAGGTAAAAATGGTTTTTCTCTGTATACAAAAAATTACCTTTCATAGATTTTTAAGGGTATCCAATAAATTTTAATTTTCTGTATTTTGTTTTTTTCCGCATTAAAAATGTAATCTTCCTAATAATATAGTTCAGGGTTTATGGCAGTTTTAGAAATCCATTTTCCCTGAGTATTCCCTGTTTTTAATTATTTAATAGCAATCTGTTAAAGAAAGATTTTTTAGACTAAAAAGTAGTTTAAACAAGAAACAAAGCCATGAAAATCCAATAAATATAAGAAACATTTAAAAAAAATAGCATTTGTATCTGTTTTGAACAAAGTAATGTGTTTTGTTAACAAAATATAAACTTTATAAAAGAACTATTCTAGATAAATTTATTTTAGCAACTTTCTTTTTTGTTCTAAGATACCAAGTGCCAGCTCTAATTTCTTAATTTCTTTATTTTTCTCATTTGCTTTTTGTTTCATAGCATTAGCTTTAGAAATAAACAAACATCAGATCTTGATTCTCCTCGACTTACTCAAAAAAAAAAACAAAAAAAAATCAAGCTGCAACTTTTCACTAGTTTTCTTCAGTTGATCTTGTCTTATTTCAACATTTTTTATTTCATTGCTAACAACTTTCTTTGCCAATTGACTTTTTCTTTATGTGTCTGTGATTAATTTTAGGTAGCTTCTATATTTTTCAATGGCTGATTATAAATTGATAATTGTTTTGTTTTTAATTTTGGTATTATGGGGCTAAAAATTATTTGATAGCATATGATCTTTGACTAAACGTCTTGCAGTTATTGATTTTTGAGTTAAATTTTGTTTCAGTACTGTTGTATTTATACCAAAACCTCTCAACTAAAGATTTTCCATGAATCAGACATTGACATTTAAAGAGCTTTTTGATTTTAGTTGCTTTGAAGATGGTAACTTTTCTCAAAGCTCAACTAACTTACATATATTAGGCCAGATTTCAATGCCATGATCTGCAACAGATTTACTTTCAATCCACCTTGTTGCACAAAAGAAAAGAGGGTTTTTTGCTGCATTCATGACAATCCGTGTTTCATGACCTTGATGCCTAGCCAGTCTATCATGAAGAATTTGCCAACACCTTTTTAGAGTTTCTTTAATATTCCATACAGTTGATTTGATAGCGGTTTTAAAGGCACCATGAATTACATGCAAAGAGCAACTTCCAATATTCATAATCTATGGGATCTCATTGTCCTTTCTGTGTTTATTTAGATTATCTAAAAACTTACAATTTGTAGAGGTTTCCTATATACAATTTGTATATAACAAATATCAAATATACAATTTGTAGAGATTTCCATCCATGGAGACTTAGAATATTTTACTTGAATTAAATCTTGATAAGTTTTTGTTGAAATGAGTAAGAAGGTCAGACAGTGAAGAATATCTCAGTTTAACTTTGTTGTTAATATCCCAATACCAAGAGAGTAGATCCATCTGATATGTTTGGGTTTGTGTCGTTCAAAAATCAATTGTTTCATCGTATCAAAAGATACAATGAAACAATCAGACTTTTTGATTTTTTGTTTTAAAATTGTCTTTAATAAATGATTTTGTTCAAAATATGAAGTTCTTTTAGCAAATATTCATTGAAATACTTTTGTAAATGGAGATATTATGATAATAGAGGTGCTCACTAGAGTACCAGTACATTGTAGATTTCAGTGCCCATATGATCTCAGCGTTAGTTGATAATGATGATTTAATTGAAGAATCAATAGTTGCTTATTTTTTGGTATAAAAATGTTTATTTTTTTTTTTTTACTTACAAGTGGCTCAGCTCACAACATCTAAGTGGCTCAGCTCGCAATTCTTTTTCATTATCAAAGCAACAGCTAACAGGCTTTGCAGCAGATGCTTCTTTACCTCAAACAAGATAATTAAAAGATTAAACATTTTGGTTTTAAAAATGTCTAACATTTTAATGTTATCTTTTTTTTCACAGTCAGTTTAACTTACAAAGATTGGAATAGTAATGTGAAAACAATAAAAGCAACCACAAGGTTGATTACAATCTGTTAAAAACTGATATTATAATGAAAAATCAAGAATCAATCAAACAATTTTTTTTTTTTTAATTTTTACCCTCATTAAAAAAAGTTGGTGTAAATACCTGCTGCATGACTTTTAACAGCCTGAATATTAGTATAAGACAATTCAAATGATTTTTTTCATCTTTAGAAAAGAGCTTCAGTTTTTGCATGTGCATCAGGAACTAACCTTTTTTTATAAATATGGTGTTGTAATCAATCTTCTTGAAAATATGCCCTTTCTGAAGTCATGTCTTATTGTATTTAATTAAACATTTATAAAAATATATAGTTACTATATACTATAAAAGTTATAAAACCACTGTAATGATCAACTTTCAATAATAATAAAGACTCAAAATTTATATTGAGTCTTTGTATATATATTGTATATTGCAAAAAAATTTCAAGTTAAATATAAAACTAAAAAAATCTCCCTGACTATTCCAGGTATTCCCTGATTATCTAAATTTTTAAAACTTTTACCTGGTTTTCCAGGTTTTCCCTGAGTGGCATGACCACTGTAGTTACTATGTGTATAAGCCAGATTAAATTTTTTCAATCTTTTTTTTATTGAAAGTTTGTAAATTTTACATCTCGTTAAATTTTTTTTAATTTTGTATTTGTTTTGTGTTTTTTTATACTAAAAGAGTACAATTTTAATAATTTTGATTTAGATCAGATCATCTGTCATGACAGTCAGGAATATGCAAAAAGTTCTGTAAGTGTTCTGTTTAACTGATATTTTTTTATGTAAATTAACTTTTTTGTAATCTTTATAATTAAATAATTTTGTCATGAATTGTTACATTTATCTAACTTCTAGCTACTGTTTTACTTTTACTTAAGATAAACTGTTATAATATATACAATAGCAACAATATTCTCCCAATGAGGGTCAAGGAAAGTTACAATAAATGAAGATCTTTTAATGCTTTTCATATTTACAAAAATTTATTAAATATTCTATATATAATCTTTTTTTAATGTTTTAGGATTTGTATAAGTTGCTTGCTACTCCACGACCTGTTCCTGATACTCCCTGGATATTTGAATTTATTAATAGCTCTAATACTGGTGGGTTTTTTAAAAAGTTTTAATACACAAAAGGTTTAATTATCTGAGCAGTCAATTTGTCAGGAAAATACTTTTTGTATTTTTAGGATAATTAATTTCAGTAAGAAATTTTCAATAAAACTTAATCTTTTAAAAGGATTTTATAAAAAGTGTTTATTAATCCCCATAAAGATTATTGTAAGTTTATAAAAAAAAAGTTAAAACCAAGAGTTTGAATGATTTCTGTAAATTTCAGCGTTCATTTTATTTTCAAGGCCTAAATTATTTTTAAAATGAGCAAATAGATATTTTAAACTTTTATGCTCTGCTTAATAAATGTTTTTATATGTTTATCATAATATACCTGTTTTGCTGATTTAAAAAAATAAATGGTACAAAATAAATGTAACAACTCACTTTTTTATAAAATAACAGGTGATTTATAAGTCTTTGCAAACATCTTTTGTCTATATCTTGAACTTATACTAAATTTTTTTAATTTTTTAGATTTTATTTCTTACATAAAAAAATAAAATAAAATTTTTTTATTTTAATCACACGTGCAGTAAAAGAGAAGCTATCAATAAAATTATAAAAATTGTAAGTTACTATTTAAATGTTGTAAAACACTTTAAATACGAAAAAATACCTAAAGAACTATTTATTTGATAGTTAAAAAATATGAACGTTCTTCAACAACTGAAGATTTACCAAAAAGTGGCTGCCCTGTCAAACTAGAGCATGGCAAAGTTAAGTGACTTTCAAAAACAAAGATGACACGAAGTCAGAGAACTGAAGCTAATAATTTAATATTTCACAAAGTACACTAAGTTGATATTTAAAAAAAGATGAAATTCAACAGAAAAAAAGTAAAAGCACCGTTGTGAAAAACAACGCAATAATTAACAAAATCTTTATTTGGAAAAACAGTTATTGATGATTGAAAATATTTTACCTTAAACAACAGTGAAATAAAAGGTAATTATGGTTATTATATTGATTATAAAAGTTCAGCTCCTAAAGATATTAAATACAAACAAACAAACAAAAATCTCAAAATCATTTATAGAAGAATCACCTATTTCAATCAATGCTAAGCACTATATGAATTAACGTTTGAGACATAAATTAATTCCATTTATTAGATCAATGTATAACAAACACAAATATATATTTTGGACTTAGCTAGTGCTCGTTACAAAAATGAGGTCATTGACTTCATGAAAGCTAATAACATCAAATTTGTTTCTAAGGATGATAATCCTCCAAATGTTCCTCAAACCTGTCTAATTAAAAACTTTTGGGCTAATGTATGTTTAAAAGAATGAGGGAGGATGGTCTGCAAAACAAATCATCAATTGATCAGATATATAAAAAAAATGTTTAAGAGAATTAGATTTAAATGAGTTTCAAAGTCATATGGAGAAAGTAAAATATAAACTTCAAGAAATAGCCGACCATGACCCTAATAGCTTTATATAATAAATATTTTTAATTTACAATAACTAAAGTTTATTTTTATTTAATAAATAATATTTACTATAATAAAGCTAGTAAAGTAGCTTAAATTTAAAGTTTTGTAAAGACTTATGAATCACTCGTTAATTGCATTTAGTTTTATTTGTAGTTGATTTACTTTTACAGAAATTATTTACATAAATTCTTTTAAACCTAAATAAAATACAATTGAATCAATTGTATTATAATTAGATTTGAATAATTTTTGGTCAATTGAAAAGTGATAATGTTTTGTAGATAAAAAAAATAACATGTCATATAGTTGTTTGAATTTTTCATCAACATTTTTATTCTGTAGCGCTCAAAGTCATTTTTTTTTTTTCATTAAAGTTTAATATCCATGTTTTCACACTTGTGTGCTTTGAACAGGTTTCTATGTGAGCTTTGAATAGGTTTCTATAATTCCATTTTCTTATTTAAATATGATATTGTGGAAAAGGTGAAGCAATTTTTTACAATCGGATGCCCTGACATAAACCTGTTTTACAGATCAGAACTGAGTATTTTATAAGGGGTTTGATGTTGGAGTTTTCTTTCTACTATGTAGGTTGTCTTTGCCATGGCAAAGCCCAAACGTTTTTTCCTAATATATGCCAATGAGTAAAAATATACAAAGGTGTGTGTCTAATATATACTAAAGCTCTGTTAAAATTTATTTTATAACTTTAGTAATACTAGGTAATTGATTATAATCTTTTGTGTGTATTGATCTGCATGCCAAAGTTGAATGGAGGTTGGAATTAAAAATCTTATACCTATACAATATACCTATACAAAGAAAGACATCTTGTCATTTGGTTTTTAAGTGATGTCAAATATCTCTGGAACTATTTGTCCAGTAACTAGAAGCAGAAACAAATTGACACATCATCAGACAACTTGTTTGAAACTTAAGATTGTTTTGTAGAACTTTCTTGTTAAATTTATTTTATAAATTGTCTTTTTTATGCATTTTCAATAAAAAATCTAATTTTTTTTAATGCAATTTGTTGTGATAAACTGAAGTTTTTTATATTTTTTTCTTTTTTTGTTTTTTCTTTCTCTTTTTTACAGATCATTAAATATTTGTGGTGTCATTAGCTGCATAAAATATCTGCATTTCTTGTTATTTTTTAAAATACACGCACTTCTTGTGTTAATAAAAGAATACTTGCACTTTTTGTGTTAATAAAAAAATACCTGCACTTTTTGTGTTAATAAAAAAATACATGCAATTCTTGTGTTAATAAGAAAATACTTGCATTTATTGTAGTTAACTCAAATTAATTGTTAGTTTTTATTAAATAAGCAAAAAAAAAAAAAAAAGAATCGTATTAGAACAATGCCAAATATAAAAGCAATTTGTGATTGCATATTGGATTGGTTAATTCAATATTGCATTGGTTAATTCAAGCCTGCAGTAATCTTGGATGAAATGTCTTTTTTTTATACAAAAATTATTTTTAATCTAAAATGAAAACGCTGATGAATTTTTCAACTTTTTTATAAATTAAGAATTTTTATTTTTTTTAAGTTTTATGAAATATGTTAATGAAAAATATTTATTTAAAAAATATCACATAGAAGTCAAATTCAGATTAAAAAATTTTTTTTTAGAACCTGAAGTTATACATGAAGATGTGCAGTGCAAATTGAATTTTGGTAATTTGAATTTTTTATATTTTTGACTTTAGTTTTGGTGTTGATTTAATAATTATTTTTTAGTAATATTTAAAATTGCATCTTAGATGAAGAAGTTACAAACCATTGTAATGGTGCGTCTTCACAAAGAAAAAAGATACAAAAAAAGGGTTTAAAAGTTGGTTTTAATGTACAGCGATTTTCTGAAAGATTATCTTTATCAAAAGTAGAAGAAAAATTGAATTCAAGTTTATATGAGAAATCATGTTGCACTCCGTTAAAACCATTTGACACTCCTGAAATATTGCTTACTAATTGTGTACTTAATGCAATAAATAATAATAATGTACAGCGTAAGAACATTACAGAAAATTCATTAGATTTGGCTCATACTAAGAGTCCTAGGAATTTTAGTAATTACTATGAACAGCTTTGTGGCCAGTGTGGGTTTGATAAATCTCAAACAAAAAAAATTGCCAAATCTCTGAATAATTCTAGTGTTTGTTCTTGTAGCAATCTTAATAATGAGAATCCATTAAAAGAAACACTTGTCTTCAACAACTCTATTAACTATTCTCCAAAAACATCTTTAAATGAATCTGATTGTTGTCTAGGAAAGATTAAAAAAAAGAAGCTTTTATCAATGGCAAAAGTAACACAGCAAGAAAATTTAATAAGCCCCACAAATAAAAAAGGTTTGTTTTTACTTTTTCAGTGTTACACAGTCTAACAGAGTATATTAGGTGTAACTTACACCTAATATACTCTGTTACACTTAATATTGTTGAAAAGAGCTAAGCATAATAAAATACAATATAATAAAATATAGCTTGATATAATTGTATGCAACTTAGTAAAATTAAATTTAACTAGGTATAGTTAAATGCAGTATAACTAAATATGAGTATTTATTAATTAAATACAACTAAGCATAATTAGGTTTATTAATTAATTTATTGATAAAATTTTTCTTTTCTTTTTTTTTTTTAATCATATAACAATTACATTTGCCACAGGGCCACTACAGTTGAGGTAGCTACTCAATTGTTTTAATTTTTTTAAATCATTGTTACAACCCTCTCTCAATCCTTGTTTCTTTGTGCAGCAAGCCTTGATGAACAAAGCAGCACAGAGAAACAAGTTGGATGATATTTTTATTAACGTTAGTCATTCAATGTTACATTTTAATGCAGTTTTAATCAATAACACTAAAATTTTAGATTTAAAAATTAAGACTAAAATTTGTAATGATTCTGCAACAGTCTAAGTGTTTCATAGAAAATAAATTTGTAATTTTGTTTTCTTATACTTCAAGAGTATTTGTTCAAAATAGTTGCATTACAAGGTGACAACAAAATGTCATAAGAATTTTATTTTAAGCGATATAAGAAACCTTTAATTGGCTTGTTAACTTTATATAGGCTTTTTTTAACAAAAGCTAATTTACAGTGTTGGTCAATTAATTGAAGTTGCATATAATCACTGTGTTTTTGCACATACGTCAATAAATTAAAAATAAACTGCAAAAAGCATGGTAAAAAATCTTTGATTAAGTTCATTACTATGACCTTACAATGTGATTTTGATAGTTTTTATTGAACTAGTCGTTATGGTAAATAGGGGCAATCTTACTCCAAGATAGCAGGCTAAAGTTGAAATTCTTTTAAAACAAGGGCTTCAGGAAAAGGATATCGTTAGTAAAGTTGGGAAAACCAGTACAAGACTGTGTTGGAGAAGCGTAGGGCGTTGTAGATTCAATTTTTATGCATGATGGAGCACCTTGCGGTAAGGGGCGTAGCATTGCCCAATATCTGATTTCTGAGGGTATTGACGTTTTACAATGGCTGGGCAATAGCCTAGACATGAACCTTTTTGAGAACTTGTGGTTTATTCTTAAAGCTGACGTGGTAAAGTAAAAGATTACAAACAAGCAGTTAATAGAAGAGATTATTAACTCATGGACAAGATATGTTGAATTGATTGGCAACTGCTCATCTCTGGTTCACTCTATGCCAGAAAGAATACAAACACTTCTGAATGTTAAAGGTTCCTTCACCAAGTACTAGATACTCTGTACTGAACTTTATATGAACAGTATTTTTGAATGCAATTTTATGTAATTTTGGGAGTGAATAAAAATGATTTGTCAAAAATTTGCTTATTTTTGATTGATTTTGATTAATTTGGCTGACACTGTAGTTCTATTTATCAACTAAAAATTTAGTTCTATCAGCAAATACATAAAAAGATAAAATAAAATTGAATTTAAAAAGTTTTAAATTGAATTTATTCAAATTTGTTTTTTTTGTTTTGTTTTAGGAAATGTTTCCTTGTGTCAAGATACAGATGAAGTTGTTAACAAATCTGCATTCTCAATACCATTAATGGAAAAGTTATGTTTACTGTCTGTTAAAGACACAGATACAAATGATACCAAACAATTAAGTATAAATTGTTTCAATGATAGTCTTGTGACCAAAACATTGCTGCCACAAAAAGAATTACTGCCTTCTCGTTCATCTGAAAGGCTAAAATCTTTGCATCGAAGATCTTCAGGTGGTGACTTCAAAGTCACTACTATGAAATTTAGAAAAAATAAATCTGTGGTTTGTGAAAATACTCAACATTTTATTACCAAGAAATGTAAAAACATGACTTCTAGTTTTCCTCAGGAGATAAGTAATAAACTCAACTTTTCATCAAATAAAGATTTTCTGAAAGTTCATATGGGTTCAGGATTAGTTGAAAATAGCGGATTAATAAATCCTTTAAAATTGAATCAGGAGATTATCCCTGATAGTAAAAAATTTATTAATGATAATGATTCAGGAATTTCTGATGGTGAAATAGATAATTCTTGTTTAATTAAATCACATCAAATCTTACATCAATCAAACACTTATTCAAAGGTATATCTTATAAATTTGTAAATATAATCTAAAAGTTTGTATTTTTATATTTTAATTTAACAAATTATAAAATAATTTTCTTTAGTTAAATCCATCATTAGTTGCTACCAGCCTACACTCTAGGTAAATAAACAAAGATAATGTTAGATACAGTAAATCATTAATAAGCTTCATTTTTTATGAGCCCTTCTTAAATAAGCCACCACTGCTGTAATCTGTTTTGGTAGATAATCTCCTATCCTCCCTTCAAGCAAATCTCAATGGTTATTTAATTTTTTTTAACTAAAAAAAATACTAGAAAGTCAATGCTTAATAGGATCAGGTGTTATAACATTACACGGAAACATGATCACTATCATGAAGAAGTCTTTTAACATCATAGTTTTATCTTTTATCTTCATATCTACATCAATAAGTTTATTGATTATTTATTATATATATTGGGGGTGGTTTATAACTACATGATATATTAGGGAGGTATATGACTAGATAATAATAATATATTGTGGAATTTATGACTACATAATATATTAGGGAGGTTTATTACAACATTATAGTTTTATTACAACATTAGAGTTTTATTACAATATTAGAGTTATATAAGTTTACCCAATACCTCAATTACATCCCTTACACAGGTCATGTATGCCACTAACGAATCTGTCAAGATATCGATAAGTATATACATCTTGGCTAATGTATATACTTATCAACCGCAATCTACAACTATTCAATTTTGTATTTCTATGCTAAATGAGTCCTGTAATATCTCTTGTGCCATATTAATTTCCACAACCAACAACAACAAAAATTTGTTATTATCTTCTCAACAACAGGACCACATGTGATGCCCTGTAAATATCTAAATATATAATTTCATGTTTTACAGATAATTGACAGCAACCATTTGAACACTTCCTGATTACAATATATTTATTTTTAGAAGTTAGTGACAGAAAATCGCTTCCTGATTACATCATATTTCTTTTTAGAAATTAGTGACAGAAAATGATTATTCATGCTATTTAGAAACACTGATATTTTGTTATTTAAGTTTATTAAGTTTAATTGATATGCTTTTCTCTTTTTTTTTTAACTACAATTTGTTTGAAACACTAATTTTGCTGTTTCACAGAAATTATTATTTTTTTAGTAGTATTTTACACTTTTACCATTTTACTGGTGGTAAAAAAAATGATTTATGAAAAAAAGTTCTTTTTTTCATAAATGATTGTTCTTATTTTATTATTTTAATAAAATATTCAATATATTAATAATAATTAATAATAATATTATAATGCATAATAATTTCTGTATTTAACTAAAAACTTTTTTTCTTTTTACTGCACTTTATCAATTTGTTTTATTTTTCTTTAAATCTTTTTATTTAATTTTTTCATTTTAAGTTTTACCAATAAATGAATGAATGATGTATAGATAAATTTAAAATTACTAAATGCTTGTTTGCACTTTTTTTTCTTTAACTAAATTATTAAAAAAGTATATATATTTATTTTATGTTACATTATTAATTATGTTAAGTTAGCAATTGTCTTCTTAGTATTAAATATTCAGTTCAAATAGTATCTACCAACGAAAGTCAATAACATTTTTATTGACTAATTAATATTAGCGGTTTTTGAAATGATTTTAATAAGCAAGAGATAAAAAAATGATACGTTTTTTTTCTTTAACTTGAGAGATTGAAGTTCGTATTTTATTATTATTCGAAATTGTTGTATAAATGAACATTATTTCAACTGTACTTTGTTTTTCATTCAATCTTTTCAATTATTTTTCTTGTACCATTTTTGAAATCATTGCAATGAAATGAGTTATTTTAAAATAAATTTAAAATTATCAATTGCTTGTTTGCAATTTTAACAAAGTTGAGACTGCATTGCTTTGATTTCTTATTTTCAATGCTGTAACATATATATATATATATATATATATATATATATATATATATATATATATATATATATATATATATATATATATATATATATATATATATATATATATATATATATATATATATATATATTAGGGTGTCCCAAAAAACAACATTTAAAAAATATATATGCAGAGACCCCCTTAAAAACTATGAATTATTTGAAAGTAGTATTATATTGAAGCATCCTATTCAAAAATTGTCAAATATAAGTTCATATGATGTATAAAAATCAGTTGTACTTATATTGATCAAATATTTTCTTGCAAAAAAAATAATGGCACAAATAAGAAAAATTCCAAAATTAGACAAAAAAATTAGTGTTTAGACAAAAAATTTTGTATATCAATATTTAGATGGGCCACCTTTTGCCAGAATAACTGCTTTCAGACGTCGAGGCATCGATTTCACAAGAGATTTGGTTTCTTCTCGAGTGATTTTCTTCCATGCTTTGACTATTTAGCTTTTAGATAATTTTGTCTTCTGTAAGCTCGATCTCCAATTTTCCGTTCTAGAATGTACCACAAATGCTCAATCGGATTAAGGTCGGGGGACTTTGCAGGCCATTCCATCACATTGATATTATCATGATTTTGTGGTCATTTTTAACTTTGTTTGCAATCTTTTGAGCAGCTTCAAATCTGTTTTTCTTCTGTAAAATAATGTTTCTTCTGTAAAATAATGTTTTATCAATAGCAGCAGATGTTTTTCTTTTACGGCCCCTTCCTGATATATCACTTATAGTCCCATTCAAATTATGCTTTTTTATAATGTTGCCGACAGTTCGAAAAGGGATTCCAGTCTGTTTATTAACTTCTCTGTAGGTCTTGCCACTATTTAACAAATCCACAACTAAGTTTCTTTGAGAAATCGTCTAATGTCGTTTTACAATGTGCATGTTGCTATAAATTAATCAATTTTATTCAATTAATCAAAACTTGTGTGTTGCAATTATATTTTATATGTTACATATGAACGCATCTTATGTGTTACATATGTAAATATAATTTTAGACTTTAACTTACCAAAATTTTATTTTTTTTCCCACAAAAATTCAAAAAAATACTAAATAAAGTTTTTGTGCCATTTATTTTTTTGCTTCCAATATAACACCTTTGTGTTTATAATGTTTTTAAAAACAATAATCTTTTGGTAAAATTGTGCATAAAAACATATAAAAATCTTCATAATAGTAGTACTCTTTGATGTACATTTACATTTTTTACAGTTTTAAAAAAACACGAGAAAACGGAAGTTTAAAAAAAGCTTTAAAAAAATGCTTGTGCCATTAAATTTTTTTGTCTACTGTGTATATATATTTATATATATATATATATATATATATATATATATATATATATATATATATATATATATATATATATATATATATATATATATATATATATATATATATATATAAATATAAATATAAATATAAATATATATATATATTTATATATATATATATATATATATATATATATATATATATATAAAGCATAGTTCAGGTGTTAAATGGTACACTTCGGTCTCGATTAAAGAAGCAATCATTATATTAGTTAAAAGATTAAGAAACAACCAGAGCTCTATATCTTAAGTAATTTTTGAAGAGAATGGGTTACTATTAGAACTTTGTCTTTCTCATTGCAATTTTATATATGAAATTGATATTCATGAGCTCAAAAACTCCAGACCAATTGGGTTACCTCTTATGGTGGTAGTTGCCAAGTGTTTTTTATAGTATCTAGAAAGTAATGAAAGTAATACTTTTTCAATGGTGCTTAACAATAACATCCATGTGAAATCATTTAAAAAACATATTGATGATGTACATTTAAGGTAGCCGGCAAAAGAAGATGCGCAAAAGTTTTTAGATCTAATTAATATACAAAATAAAAATATTCAATACACAATGGAATCTGCCAACTTAACCAATACTTTTGATACTACTGCCAACTTAACCAATACTAATTAAACTATCTTGATGTTTCAGTTACTAACAATAAAATTGGTACATATAGTTTTAAAATACATTACAAACATTCAAATTAAACCAAATTCATGCCGTGACCCTAAAATTATCAATGGTGCATTTAATAGTTTTGTCCATAGAGCACTATGTTTATGCACAAAAAATAACATTGATGACGAGTTGTTGTTTCTTATTGATGTATTTGTATAAATTGGCTATGAGAAGAAAAGTCTGGAAAAACTAGTCTGCAAAAGAAAGTGTTAACAACAAAAAAGATCTCACAAAAAATCAACATTTTTATATGTCTCTAAAAAGATTTGTCTTTACTCTGGATCCCTGTAACCAGTCCTAAGTTAAGAAGAGCTTTTAAAAAAGTAGGGTATGCACTAGTGTTTAAATCTCTAAAGTCTACTTAGTTCCAAAAATAAACCTACACCAGTTAATTCTTATCCCAGTGTTTACAAATTAGAGTGCTCTTGTGGCAAATGTAATGTTGGTGAAACAGGACTAAAGATATTGTCTCGGATATGCCAGCAACAAACAGGTACACAACAAAGTAAAGGGGAAAATTTAGCTGTAGCTGAACATTTCAAAATTTGTTAAGGTAGCTTCGCTGAAATGGTTGCAATACCTTAAATATAGGTAGTAAATATTTTACCAGGAAAGTTAGGAAAGCCTTGGAAATACATCACAATAAAAGTACCTTTCCCAACAATGGTCTTAACCCGGATGATGGCAATTATGTGATGACATCATTTTGGAAACCCATGTTCAGATACTTAAGTCACAAAAAACTCTCTTAAAAAGAAGCTCTTACAAAGAACATTGTTTCGTAAATTTAAAAGGTTTTGTATAATATAGCAGTTTTATTTTTCATAACAGTTTTTAAATATACTTGATAATGAGGGTATCAATATTTCCTCAAAATATTTTAAAAATAAATAAATTTTTAACAAATAGGAATAAATCCATGAAAAGAAATTTTATAATAAAACATTTACAAAATAATAAACCCCTTTACACCTATACCTTCACTACTAATTTCAAAGTTTATGTTTCTGTAATTTGAACTTATTGCAAACTTTTTTACATATTTATTCCTATAAAAACTCTAACTCATTGCCAACATTTCGTCAAATTAACAAATCATTTTGTTAATTGTCATTTTTATAAATGTGGCTAAAGAAATTATCACATCAGTCTATAAGCCCAGTCTAAAATGTGTTCCCTTCTCTTATAAAGTTCTGCCGAAAAAACAGATTAAACAAAAAAAACTGGGGCTTGTTTTATGGTTTACTGTTAATATTTATTTTTTATTTTTTTTGTTTCGCATTTATAATTTTTTTAAAGCTTTTGTAAATTATTGAAATTATTTTTACAGTGAACATGATTTTTTTAAAGCTGCATCAAAACATCTTGGAGGTTTTCAACTGCGTAAAAATGTTTTTCATGATACTACACATGTAGTTTCAGGTAGTGGTAGAAGGACACTAAATGTTCTATATGCTATCATCAAAGGTTGCTGGCTGTTATCTCCTAAATGGGTAAAAATGATAATATTTTTGGGTGCTTTTTTTTACTAAAATTATTTTTTTCTAGTTTATGTATTTTTTAGGTCTCTGATTCTTATAATGATGGTAAATGGCTTCCGGAAGATGAATATGAATTAGTTGAATATTTTCCTGCTGCACAGGTTTTGAAATTTAAATTTTATTTTTTGAGTTTTTAATTTTTATGATTTAAAACAAAATCAAATTGTTTTAATGTTCAAGTTTTTTTTTTTTTGTTTAGTTATTTACTGTGACAGTTTGTCTTATGTGTATCTAAGTTTGCTTAAGTTACTACTTAGAGGCAAGCAGAATAATTCTGCTGAGCAGCCTCGCACTTCTTTTATTATCTATTAGGCTGGCGTAGATATAAATCTGTGTTACATTGTTTCCTGTCTAGGATAATGAATGCTTGATTTTCTTGACTCTACTCATAAGTTTTTGCTTGCATCTTCTTGATAGAAGCTATGCAACTCTTCCTGTTATCTCCTAATGAGGTGCAAAATACCAGAGTATTAACAGTGCCATGTTTTGCATAGATGGTGTCTCTAATAGTGCCTTTAGAGAATCCTGTTCTGTTTGTGAAACTAATTTTAGTTTGACTTTTTTATCTTCAGATCTTGGTGTTGATGGCTGTTATTATTTGATTTGCCAAGACTCCAATAGTCACATTGGTTGGTATATACTTATGCATCAATTCACTTATCTGCCATGAAATCTCGTTTTAGTTCTCTGACTATCCTTTTATATGCTTCTATTTTATGTGCATCTCTTCACCAATGTAAAAAGATGTTGTTTTTTTTATTGCAAGGAACTGATGTAAAAAGATACTTTCTGATGCTAAGCTCTAATATTCTCAGTTTACTAATTTGTGCATTTCATCAAAGAAGGTTTTAGAGAGTTTTGGAAAATCTTCAACAGTGTCATTAACAAATTTAAATTAATTATTTCATCTCTTCCTCTCTTAGAGATAATGCAGTGCTATTTGAAAAGGATTTTTCCTCTACTCCAACTCTCAAATGGTCTTATTCTTCTGGCTATTCCAATTAAACAGGTTGTTAACCCAATTGTTAGACATCCAAATCACTTTGGCTTCTGTTGCTAAAGTCATTTCTTAATTAAACTCTTCTACAGCATGTAGTCCAGACAATATTCTTGTCATAGTCTTACAAAAGCGTTCTCCAACTCATTTCATTACTCTCTAAAGTATTTAGTGAATGCTTGATTAAATCTTAGTTTCCTATCTGTTGGATACTGGTATATGTGGTTCCAATTTTTAAAAACTCTGGAGAACATTCTGATCCCTCCAACTACTTTCCAATCAGTCCTCCAACTACAGACCAACTACTGTCCAATCTCTCTATTATTAGCAAGATCTTTGAGAATTAGCAATTTCTATTATCTTATCTTGAGTCTAAGAACTCTCTGACAATCGACACAGATTTTGATCTTCTTGTTCTAAAATGGCTGTTTGATAAAGATAGACTGTGCCATTGTCAGATGGCACAGTTAGGTCTTTAATACTTGAAGGTTCCTGACAGACCTGTTGGTCCCTGATAAGTCTGTCAAAAATGACAGACCTGTCTAGTATATATATATATATATATATATATATATATATATATATATATATATATATATATATATATATATATATATATATATACCTTTTACTTTTATTTATATATATATATACCTTTTACTATTACATATATATGTATATATATATACACCTTTTACTATTTATTTATTATTTCATATATAGTTGTTATTTTAAAATGTTAAGAAACAATAAAACAATGCTGCGATTGGTAATCATTTCATAGATATCCTAAATTTTTTTTTTTTTTCAAAAAGGTTTCTCGATCACAACGTTTCTCAGAAGGTAGAAGTAGACATACTACTCTTTTCTCAAAATTACTTCCAATATACTTAGCTGAAAAAACATTTCCTTCGCATGAAGACTTGGAAAAGTTGATATTAGAATGTGGAGGCAAGGTAGCTTAAGTACTTATTATTATTATTCAAAAGTTAGAAAACATAAAATTATTAGGCTTTAAACAATTTGAGTTGTTATTTAGAATCTTAGTTTTAAATTTTTTAAATATCACAACTTATACAGTAGTAAACCATTTTAAGTTATAAGATTATAATAAAAAGAAAACAAATTTAGTTAACAGCATCATTAAGGAAAGCTGGTATGGGTATTGGTCACATAAGATGTAGGAGAAAAAATTTTTGTGCTGTTTCAGAAAAATGGTTGTTAGGTATTCATTTAATTTTCATTCTTTTTTTTTCCTTTTTTTTTTGTCTACATTGTGTTCAAAAACTTTGATAACTATATTTTTTTGTTAAAAATGTAGTTAACCTCTTTGTTTTATGATTGTGTCTATTATAAAATAATTTTTATTCCAATTTTTAAAGTTTATTTTCGTTTTTTTTCTTCTATTTTTTGTTTATATCTAAAGGAATGAATTTGCTGTAGGAATAATACTTTTTAGATAGATCTTGACACACCTGGTTAAAATTTTTTTTCAGAGTATTAAAAAGTCATTTTTGAAAGTTATTAAATTAATAAATTTAAACTTTAAAGCATGCTTTAAGAAGTTGCTTTTCAAAAATCAAAAACTTTGAAACAAGAAAACAAAACTTTGGGAAGAAAGTGTAAAAACATTTCATCAAACTTTAGTAGATTTTTAAAAAAATTTTTGTCATATAATTTAAAAAAATGGTTGTTTGCTTTCAGGAATTCATAGATGCATGTATTTTAAGTGTTTTTAACCCATTATGCATGTATGCAACTTCTGACGAACTTATGAACTTCATTTTTTAGTCATTTGACAAGAAAACTTTTGTAAGAGTCAAGCTGTTTGTTTGTTGATTTTGTGCATTGTTAGCCATATTGATCTTTTTCTGATAGTAATAAGTTATCATATAAAACGCCGAATGCTATATATTAAATAAATCATATTTGAAATTAAATAGTTCTTTCTTAGACAAATTTTTGCTCAGTAAAATCTGAAGCGACTCCTTTAAACTAAATCTTTAATTATTTACAAAAACTAATCAGTGCAATAAAAATCTGTACATTCAAAATATCTACGTGATTTTTGGAGTAAAACTGATTACTTTTTTGACTAAACTGATTCATTACTTTAATAGGCACATAATATTTGATTGAGTCAATCCAATATTATGCCAATAAAACTGACTTTATCAAAGATCACAGGTGAGCAAATTTAACTTCTTTTTACGGAAATATCGTATAAAGCCTTTCTAAATCGTATTTTTCATTGCCTTGATTCAAGTTTTATTGACAATTTAATTATTTTATTATAGTACATTGTTGGTATTTTGGTATATTGGTCTACAAGATATAAAAACACTTATTGATTATTTATCTTAAAAATTTATCATAAATTAGCTATTATTTTGAAGTTTTTTAATAGTGTAGCAGTACGCCTAATATTTGTCTTGATATTTATTATGATTTGTTTGTATTAATAAAATTATTTCAATTGACATCGTTTCTTAAATCCGTAATTAATTTTATTTTGCTTTTAAAGTTCAATAAAATTTATCGGCTTCATAAAAGACTTTTTTCTACATTTTAAAAAAGTACACTTTATTGAAATAGAGACTTTTTATTTTATAGATTCCATTTCAAATGGACAAGTGTTGTCTACTCAAAGTTATGAAATTCAAACTCGTGATCGCGATGAAAGTCCTGAGTTTTAATAATATTATAATATATACCAGGCATCAAATTACATATTAACCTGAAACTACAATATAACATTTCAAGTTTATATGTGATTTCATTTTACAGTGCAATAACCTAAATTTTATCAAAATTAAATAATCGTAATACTATCGTTATTGTGTACAACGTTTTAAGCGTAAGTAGTAATTGTGTATAACGATTTAAATTTTATGTATAAAATATAAAATTATGTTTTATAAAACTAAATTAACTCAAATTAGTTTATTATGTTGAACGTTTTTACCTTAAATGTAAAATCCTCGTAATTGACAGGACTCAAAGCCATATGATAAGAATAATTTTTTTACATGTCCTGCGTAGGCAGCCGCTGCGGGGCCAGGTAATGGCGAAATTTGTTATAAGCGTGTAAACTTCGTTATAAATTAATGCTATATCGGGTCTTAAAAGTTTGCTTAATATGTTTCTATCAGTATTAAAATAACCGTATGGTTAAAATTATTTATTGTAATGTTTGAAAAGCAAAAAATAAAAATATGTCTGCGTATTACAAAAAAGAAAAAAAAATAATTTAGTAGAAAATTCTTTTCACTTTGACATGCATGACATGGCAAGACGAAAAAAACTCCTGAATGAGGCAAAAGAGTTAAGGGCAAAGGGTAAGTACGCTAAAGTTATATATGATAAATTAATCACAAGGGATTTATAAAAGAAATTCTTTGATCTCATTTCAATTATGAAAAAACAAAAATTAAATAGTTTTTATAATTTTTTTCGAACTAATGATCTCTTATTAGACGATGAATCTGATCCTGATCTTAATTATTTTACTGATTCTGGTGCTTTGCAAAATAAAATGGGTATAAAAGTAATTGCATTTATTTTGCTTTTGCAAAATAAATCCAACTACTTTTATACCCATGAAATTCAAGGATTTCTTGATCAAAATAATATTAACAACATTCGCATTAAGGTGTAAGACCCCTCAAAAGTTATTAAAAAATCAAAAAAAATATTTTTTGTATTTCTGACACGAAATTTATCGCTGAATTTGAATTCGAAAACCATTTCTCAAAGTAAGATTTAGTTCTTGAGATATAAATCAATTCGTTTGAATGGGTAAATTTGATCTGCCTAGCAACAGGGTTTTGATCAGAATTGCAAGCTTCTTTTTTGTTGTTGTTGTTGTTTAATAAACTTTTTTTTCAATAGTTAAATCATGTAGAGTTAAAGTACCGAAAGTAAAAAATCCAGAAAATTTCATGGAAATAGATACACTAAAACTTTGCCAATCGATTCAACTTTATCAGTTGCTCCTGTTATTAGTTATGAAAATGACCATATTTCTTTTAAAACTTCTTTAAATTTATCGATATCCTCAAAAAAAAATTGAGACAACTCAGCATAATAAAAATAAAACTGTTGGTTATCGAATTGTCGGTATTGAAATTTTGTCTGGTGTAATTAATCAATTATGTTGTAATAAATGTTTACAATCAAAATTAAATCTTTCATAATGTTTTCTCAAAAAAAAAAAAGGATTCAACTCAATGTTAAAATTTGCTGCTCTAACTGCAATGAAAAAATTGAATTTTATACTTCAAACCTATGACTAAAAATAATTACAACAAAATAAATAAATCTGTCTCTGATTGTACTAAAATTCTCGCAAAAGAAACAATGATTGATGCTGTTAAAGAAATTTGTCAATCTTCTTCATATTGTTGACACTGCAGTATCAGCTGATGGTAGCTGACAACGTCGTTAGTTCTCTTCATTAAATGGAGTTGTTACAGCAATATCAATGGACACAGATTACGAGCCAATGAGTTTCTGGCATCTGGAAGTATTTTTTACATTTATAACTTCTGCTTCTGGCATGGAAGTAATTGGTGCACAAAGAATATCTAGTCGTTCTATTTCACAAAGTAAACTAAGGTATGTTAACTGTTATGGTGATGGAGATTGTAAAAGCTTATTCTCTATTCCTGGTATATATACTCTTTAAGGCTGTTCAACTACGAACGAAAAGCGTTTAAATTTTGCAGAGTATCGAAATCGACCAACATCTAAAAAGCGACCACAAGTTATTCGTGGATGCAAAAAAAATAAAGATGACTCAGAGAATGACCAAGAAGGTTTTCTATATGATCCTGGTTCTTGTTCTTATAAATAACAGATTTTAAATTGAGTTTTTGACATTTTTATTTGGTAAAATTGTTAATGCAATGTTTAAATGCTTTTTCTCAAATTGTCAATTTCTAAGCTCCTGGCCATCCTATCTCATTAACCGTATGTCAGATTTGCATGAAATTTTCACCAAATGTTTATTGCATCTAGTTGTACAATTGGAACTAAAAGTTTTATAATACTGTTAGGAGTTTTTGATTTATGGAAGATTTAGTTCACAAAAATGCATTTTTTTTAAATATGCATTTTTGAAAAACTCAGCATAGCTTAAATACTTTATTTTTTAGAACAATTTTAGTTTCGTTTGTAGATTATTATGTTGTTAATTATATGCCAAAAAATCATATCCTATATGCTTTCAGTTTCTGAGATAGAATGGCCGGGGTGGCCTAAACATTTTTGGATGTCTGCCATTTTACTTGGTAACCATAACAACTAATAAATTTACTTTGCATTGTTTAAAATCCCGTTATATAGTTGTTTCTCTGGACGTTCTTGGTTTTTTGTTAAAAAGATTTTTAGTAAAAAATTTTTGAGGGGTCTTACACCTTAATATCCGAAGTTTAAAAAAAAAATTTCAAATCTTTAGTAATTTTATTGAAGAAACTTGTAATCTTTTTAATATAATTTGCATAACAGAAACAAACAAACAAAAAATATTATTTAAATTTACTAGATAAATATAAATTAAATTTTAAACGCACTTGGTTTATAATAAGAGAAATTACTGACAACAAAAAACGTACATCTCACCCTTTGCCAAACATGGTTAAACATAATAATGAATTTTCATATGATAAAAGACAAATTACGGAAGAGTTTAATAAATATTTTGTGTCTCTTGCAAAATCTTGCAAAAAAAATTCCTATAGCAAACAGTTTAATGAATGATCTATGTTTCTCTTTAAACTCTTACTTGAACTCTTTTGAATTATCTTTTGAAGATTTTGAAATTACCTTTAAAATGTTAAAATCTAACAAAGCAGTAGGCCCTGATGGTATTAACGGCAACATTATTATAACTTCATTTGATGTTTTAAAAGATATACTCTTTAAGATTTCCACAAGCTCTAAAATTAGCAAAAGTCATACCAATATTAAAAGGTGGTGACATTAAGAATATAAGTAACTGTCGTCCAATTTCACTACTTTCTGTATTCTCTAAAGTTTTAGAAAGAATTTTGTACAATAAAACTTATAATCATCTTACTTTTAAACAATTTATTATACAGCAATCAATGTGGATTCCAAAAAAACAATTCCACTGAACATGCCATTCTACAATTTACAAGAAATATCTGACTCATTTGAAAATTCTCAATTTACTTTAGGTGTTTTCGCTGACTTGGCAAAAGCTTTTAATGCTATTGCTCACGAAATTCTTTTAAAAAAGTTGGAGTGGTACGGAATAGGGTGGAGTGAATTTTAGTTTTTTTTACAATTCGTTTAGCCTGGGTGTGTAAAAGTTGTCTATTCATTTCAGAAATACTCTGAAAAAATATCAATGCTCTAGGAAATTATCTTGAGGTTCCTCAAGATCTCTAAAATTTTAATGAGTCCCTAATATTATGTAAAAAAAAGTTTTTCAAAAGTATGTCATGTTGGGTCTCAAAAGAAGCAAAATTTTATAAAAATTTCAAAAATTACAATTATTTTATAAAAAAATTATTATTTAAGATTTTTTTGAAATTATAATTAAAAAAATAAACTTTTTTCATTTTTAGTTTAAAATGTCATTTTTTCTGCAATAAACTATTCGGAACAAACTATCATTAAATATTGATAAAACTAAATGGATTCTTTTTCATCTTTATGGTAAAAACACCAGCTGCATATCAACTTACCCCATTCTTTTTATCGATAACATAATTTTTAAAAGAGTTCTAGTGACAAGGTTTTTAGGTGTATATCTCGATGAAAATTTTAATTGGAAAAGCCACATTGCTAACTTGTTCAATAAAATTTTAAAGAGTATAGGCATTTTATACAAAATAAGAAACGTTCTTGATAAACATACCTTAATTCAATTATATCATTCGCTAATTCACTGCCATATTAACTATGCAAACATTGCTTGGGGTAGCACTTATAAAAGTAAACTTAAACCTCTCTATCGACAACAGAAGCATGTAGCACGCCTTTTAAATTTCAAGGACCGTTTTGCTCACGCCAAGCCTCTTTTATATGATATGAAAGCACTCAATATATTTGAGTTAAATGTTTTTAATATTCTTTGTTTTATGTATAAATGCAAGACTCACCTATCACCCGTTTCTTTTCGTAACTTAAATTTACAAAGAGATAGAAATAAATATATTTTAAGCAACGATAATTTAATTCGACAACCATTTTCTCAAACTAATTTTGGAAAATTTTTTATTTCATTTTGCGGACCATTTTTATGGAATAGTATAGTTCTAAATACTTCTAAAGATTTTTCTCAAGAATGTAATTTTGATTCTTTTAAACAAAATCTTAAAAAACTCATTTTTTCAACTGAAAGTATACTAATCTACTTTTAAATTTTTGAAAATCCCTTATCTATATTAGTATATGTATATATTTAATGTATATTCTTTTTTATTTATTTTTTTCTTTGTTTTTTTATCAACAAGCGATCATTTAACATGTTTAGTTTTAGTGAATTATTTAACATGTTTTAGTTTTTAAGTTTTAGAACTCTTCTATTGTAATATTGTATGTTTATTTTTATTTATAATATTATATTACGAACTTTATATACTCTTGCTATTAAATTTAATTTTGTAATAAAAAAATTGAACAAAAATAAGTAAATAACAAGAATAAAAACATTTAAAATAATAATAATAATAACAAAAAAAAAAAAAAAAAATATTAATATATATATATAAGAACAAGAAAATAAAAAATAATGAATGTATGTGTATCTGCCAATATATGTATGTTGGCTACGTTTGGAGGTCAACCATCCTTTGGTAGTGGCTTGGCGTTTTTGTCTTCAGAAGCGTAAACGTTAATTTATATATTTGGCAATGTTTTTTTGTTGTTAGAAGCGTAAACGAAAATTTGGTAATTTGGCTTAACACACAGAGATAACCATCGTATCTAGATCCTTTTGCACTACTTTTTGAACAATCTGGAAATGCATTATATTCAGTCTGGAAAGGAAATTATATTGATTATATTCAGTGATATATAGTGAATAATATAGCGATAAATTAGATTCAGTGATTATTTTCGACAAATTAGATTCAGTGTGCGCAAGTGATTTATCTAGTAAATTATGGACATCATTGTTCACATGAGTCAGCTGTTCGGAAGACATAGTAATTTGATTGATGCAAACCGTAAACACCATAACAAAAGGAAATAATCATAAAAAAATAAAAAAAAAACGTTCTAATTTTTTCAATAGCCGTTTCTCTGTGACAAGACCTGGTCTTCTTTGAGTATCCGCGTTTTTTATATTTATTTTTATTAACGATTTCTTAACGATATCTTGACTTGTTAACTTTATATATATATATATATATATATATATATATATATATATATATATATATATATATATATATATATATATATATATATATATTTGTATCTGTATCATAAATATTGTAATAAAGAACAACAACAACAACAACAACAATAACAACAAAAATATATGCATGAGCATGGCAAGACGAAATCCGGAGACAAACAAAAAAAAAAGAAGCAAATTTAAAACGAATTGCAAATCAAAATGTTGCGTCAGGCTATGATTAACATTTTTCGCAAAAAAAGAAATTAGGTGCTTTATCACAAAAATTGGTGGACTCCCAACCGTATTTGTTAATTGATAATCTTAATAAAGATGCAGCAATTTTAGACTAATAGTGTTGTTAGCGAAAAATTAGCTCAAAAGCACTGAAATATTTTCTGCCGGTGACGCGTAACTCCCCAAAAAGTTAACTCCCGGTTAAAACATTCTAACTCCCCGGTTAATCTATTTCAAAATAATTTAACCCCGGGAGTTAAATTATTTTTAAATATAGCGAAATGGATTAACCGGGGGCTTAAGTATTTCTAACCCCCACTGAAATAAATTAACTCCCTGTAATACGCGTTTTAAATAATTTAACTTTTAATTATATCTACAAAATTGTGTAAGTATTCTATTTTAAAATTTTTTAAAAATATATTTAGTATTATATATATTAAAATATATAATATATAAATATTTAGTGAGCGTTGAATAAAATTACTTTATAACTGTTTATTTTTGACAAGCCTTTATATTATATATAAAAAGGAGATCAAAACAATAGTATTAGTAGAATAGTGCAGTACTATAACTATTGTTTTGATCTACTATTACTATTGTTTTGATACTAATACTTCAAAACCATTCTCTTTTGCTAATAATAATGTCTAAGGTTATAGAGTTTATATCTATACTATAGTATAGTATAGTAACTATATAGTATAGTATAGTATAGTATAGTATAGTATAGTATATATAGTATAGTAACTCTCTATATAGTATAGTATAGTAACTCTATATAGTATAGTATAGTAACTCTCTCTCTCTCTATATATATATATGTGTGTGTGTGTGTGTGTGTGTGTGTGTGTGTGTGTGTGTGTGTGTGTGTGTGTGTGTGTGTGTGTGTGTGTGTATTAATATATACTAGTTAGCTATATAAACTCTATTATATATATAAGTATATATATATATATATTTATATATATATATATATACATATATATATATATATATATATATATATATATATATATATATATATATATATATATATATATATTTATAGATAGATATAGATATATAGATACATATTGTATATTTATATATTGTTATTATACTTTTTCTTTGATAGAGAAAAAATTATTTACTTAATATGGTTAGAAAATACAAACGTCTAACTCATCGACAATCCTGGGAAGAAAATTCAATGAAAGCAGCTGTTGAATCAGTAATAAAGAAGGAAATGGGGTATAAGAAGGCATCGTTAATGATTTGTATCCCAACAACGACACTGCGAGACAGAATAAAAAGACTTCAGCAAGGGAGTTTAGAACTAAGTAGTTGTTCAGTAAAAAAACTTGGGAATTTTAAATCAGTTTTTAACCTTGAACAAGAATAAGAGTTAGCTAAACACCTAATTTTTCTAGAGAGTTGCTTGTTTCCAGTTACAATGAAAGATTTGAGAGAATTGGCATTTCAGCTAGCTGAAAAGAACAAGATGTCACATAGCTTTAACAAAAAAACAGGAATGGCAGGATGTCAGTGGGCAGAAAGCTTTCTAAAACGCAATCCTGTTATTTCTTTGCGTATGCCAGAGGGAACTTCTGGAGCTAGAGCAATGGGATTTAACCGACCTGCTGTGAATAAAATTGTTGAACTATTGACTAAAAGCATAGATGAAAATAACATAACTCCAAATTATATATATAATGTTAACGAGACAGGAATTTCTTCAGTACCAAAAAAAGTGTCAGTAATTGCTAAGATGGGTAAAAAACAAGTTGAAAGTCTAACATCAGCTAAACGAGGGAAAATCATAACAATCAAAATGTGTATGAGTGCCTTTGGTATATACGTGTCCCCAGGTATGATGAGAGGGAAAGAGAGAGTGGGGGTTACTCAAAAATGTACGAATGCGTACTAGAGTATAGAGGGTATTAAGGACAGCGAGTACATTTACCGTTTGATTATCTAACGTTCTCTTTCTCTCCTAAAACTTTGTTTCTTTTTTTTTTAAACAAAAGCACTTTTGAAAATCCACTCTTCAGTTTGTTTCTTCACGCAGCGGCTTTATTCGTTAAAATTCGTTTCGAATTTAGAGTTAACAAATGTTTAAAAAAAAGCCTCCTTAACTGTAGTGACCCCTTCGGCAATAGAAAGGTGAAAAAGATAGCATCCATAAAGTACACACGCAGTAAACTAACCACCACCACCACCACCACCAACATCCCTGTACGCAGTTGCCTGCTTTCAACAATCCCCACCCCCCAATTAGCGTAGGCTTTGTTTTTTACAAAATCAACTTTCTAAAATTTCTCCTAAATTCTGAATCTGTTATTATTTTTTCTTGAAAGTATTTTAGTGTAAAACCCAAAATTATGAATTCTTCATTATCACAGTTGGAATTTTAACATGACACTTTCTCTGTAAATCAAGCTTCGTTCATAGTATTTTGTGTATTAGGCCTAACGTTTATAAATATATGTCCCAAATATACTGTGTAAAAATATTAAACTAATGCTGAGTAAAAGATAACGAACTTATGCATTGATGTTGCTATTTATTTAAAATTTTATGACTAGAGTAGTAGTTATGATATTGGTTGAAATAGTTTTGTCTTTTGTGTAGTTTAAACAAATAAAATGAAAATTACCAGGACCAAAAAATTTATTAGACGGAAATATAAAGGTGGTCGACCACAGCTGAGTTTAACTCTCATGTTATTAAATGACACCACAAGCAAGAGTGAAGTTGTTATCAGTCTTAAAACTTTATTTTCAAGATAAAAATTATTAGTAAACCCTCATTTAGAGAATATTAATTCTCTATTTCATTATGTTTTAATTAATACCGATGTTATTTCTGAGATAATTAGTCGTACTGGTTGCTGTCCAACCTGTAGTAATAAGGATGCCTTTAAAAATGTAAAAAAAAAAAACAAGGACTTGTTGCATAATTTGTGAATGGAGTTACTCCATTTACACAAGTAAAACATTTTGAAAACCAAGTACTCCAAGAGCTAGTGCTTTTTACTTAAAATTAAAAATTGTAATTACGTTTTGTGAAAAAGGCACTTTTACTTGAACTTAAGAACTGTAATTACGTTTTGTGAAAAGTCTGTCTGCAATTAATAGGGTTTTTTGATTCATGAACAAAGTTCCATCAATCAGCCCAACAGCTTTTCATTACACACAAGATGATTTTACTAAGAAATCATGTATCTATTATCAATTTTTATTGATTTAAGAAATGATGCATTGATTGCATGATGCCAAAGCCAACATTTGTTAGCAAAGGTCTTAAAAAAGAAATAGGTTTTAATGAAGGTAAAAAGAGTATTCTTAATGTTTTCGAAAAATTTGGGATGGATTCAGGAAATTTTACAGTATACAATATTGAATTTAGGAGGATAATGATCGCATACGTATAATAAACTATAAGTTTAAGGAATGACAAATTTAACTCGTAAGAAATTGAGAAATAGACAAAAGGGAAACTTTCAAATCGATGCGGTTCATAACTTCTAAAATACTCATCTAAATTAATTGAAATTATCAGGAAATGTTTATAATTATATGAAGGAATATAATTATAAACATTTCCTGATAATTTCAATTAATCTAGATTAAATAATATTATCTAGAATTAATATTATGCTATTTGGATGATCAGAACTTTTAAAAATATTTTCGAGGCAAAATTTTTTGTCTAAATCTTACATTGGTAACTTGTGAAACTTCATTCTTTTAATTTTTCTGATTTTTATTCTAGACATAAATCAGCTTGTTATGAAATTTTAAATCAAAAAATAGGCTTCGAACCCAATTTAATAAATTGTCTCAATTTGCTCCATCATTTCCTAAAAATTCTACATATGCAGTTTTATTTCATGATATTTGAAGCTGAAATGGAAAAATTAAACTGATTAACTATTTCATATAAGAAAACGTAAGAAAATACTTGATTTTATTACCTTTAAATATTAAATGTTACTATTATTCAATAGTTATTTTTTAATTATTTTTTTTAATGCAATTTTGTCAGAAAAAAAAAAAAAATCAACTTTTAATAAATACTTTGTTTTATTCTAGAATAAATATACATTTTTATATAGATAATTATTATATAGATTTTATATAGATAGTTAAATGATATAATCAATGTCAAAAAAAAAGTTTTTACTGGAATTAGCAACAAAAGCCCTATTTGAATAACATTAAAAATACTAACGCCGAAACAAAACTAGTATAATATAACAAACATCAAGTTAAATTAATAAAAAAAAAAAAAATTATTTAAACAACAAATATAAGAACTGGACAAAATTTACAGCCTGCCCCATCTAAATTTGTCAGTATTTTGATGTTGTGTAATTAAATACTTTTTCATTCATACTTTTTATTATACATCATTTAAGGTTCATCTATAAAATAAAAATGCCATAAAATAAAATAAACAATTTTTTATTTTTGATGACTTTTGTACAAAATTTAACAGTTTTTCTTTTCTTTTTTAACAAAACATTATATCTATTTTATTGCGTATTTAAAGAAAATTGGTTGGTTGTGATTTCAAAAATATTGGTTAGTGCATCCTATATTTTTCTCATTTAAATGTTTTTGTAAATATGAAAATTGTGTAACTTTGCTTTATTTATTATGCAAATATTGAACACTTGGACATTTCAAAGTAACAAAAGTACATTTTTAACTCGATAACTTTTAGTTAAACTCTTTAAGATGTTTCGAACTTCATTTAAATTTTGTATATTTGTCTTATCAATATTATAAGTATCTATTATGAATATTATATGTATCTATAATGGAGATTGTAGAACTCTCTAACAAAGAGAACTTTTACATTTATAAAAGAAAATGTTTCATAGGAATAAATTCACAAAATCAATAAAGCAGAACATTGTACTCGTTCAAAAGGCTGAGCCATCATAAAGTGAAAGAAAATTAGTTGGAAAAACATACCAATGTAATAAAAAGAACAAATTTATTTATAAGCATGAAAATTTTTTAATGTTTTTTTAACTTTCTCAACTTTGTTGATTTCTTAAAATCAATTTATTTGGACTTAGGGTCTTCCATTAAGTCTATACTACTAATATGCCATGAATGTAACATTACTATGACTTCAACTGATAACCTAACATCATAAAAGGGGTTGGAACCTAACATTTCAAAAGGGGTTTTATTTTAAGTAGTTGTATTTAATGTGATTAGAATGAATTTTTATACACATTAAAATGCTCAAAAGAAAATGCATCTCAAGGACAAAGCGCCTTTCAAGCAAACCTTTTGTGAGATAAGATAGTTTAGCGGAATGGAAAAGCTTGCAAAAATTTAGTATGAGATATAATTTAACTATTTAAAAAAGGTATAAACATGTATATGAAAATTTTGTATACAAACTTCATTTTGAATATGAAAAATGAAGTTTGTAAACATAAGACATTGTTAATAAGATGATAAAAAAAATGTATTGATAAAAAATGTATATATATCTTTATTCTAGATGTAATTGTTTAAATTACAACTTCCTTTTCAAAAGTTGATTTACTCGATAAATATTTTTTGCAATTTTTCCAAAGCTATAATATTAATAATAATAATAATAATAAAAATAATAATAACAATAATAATAATAACAATAATAACAATAAAAATAATAATAACAATAATATTAATAATAATAAAAAACTATACATTTTTCATAACTTCGGTTAAATATATGCTTTTGACCTGAAATTTATATGAAAAGTATTATATATAATGAAAGTTTGTTCATTATAGTTAGGAGATTCATGAACTGTCATGAACTTTTTTAGTAGTTATGTCATGTCACAAAATTACATAAAAAAGTGCGGGTAATTGAGACAAATTTATTTCAAACCTTGTCACAATTGTCTCAAACACATACATATATATATACGTGTGTGTTTGTTTATATATATATATACACACATACATAGATAAGTATATATATAAATATATAGATTAATACATAGATAAATAAATACATAGATATATAAATATATAAATTAATACATAGATATATATATGTGTGTGCTTATATATATATATATATATATATATATATATATATATATATATATATATATATATATATATATATATATATATATATGTATATATATATATATATATATA